>NC_063277.1:17258235-17570807 GCF_910591885.1 Bombus terrestris | reverse complement strand
TAATTAGCAATCGTAATCCTTACAGATTAAATGTACAATTATATTCTGGAATATTTTTAACCTGTTCTCACTGTCTTATTCAAAATGTTGCTTCCTTAAATTCGAAGGCAGAGATCACAGGTTTTATTTATTTACCTATTATAAAAGATGGTCGCGATTCAAGGAGAGATGGAAAACGCTGCCTTACAACAATCTTCAGGTCGATTCTAAATAAAAATTCTCGGGTTATCTTTCAGGGCGTGATGGCGGCAGTGTTCTTGAGCGTCTGCTCAAGACATAAACCATATACAGAGATCGACGCGACGGAAGACTTAAGGATACCGTTGACGGACAGCGAGCGTTCGCGGAGCGGAAGTCATCGTCATGTTCGCGGTCAGGGCGTGCCGATCGATAGGCCCAGCGGCATGAACTCCCTGATCGTGTGCAACAGTTATTCGAACAGAGCCGGTGCTTGGTCCCGAGCATCGTACAGCGGCCGTTATTCCCATAGTTATGGTTCGATCGAGACGAAAAGGTATCTAGAGTTGACCACGTGATGGCTGTAGCCATTCAATGACACACGGACAGGAAAATCTCGGACAGGGTCGTGCCGGCAGTATTCTCAAGCATCGTGAGCCTAACTCAACGTTTGAGAAAGCCTCTTCGGTCGTATTTACGAGGGTAGAAAGATTTATTACGGGCGGGGTACGTTTTGATTCTTTCGTTGAATAGCAGATAGTAACTAGTGAGAAAAAATGTTTAAAAAGAAACGCAAGGTTATCGATGCCGGGGAACGAAATTATTGAAAAATGTTTGAATTAGGGTAATTTTAATAATTGAAATAATTTTATACATTAGCAGTCGAAACTTTGAAATTGATATGAGTTTTGTTATTTTAGAAAACTTTTTTATAAAAATTGTACGCTTTAGAAATGGGTTCACGTGTGAAATATAATACTTATTTATTTAACTTGTGTTTATATAATAAATACATTGAATAGAATTAATTTGCTTAGTAGAAACTTTTTATTATTCTTATGCGTGTGAAATCGTCTTACGAATTCATCAAACTCGATTATTAAGTAATCTAAAAGAATTTATCGTCACAACGAAAGAGTCAAAAACATTTTTATCGAAGGATCGAATTTAGGATGTGTCGTTTCTTTATGAGAGAGTAAAGAAAGAAAAAAAATAAACGCGCTTCCGCCTTCCGTCATTCGTCTCCAATTGAAGAAATGGCAGATTCGAAGGGATACGAGGGTTACTAAAGACGCAGATTTAGCCTCAGATGTCTCAAACAGTATTCTCAGGATGCAGATGCAGGACACATTTCTACGCTTTAAATGTCAAGTGTAATCGATCGAGAACAGCTATTTTTAACGGACGAAAAATTTTGAAAGGAAGTGAAATTACTTACATTTCACTGATAAATAAATCAATAGATTAGAAAATAATTATTTTCCTAACAAAGAATTTAATTTTTATCGTCGCTAATGGACTTTTACTTGCAGTTAATAAGAGGCACGACCCTAAAACGGAAATCTCATGTACAAACAAAATCTTTTCGATAAAGAACAGGTTAATATCGACGAAAGTTTGTTCCTATCGAATTTTCGTCGCATTAAAACCATCAAAGACAAATTACAAAAGGATTGTACTTACATACACTCGCGCATAATTTTAATTGTTATCGCTATTAATGTACTTCGTCGATGATATCTTTTCGGTTGTGTTAGATATCATACAATAATTATATTTCAACGTATCATTAATAAAAACAACATTTTTATTTAATATTCTCTGGTATCGCTGTCATTGACGAATCTTCTACTCGACATAAAACGTTGAGTTTCATAAAAAGTAGCCGTTCACGCAACTCGAGTCGTGACTTTCATCCAACATTGATTTTCACTCTCGATCGCGAGTAACGTGTCGCGTTTTCTACATACCCTTAAAATTCCAAGGCATTTGCGCATTCGCGACACACCCACGCACGTATGTGAATTCTTTTGGAACAATAGCGATCCTGGTCTGACGCCGCTTGCGCGACGCTGCATGCACGTGCATGTGCAACGACACCCATGGAAATCGATAGTTTCTCTGTCGATGATTCACCTCACCGGCACTGGTCATCCAGAGTTCCAAGTAAAACTAGTTCCCCGTTCTCATCTTATTTTACTTTTACAACTAAATTGAAAACTTATTACAAGATACAGATAATGCTTTACAAAACGATATTGTTACGTAGTCAGTTACATTAAACAGCGTTTCCTTGCTATCGGATATATTTATAGAAGTCAAACTATTTTGTATTTCATTCTGTTGGATAATGTACTCTCGGTACAGTGATACATTTCCAAGTATAACTTCATAGACAGACATTTCTTTTAGTCAGGTTTTTAGCCAGTTTTACATTTTTAAACCACTTACATAATGATGTTACCTCGCTCAATGACTACCAACCTTTGATGTATATCTACATGTTGTTACATGTCTATGATATACAGATATTTTCTTTTTTTTTTATTTGGTAAAATTTTACAATCAATTCTGGATAATAGGTGTTTATGGTATGTTTGATTCTAGTTGAATCTAATGCTTAAATCTAAAGAGTAATGTCTTTTTAGTCTGCGGATCTGATCCGTGTCAAGTGATTGGGTAACTAATGGGTTTTGGTGGATTAATTCTTATGTTATATCTGTTACTGAATTTGTATATTTCTTCTTTAACTGTAGGTATCTTAATTGTGTACAAATAATTACAATTAAGTCGACACGGCGAAAAGGAAAGTAATGTTTCTACCTAATAATAGAAATCGGTATTAATTTTCTCAAAAACGGCCAAGACTAATTTTCTTCTTCTAATCTAATCGCGAAAACGTCACTTTGACAAGTTTGATAGCTTTGTTTTAAGACGCGACAGTAAGTATCGACAAGATACGTACAATTCTCGATCAACAGTAATTTTATCCAATGTTCAAAGTCTACTGTACTGGATCCACTCTGCTATTATCGAAGCGTGTGCACCGGTAGTTTCTGATTTAAGACGACAGCTAACGCGTCGCGTCCCGCTACTTCCGGTTCGACGTCCGATAACTCGATCGTAAATTTCGCCAGCGAGTCACCCCCGCGCGAATTCGCAGCTCGTAAAGCAACACGTACGCGCTTATAATCGTGACTGTATTCCCTGCTATGTATTCCACTCGGTTCTGTTTTGTTCTCTTCTATTCGCCGGTGTGCATCGACTCGCCCGGAAATTACTCTGTTCTCCGCGTGACGCGGCATTTCTCCCGAGGCACGTGCGAATTTATTCCGCCATTAAATATTGCAGACGCTCGTTGAATCGTGCGTCACGATTCTGTCACCGATCTGTCACCAAGTTCAATCAAAGTTTAGTCTAGTTTACTCTACCACTCTTAGTTTACTCTACCACGTTAGGAGATAAACGTGGAAGTAATAAACATGGAAGTGATAAACGATCAGGCCTGAGAGATTGATAAGATGAAAAAGGAATGTCAAAGAAAACGATAGATACGAATTAGAATAGGCAAATTAACAGACGCAAACAGAAGGAGGCTTTGAAGACGATGAACGCTGCACGAGGCGATCGTAATTATTTTTTCAACACACAAACGAGCACGAAAGCGAACCGAAGGTACGAAAGGAAGAGGAGTGAATTATTAACGTACGGTGAGGTCAACGATGTGCATCCAACTGTCCGTTGATGCAGCTTAGTCCCTTTTCCTCTCGGTTTCTTCTCCTTTCCCCTCGCCTTTTTCAACGAACAAATGCGAAATTCTTCCAGATAGAACGTATCGTCTAAGAATCGAGGAAGAAGCAGCACGGTCGAGGGCACAGCTACTGAGATAATCATCTGATCGATGATTCTTTTTTCTCTTTCCTTTGTTTGCACATTTGTAACCATACAGTTTCCTCGACTTTGATATTTATTATATCATTAGCGTTAAGAATATCAGAATTTCCTCCAATCGATATTACTCTCGCGTAAATGTTCTTGTAATACATCTCTTTATATCTTAGAAATCTTTTTCACATCTTACAAACAATTGCTAAAATACAATCTACTTTACTATTATACTTTTATTTCAATTGCCTATTTATGTATAATAGTTTGTATTTCTATCATTCGCGTATTAGCATAATGAATTCGTTGGCCAAGGACAATTAAAGTTAATGGTAGCGACATTATGTAATCAGACGTTACACGCTGTCCAACAGTGAAATAATTACGTAAGCATCGACGAAATGATTCGAAAATTTATAACGACGATCAGGAGCTCACGTATGCGGGGAAAGCTAGCGACAAAAATACGAATTTATTGTTCCATTATGTCCAATATATATCGTCCAATTATGTCTGAAAATGTATTACTATTACGCTTAACCACGTAATTACCGGGCAGACGCAAACGAAACGTAATGGGCCGTACGATTAACTTGCGTAATGCGAAGAAAAATTTGCGAAAAAAGTAAATGATTTACGCAAACTATGTAACAGTTCCGAGTTTTTCCTGGAACAAAGATCGTAGAACATTTCCATGTTGCTGTTTAATTCCTTATTCAACTTTTTATTTGGAATGAAAAACAAAAGTGGCGCCGCATAAGAGAAAATTGCTGGCAGAATCCAACACCGAGCAGTATATTTGTCTCTGCGCAATGAATTGGAACTTTTATGAGAACAGTTCGAAAGATTTATTATAGTGGAGATTACACCGAGTATTGGGCGTTTTAATCACATTAAAAACCGCTTCATGATTTATATTATTTTACTGAAATTAAGGAATAATCTCGACGATAACTTTTCATACGATGATCATATCGATTCTTCGTAGCAACATTTTCATTAAAATATCGAAGAATCAAGTTCTTCAAGACCCGAGAAACTAGAAATCGTAAACAAGCGGAAGAGATCATTCTTACGCCAATGCGGCGCCAGGATTAGGCGAACGAGAATATCCACAGGTGAATAGTGTTCAGAATGAAAAGAAACAGGTTCACGAAGGGGGTTGGCCGGTAATTCTGTACGTCTTCGATAATAATTTTGAGTGCTCCGGAGATTATTATACGCTGTACACTGTACTAGTTTCAAGAGACACTTTCAAATTACACCTCGAGATAGTAAATTATGAAAGGAAAACGTAATAAAATCGCTGTCAGGATGTCTCGATGTCGTGATGTTTAAAATAAAAAAAAAGCGGAAATAATTACATAAGACATTGCAAGGATAGTAATTGAACTTCAAAATTGCATAGCAATTTCGAGTAAACATATTTCAATATACTTCATTATGTAAACAATATATTTGTTTTTACGTTAAGTTGCATCTGATTCATAATAGATAATTTGTTAGAAGATTGTGCAATAGACTAAAGCTAACAGATAATATTCATATATTCAGCTTAATTACACTTTAAATATGTAAACTACTGCTTTAGAAACAAATTGTAGCATATGGAAATTGAATTGAATCTTTATCGACATTTTAACTTTTTGAAAGATATGAACTTTGAAGGATATATGGGAAAACCTAATACATACTCCTTCGATTTAAGCGTCATTTCAAAAAATACAAAACTATAATATACGAGCACTACACTTTTCAGAGATTTCAAAATATATTCCAAGTATTGTCTATCCCGTTTAATATCTGCAACTATACTTTAAATAAAAACGACCGAGAGATAAGAAACTCCTTTTAGCTTTGATAAATTCGTTCCTAAAAAAAATTGAACCCTCGGAACAATAGAAATAAACAATAGGGATAGATAAAATAAAATAAATAAAGAACCATAAATAAAATTAGACCAAAGGAACATCAATCATGAAATCTTCTGCAATTTCCTTCAAAAATTCAAATAAATTCCACAGCTTTCACCATCGCAATTCATTGAATTCAACGTGGAAACCCTGCTTATTGAAAAAAAAATCCCTTCTTACGCCACTGTAATAAACACCGGCTGAATCGGGTGTCAGATGAGGTGCTGCCACCTGAGCAGGAAAATCCGCAGGTGGACGAATCGGGTGTGCATGGGACGTCGTGAAAACAAGCAGGTCCACGTAAGAGGGTTGCCGGTTGGTTCCCCCACCATGAGACCCAATTCACCATGGTGGGGGTTTCTCGACGCATGCGCACGCTGTCCTGGGTCCTGTGGCCGAGAGCAGCGGCCAGTTCGGGGGCCCAAAGTCTGTTTCCATCGCGAGGGAAGGCCTCGGATCGCGCTCGTCTCGTCAGCGTCCGGTCAGTTCGTGTTTTCCCGCGTTTCTTTCGTCACGTTGCGATTTTTCACCCCGAAATTGATCGTCGTAAACTGCTCGCGCGAGTGTACACGTGATCCAAAGGATATCAGAGAGACACTCACGGTGGAACTTGTTCAATACGTTTCAAAGGATCCAAAAACGATCGTTGTGTTTACCAGTGTACCAAGTGTCATGGGGATCTAGGAACGCCGGCGAGGGTGAGTCTGTTCGTGCTACTGGAAATTTTGCGTTCTACGATAAATTCTCGGATACTCTGCAATTGAGATTGAGAATGTTTAACGAGTGATTGATATTGGTGATCGTTGATTTTATTGGAACAGGAAGACGTGTGTTTTTCTGTCATGTTGAAGGTAGATCCTTTGAGAAAAATCACTTGTGGTACAAGTTGGTCGATGTATGTACATATATACATTAATTATAGGGATGTTCGTATCAGATAGTAGGCTGAGAGTAGGTGTTGCCGTTATGCTCGTAACAGCAGGCACCCTACGGAAACGAGTTAAGGTCTAGGAATTAATTTCATTGAGTTCCCTGCTGCAAATGAGCTGCGCTGTAACAAAGAAAGTGGCTGGCAGGAGCACTGACCGGTTATTCGAATGCACGATACGGTGATAAAGTCGACGATCTTTCGCTTCTAAACGCCCTTTGTTCAGTCTGTGTTGCATAAAGATGCAAAGTGCGTTAGATCGAACAGACTATATAGAAACGTAGAAGTCTCTTTACACGGAATGATTATAGCGTGACTAAAAATAGACAGTCTCGTGTCATGGAAAATCTTAATTAGGGTCGTAATGTCAAACCAAACGATGCGAGTTACTGTTGCGATTAGAATTTATAAGAAAATCGGAAAGCTGTTGGAGACAATTTTCTCTCTCGCGATACTTTTAATGATACTTCAAATCTAATAATTAACTGCATAATTACACTACATGGTCTGATAATCGTAAGTTCCATTTAATTAGGTGTTACAGTAGGATTTTTAAAAAATCCTAGCCATAAAAATTAATATCACGAAGCTCGTAAACTTAAATAATTAAAGAACATTTTTTAAAGCAATATATAAGAATGTAACAAAAATAGGAGATGTTCTTAAACGTTACTATTTCCCCAGTTATTTAATTTAAGATGAAGCTCTATAAAATTTACTTTCAAGCTTACCAGGCGTCATCATCTGGCCTTAACTAACTGCTTATAAACCTCTCCAATGATCAACGATCCAAGACGACTCTTACTACTTCCTTAAGATTCTCAAGGACACTTGAAGTAGAATTTCAAGATGTAGAACAGACGCTGAAAATCATTTCGATCGCATTTCAAGATTATTTCAACATTATCATTGATCTTTCCAAAGTTAATAAACAAGTTCAATGACAAATCTTTTTAAAATGATCAATGAAATTGTCCGTATTGTTCGGTAAATAACTATAGCGAAGTCATGGCTTTGCATGGGTTAGGCAAATGATCGGAGAATCGGTTAGGAGGATTCGATTTGAAATTGTGATTCCAGGCGTGTCCGGGAAGGGGAGGTTAGGCCGAACGGACGGACGTGTTCCTTTCTACGTGCGCCTCTGCACAGATGGAGTCATGCTAGGCTAACACGCCGAACGAATGCGTTGCGGCTAGATGGTGGAATCTTAAGTGTCTTCTAAGTGTCCTGAGATCTCTTTCATAGGATAAAGAACCCAACAGTGCATAGACTCTAGAGGAATTATCGTATGTGTGCCATGGCTAGGGGAAGCAATTACTGGAATCGGATGCTTATATCTTCTTATACTTTTTTCAATTTGCTTCATTTGTTTGAATGCGTAGAATTTTTGGACGGTGGAAATATTTACGTAGCCTCCTCATTTTGAACTTGAGAGCATGTATATGAAATTTTTAGAGATATATAAAAATTCATTAGCAAAAGTTGTATAATACTTGATCCTGTTGAATTCTTTGAGCTATTTACGATTCAATCGCATGTTTCTATGGCTAAAAAGTTTCTTTAAATTTGAAGATAAAACAGAGGAATCGTTATTGATACGTTACGTTATTGTCACGTAATCTCTGCATAAAATGTTCTCAAAACGTTAAAAGTTTTTATCTGCTGAAATAGGAGCGAAATCAAGGCTTAACAAATTCGAGAAACGCGGTTAATAACGTTGCCAATTTCCTTAGAGAAGTTTCCGTGGATTTTAGGCTAATTTAGAAAAATATTTTCGTGGCCATTGACAGTTATACCCATTAAGTAGAGTCTAAAACGATGACAATTAGCAAGAAATTAAGATTTTCTTAAATATTGATAATTATCCGCTTGTAAATGAATCCCAGGTACAGGGTAATTCGTTGAAAATTAAGATTTTCTTGGCTATGGTAATTATCTGTCAGAGTGAGTTGTAAGTTGTTGCTCAGTTTGTACATTATCTTTATATATTCCTATCTACAGATCTACGTATATAGTAGATACGCGCAGTAAATTCAACTTGAATATCTTATCAGAAGGAAAGGATAATTTTCACATGGAATTGGTCGACGAAATGAATTTAAATATTCCACTTCTATAGGAGATAAGAAATATATCTTATCGTGTTTGGCATCTGTGATCTTCGTAATACAGAAATCAATCAAAAATTGATCCATCTTATCTCACTGCATGTTCCAACCACCCACTGAATATCCGTCGCACTACATCACGAGCCGATCCTGCAGAAACAAAAATTTCCTCGCCATTCACGCCGCGACCATTATTCATCAATCGTGTTCCTGGCGAAATTTCGCCAGGCTTTGGACTCGAGGCCGGTCCGTGGCTCGCTCAATCGTTTCCATGTGTTTTGCATATGAGATCGAAAGTGTATACGTGGTGCACACGGAACGTGGGGAAACGTTTTCTTGTATTGGTGACGTGCACGTGTGTGTAGGGTAGCCATGAAATGCAGTCGAACCGGCTGTAGAAGACGCGTGCATCGTGGCCCAGGCAGAGCTGTGAGCTTCGTGGGTCCAGTGTTCACGGGACACGTTGGTTACGGATTTTTTAAAGATCTTCCTTGTTACGGATCGGAAACGGGGGTTCGAACGTAAATAAAAGATCCGCGGTTCGCCTTGATGTCTGAAATTCCATCGACCTCCACGTTAACTCGTGCGCGCGAGCGTACATGGTGAAAAGGCTTTCGTCGAATTCATTAGGAAAAGGAAATACCCTGGCGAATCTGTGGTTTGCTCACGATGTTTGCGCTTCTCCTTTTTTTTCGTTTATTCCAAGCCGTTTTAATTGTTCTTCTTGGTTCCTTGAAATTGATTTTGACTCTCAAAGAAATGTCATTGAAGCAGCTTCTCGACTTGAAAACAACCACTGTTTCTAAAAAAATCTCTCGTTCGACCGATTTCTCAACTTTTCGACGAATTCTACCTCTAACGAAACTTCAGCCAACCAATTCTTCGAATAAAAGCTGGCCTTCTTACCTTCGAGGAAATCCCATTCGATCTGCTTTTCAGCTCCAAAATGACTTCTACCTACAACAAAATTTTATTCGACGAATTTTTCCAATTTCAACGATTCCAAATTTTTCACAACTGTTCGAATTTAAAATCTCTCTTTCCGAACGATTCGCTTTACACGCATACGTAAGACGGCTGCCTTTATGCGTTGTTTTGGCGTATGGTCGAAACGCCACGAAGCAGCAAAGAAAACGAGAAGAGAAGGGAGTGAAAAGAAAGAAAGAAAGAAAGAAGAGAACGAACCGACTAAGAAAGGCGACGTAGGAAAGTCGTTGCACTGCGAACAGCTCAAGATCCATGATGCTGCGCCACGCGGCGAACAATGGACTCTGACGTCACTTCGAGGCTACACCTGCGGCGCTACACTTGTATGTGCAACGAGCCACCGACAAACCACCCCGCGGAGCGTGCTCCGATTCACAGCGGCCTGTTCGATTTCAAAACGGCCACCGGATCGAAAATAGCCGGCTACGTGCGTATGTGCCTTGCCACGGTTATGCTTCGCTGTTTATCGAACACCGCGGGTAATACGAGCTCCGTTCTTGCCTCGAAGGAGAAAACCAGACTCGATCTTACGATCCTAGAACGTTACCATGGGTCTCTCGAGATGTTGGAAACGAAGATTTTAATTGTACGTAGCTCTTTTAACGGTGTAAGCGGAGAATTCAATTTTAGGTCTTTTTGATATGAGAAGTTGAAATTCTAATTACCTGAAAAGGCATTTGAACGTTAATTTTCACAAATACAATACGAATAATTCTTCAACGGGAACTGTAAATGGAAAATGTACCAAGAAACCGTTCGTACTTGCTTGTTTTCTTTCCTCGAAAATAAGTATCCATTATATCGATCCAGAACAATTTACGGTACACTTTTGCGAGTGAAGCAATCAAACTTCATTTCGTCTGTTATGTTGGCTAAAAGAGCGAACCGACTTTCGTCCGTACGCTAACGAGGAAAATCATTTCTGTGGGGACTTTCATAACGATGAAACGATTTGAACGAATATAATGATCGGTCACAATCGTGGCTCGTACCGTTCGATTATGTAAAAGTTCGTATAAAGACCGTGTCGAATTGTGATCTGTGCGCCACGGAACGTGTTCCATACGCAATACTATTTACGTAAGCACGCACATGCGACGATCAATTGCAAAAGGAACATTTATTAACATCGATGCATCTGAAAATGGAAAGCGCCATCGTCCAAACGCGTTGCACGTAATGTTTTATAATAAACGTTATCACGTTTGTTATGTCATGAGATAGTTGGTTGACGTGAATTATTTGTAACTACGATAAACGTTTCTTCTTCGTTAGAGATATTTCTAGTTACAAATGGTTACGGGTAAATTGTAATTTAAAATAAACGATTTTCATTTATTTTATGTAATATTAGCATTTATAGTATATGCATTTACAATTTCGACGATTCGATAGATACTTTATTTTTTCTTTGATTTTTCACTTGAAAAACGTACATTTTTTAGTAATTTCAATCTCCTGTTTTTACTAATACTTTTTAGAAGTAGAATAGAGAATATTTTTGAGCCATTTTAATTTAAAGAGTTTAGTCTAATTTCATGTTAAAATTGTTTAAACGACCGCCATTTCTGAATCACGCGATATTATATTTTCAACCAGGACAGGTATCTAATCTTTCGAGCTTCTTGAATACGTTCTATCCGCATTCTTCATCCTGTTTGGTATGCTGTTCATATCCTGTTCGACAATACGCAAGTAATCAAACCGATAAACGTTTAGTCACTTATAACGCGTTACTTTATCTCGCAATTATGGCTGATTCGCGTGATTTCCCTTTGAAAAACGCAGTAAAAAGGACCGAGCGAGTAACGAAAGACTTGCAAGTAAGACACGAATCGATTCATTGTAATTCTAAAATATTCATCAACGATCATATGTTTTCACGTATGCGGAGAAATATCCAACGATCGAGTAAGAAGACTTTCGTTAATCTCCGATCTCGAATTCTCAAATTTTTAATTACTAATTTTGTATTGATTATTTTTAATCTATAATTTGATAGATTCATCAAAGTTGAGATATTCTCTATCGTTAAGAAATGTTATCCTAAACATCTTCGACCCGACAAACACGAAATATTTTTCTACTATTTCACAGGGAGATCCACTCGATCGGTTTCATTTTACGCGTAAACCGTTGAACTCGAAAGATCGTCCTCCTTTTCTGAAAAGAGATCTTATCCGATTCAAGTTTAAGACGTCTTCTTTCTATTTTAAATTCTACGCAAACAACCTTTTAAAGTCAATACGATTCCTACGTAGAAAGAAATGTCGATCCAAACGATAGATGAACGAAGGCAGTCCGAAACGTACGATCACATTTTTCGCGTATCGTTGTAGGACACGACGTTTTTCGTACGCATCGATCGAGTAAGGGGAGACTTTCACCATTTAAAATTCGTCTGGCTGGCAGAAGCGAGTCATCGTTCAGCCAGTTCCACCGACCGGATCGAGAAGGAGGCCTCGCTAAATACCTTATTACTTTTGAATTAACATATCGGTACCAAGGTAACAGGACTTCTTCGAGAGCTCGGTCGCGGATTCTTCGGCGATCGTTGGACCGGCAGGAGCCGCTATTTTTTGGGTCACCAGAGAGCTTCCTCTTGTTTGACGTTTACACTTTTAACACGTTGACCGCCACGTGAATTTTAGGCACATGTACATTTTGCCCTGCGAGCAAATCTAACAGATCGAAATATACTGCAGAGTAACATTTAATTTGTGCACTCTTTTTCACGCAAAGTTGCCTAAGCCATTATCGAACCATCGTTGAAAATTTCTTACACGCAACAATTTCTTTATTTGAGAATACCTTCACGCGTCGTTTCATTTTGTCTTTTAACGAAATAAACGACGTGTTTGGAATGAAGTCGAAATGAAATCCATTTGAAATCGCGCAAGTAAGACGAGCGATCGCTGTCGAGTCAGTGACGGAGAAAAGGTACGCGGCTGGAAAGAAATCCGCGGAAATCGGGACGAGTCGAATTGAGAACACGCGTTCCAAGAATACTCGGACACCTTCGGTATCATTAGAACAAACTGTTGACTTCGTAGATTCAACTTGTCTCTATTGATCAGTTACCTTACTTATGGGAAATTATGTCTGTTGTTAATATTTCAAACTTTTGCATAAATTTCGGTATGAAATCGTAAAAGGTATCCAAAGAATGGAAATTCGGAGCGATTAGATTGTCTGATATTTTCGCTAAGTATTTTCAGAAAATAAAGATTTTAGGAAAGATATAAAAACCTGATGCTAGGGTTAAACCTTGATCCTGAAATATAACAGAAAAATAACAGCAGCCTATCGAACTCACTTTCATCGAAGACACGCTAAATGGACTGAAAGAAAAATCTTCTTCCATTCCATTGTCTCATCGAGACAATGAAAAAAAAAAACGGCTCGTCGAAACGAGACAAGGATGGAATATACGTAGAAACGAATATCCATCGCGCATCACGAAACGAAACGGCAATTACCATAGTCGGATAGGGGAGACACTAAGCTGAAAAACGGCGAGTCGTACTCGAAAGTAACCAGCTGCGTTGATAGAAACTCAAATGAAAGCTGCTAAGTGAGTAATCAAGCAACAGGAGGATTTCTTCTGTCCATCCATGGGGCGCAACAGGTTTTTCTCCCGCCTAGAAATCCCCCAGTCACGAGGTCTAATCGTGATCGATCCTTTTAGTCGTAACATTCGAGAAGACAAGGGAAACGTTCGTTCAGTTATATTGTCTATTATGAATAATTTTAAATTTTACACAGATGCCGCGTATGAAGGGTTTGCAACGTATATGACAATTTACGCTCGAGAACGTTCGTTCTTTCGAAGAAGAAACGTTTAAGGATTCGGCATGATTATATTCGATGAGTTTTATCGCTTTAGTTTATTTGGCAATATTATTGAAATTGTTTAGCGTAACGAATAATCGTTTCGTTCGTATAATTTTCAATTAAATTCATTCGTAGAATTTTTCCAAAATATTTCAACTCGTACTCAAACGGTTCGACCACGTAAAGCCACGAGAACAGGTTGTGAAAGGCCGAAGGATCCCATTCCACAACCGCGACCTCCGATAACTATACAGTATAAGCAACTAGACCAGCGGACAATCGTTGTCCTCGAACGGTTCCATTAGACGAAGAGACAGTTAGGTTGCGTTGTCGGTTGATTACGATTGCATCAACATCTTCCTGTCTGCACGCGTTGCGGAGCTCTCGTTTCCATCTGGTTCCCTGACGTTCCAGTTTCCGTGGAAACGGTAATCGTTGTTCGACGCAAGGGGTGTCAGGAAGAAGACGAGAAGAAAGAAGAAAAACAAAGGGAAACGTCCTTGACGTTACCGTTAGGGCAAAAAAAGGTTGATCAAGTCGCGTTCACACTTGCCACGAGTCGAAATCGGAATGTTAATGGCGGCGTTTCAGCTTCCGGTTGAGTTAACGCTTCCAAGGAATCGTGTTTTCCGCATTCAGATCGAACGATGTAAAAATAAATGGAGAAATAAACGAATAATTATATAAAACATCAGTGGTAATAAAATTTTGCCATTAAATTCATCGTTTGATTATCACCGATTGATCTATACGATTCGAACGTTTAATAATAATCACGTTTTACGCTAATATTAATCTCTTTGACGAGATAATTACCATACAATTGTCAACATTTTCAAGAGTCAACGAAACCATCAATAAGAAGCACGACACAAAAGCACGATCCCTGAGATAACATAGAACATAATTACGTGGTTTAAGTAACGAAATTATCATTAAGAGTAATTGAACAATGAAAGATACTTAGCAAGTAATGAACGTTTAATCGCTAAGGAAAAGTGATCACTGAATTTCGCTGTAAATTACTTCTGATTAATTAGAATCTGATAAATATACTGCCAACTACGACTCTCGTCTCTAATTATACTAATCATCGAGTGACTTCCAACTCTCTCATTTCCTTCCTCTCTTAATTTTACCTGTTTGCTTGTCTAACGATCAAGAATGTCGTTGATTGTCCGACTAATCGTATCTAACCGGATTGTACGAATCGTTTGATCGAACAACACGAAGAAATTGACCTCGATGATGTCATGGAAACTACGTAGAGAAAGATGTTCAGCTTTCCTCGCGATAATACGCGACTCTTTCTGATTAATCGACGATTTCTTGTTCTCGTATCCGTACATGATCGAACGTTTCACATAAGAAAAAGCTAATGAAATACGAGGAAAGTATAAAAATTTGGTCGTGAAATATCTACCTTATCTATTTTAAATATCTACTCTGTGAAAAATTTACCTATGTTCTACCAAACGAAAGAGAATAAAGCTGATCGAATGAATTAAATTAACCTTTCCATAGTGGAATTGTCGCGGTTACATCGATGTAGCCGTCCTTGATGATGCAGCCGAGATTCCATTAAAGGTTGAGCCGAGCTTTCTCCGAGCATAAGTCATTCCGAATTCCTGGCAATCGCGAACGAGCACGGTAACCACAACTCGAAAGTGCATTCGAATTCCTGCTTTTCCTCTTGCACGCGAAAATTATCCAGAATTTTCCTTTTACCACATAAACTGTTTCTGTTTCTTTTTCTAACGAAGAAAGTTTCGCTTTTACGTATACAGTTCCCAGGATGATTAAAATCAATCGAACTTCGTAGTTGCTTTCATGCAGAGTTACTTTCGATTACCTATTTCCTGTATTATTTATAAAAGAGAATAAAGATATCGGATAGGTAAAATAATACGTTTTACGAAGCATCGATAGGTATAAGAAATTTACCACTGCGGATAATTGGCGTGAAATTTAATGGTGTACTATTTTTAGTTGCCTTATTATCTATCCAGTGACTCTGTGTTTTCATGTGTAAATCATTTTTCTGTGGGTAAACACCGATCGTAGTAAATAATACAACTCATTATTGTTGTAAAAGAAGTTTATTAGGAAATGATTAATAAGCTAGTTAACGCCAAATTTATGAAGCGTCAAACAGCAGGCGTTGCAGAATAATAAATGGGTCACTTTGGTTTTGTCTAATACGCGATATTATCATTTTTTTGTGGCTGTTACGTCAAATCATCGCTTCATTTTTTAATTCCATTCCACCTCTTTAACGTTATATCGCATTATGTATACTTTCCATATTTTATTTTATTTATTTATCACGGTGTTGCTATGCGATTGTAAAATTAGTACCGTAGAAAGTGATCTATTTAACTTTCAATTTTCAAATTAATGCAAAATACTGCGACTATATTTTTTATCATTCCCGTAAGAGGATTAACTTAAGAAAACGAAATTTAAATCTGTTGTTGGTATAATAATCGTCTTATATAAAGAATTAGTCAATTTATCGGCAAAATGATAGTTATTTATTATCGTTCATTTACGTAACGGTTACGATGTTATAATTTATATATATTTTTCTTGTCACTTATTATACGGACAATCCATCACAGCTGTCTTCCTACTTTCAAAATATCTTTCTATTTTTAATTCGCGTAACTGTAATTGCCCGCATGTTCTTATTTCCCTAACAGGTCAACCGTTGATGACGGAAGTTCAACAAACGTGCACGACGCGCCTAGTTATTTCGATTGTATAACCTACTCTCGTCTTTCGCGACCACCTCTCGTGCATTCAAGATCGTTCCACATATTCCCATAGGAATTCCCTCGAAATGCCATTCTTTCCTTTACAATACGTTATCACAGAAGAGACCTCGATTATGATACCAAACCAGCCTATTCTACCCTCTTAAGGAACGCCAGATAATCAAACTGCTTTCCCAGCGATAAAACCAACGTTCCATTGCTTTCAACTCTTTACAACAGCCGACCGATATTCATCCTGGCGGAATTACCCGGATTACTACTCTCCTTCAACGTCAAGTAGATAAAATTTTATATATAGAATCGGCGTAAGAATTCGCGGTTTAATATTGCAAAATTAAAATTGTAAAAATTCGCACAGATATCTCGTAGTCTAATAGCGAACATCCTAAACGTATCGAGTACAAGGATTCGCCACTTCTAAAGGAGCTGACGCGCAAAGTCCACAGACCGTCGCACCTTAGAGACGGATCCAATTCATAGAAACCATCGTCGAAGGTGATCTTTCGCGTCTGGAACTTTTTACTCTCTCGAATCTTGACGCGATCTCTCCTCTTTCTCTCGATCGACGGCTCGAGCAACCTGGACAAGAGGTCCATTGTCCGACCGGCTGAGATCGTATTGTCAGTCGTGGGGAACTGAATTCTCTGACCAGTGGAACGAAACTGTAACGCCAGCTCGGTTGTTGGACCGCATGCCTACAGTCGATCGGACATTGGCAGCATGCAAGTGAAAGTGTCGCCCGGGTCCCATTCTCTGTACGCTGAAACGCGCACGGTTCGCGTGTACACACGCCTGCCTGTTGCTAGAAATCCGCCATGCCTGTCTCTGTTGCCATAACGAGCTAGTCGAGCACTATGATACCATCCTGTATTCCTGTTCCTGTTCTCGCGTTCCGCCCGGTATCGCGTGTCCATATGCAACCATGGTGAGAAAAGTGGACCCGGCTCGACGAAAAGGTGTTGATCTTCTCCCATAAAAGCGGTCGGGTTCGATGCACCGATGGTGTACGTGTGCTGCTTTAACCCCTTAACGTACATGCAATTTTCTCGAGCCAACAAGTTGAAAATGTACAATTTTATTCTTAGCAGGATTATTTCTTGATTAAATAATACATAGAAATAGTAAATAATACGAATAGAACGCAAGCTAGGAAGTGAAAGAAAGCATGTGTTTCCATAAATACGGAAACGTTATCGTTTATTAGTACAAAGAATGGTTCGCTGTTGCTGAGCGCACGTTAAAAGATTAGGTAGCTTCTTGCAGGGATATTAGAGGTAGTGTATGGTTTTCGAGAATGCGATAGGAAGATTGGGTTTTGTGGGATCATGGGGCTTCTTGGATGAGGTTTCTTTCTTCGTTTTAGGGAGCGATTTTGGTTAGACGGAATTATTGGGCGGTAGTATAATTTTAGATCCATACTTCAGATCATACTTCATACTTAATTTCATGGCTATTAAATATCGCGAGGGAATCCGGAGAACGGTAAAGAACAAAATTACTAGCATTCGGAATTTTGTATCGACCTTTGCGTTAGGATGATCGATTCGTTGAAATAATCGTGTCCAAACTCGGACAATATGTTACACTAATCTATAGCAATTTCACCTCCAACTCCGTTTCACAATCTCTCCTTTCGCAATATCCATCGTATGACCACACAGTCGTACGAACCAGTTCCAGACCAACGTTTGCTTGTTCCGTCGAATACGAAAGGATTGAGATAGCTTAACGATAACGGAAGTAAAATTAGTCGTACCGAAGAAGACGCAAAATTAATTCTCTCGATCACCGTTATACCCTACAAAGTTTATGGAAGTAAAAGGAGAAGGGCGGCGATTCGAAAGCCTGTTCGACATCGAGTCATAAATTCTGAACGATCGCTTTCCATAATAGTAGCGCGGTTTTGCTGATCTTAGATGAATATGGAGGTAATGATAAATGATCCAATCCGAACTGCATTAAATTACTTTCTATCGAGGAAAAAATATTTTTCTTCTTATATTTGGATTTGTAGTAATTGGCAAACTACGGATGTTCGTGCATCTACGAGAAATTGGAAAATATATAGAAAATGCGCATGATACGATGTAAAAATATATAAAATATCCAAGCTACGATGTTTTTTTGTAATATTCGGTAGAAACGATAATTTTCTATCCAGATAATTTTCGTTTTTTTCAAACGATTCGTACAAATACGAATTTGCATAATTATCTACGGTCTAGTAATTAGAAATGAAAGATATGTAAAGATAAATAAATGGAAATTTCTTTTACCGAAGGTTTCATCATCGAATTCTAATGTAGAAACTGGTTAAAAAAAAAAAAAAAAATAAAGAACAAATCTTAAGGAAGTCGGAAATCAGCGATTCGAGTCGCAGATTTAATTCCAGACGCGACCGATGCAACTCGAATCGAATTCCAAGTGTAATCCACTTAAGAAACACCCTGTGAGACGACGTTCTCCGAGCGATTTACAGAATATGCAAGCGGCATAACGCCTACAACCGTGCTGGATTGCACGCTCACGGACGGCCTTGAAAATTGCGAAACCGCTCGAAGCGGAAACCGAAAGCGCAACCTCGAGGCTCCATAGAACGGTTTCTAAACTCTCGGCGTCGTGAGCGACTCCCTGTCTCCTACGAACGTGTTGCACTCGCGTATCGTTAGGAGCTATTTTATTACGACAAAAGGACGTGCAAAACGGTTAACGATCTTCGATCTAGAAGAAATAATTGGATGAGCCGGTATTATTAACGTGCAAACGTAATACTCGTGAGAGCTATTGTTTTATGTTGAGACCGGATCCCGATGGCCATTTCAGATTCTTATAATAGACTACATAATATAACGAGGTTACTGCATCGATTGATGCGGTTACGTGCAGAGCTGTATGCATTTTAGATCTTTTTCAAATTAAATTGAGAATAAAGTATCGGATTATCCGCAATATTTGTAACGTGAGTTGTAGCAACGAAGGAAAGAAAGGAAAAATGATTAGTTCAACGATAAAAATAGTAATAGACACGGAGAAAAAAAGTAACAAACTATGAAGACTATGAAAATGTCAAAGCACAAAAAATAAATAAATACTCGACCAGCGGATTACAATGCTATTCTCGAATGTGAACGTCCTTCGAATTCCTAGGATAATCTCAGGAAAATTGAACCAGATCACAAAGATTAGATAATGTTACTGTTATGTACGAGAATAATTATTGTAAATCAAGGCAGTGCACTCCGATGGAACGGTGCCAAGAATCTCGACACGCAGTTATAATGGAAAATTCATTCGTCGAGAGAGGAAAAGAACGAAGCTGGATCTCAGATGCGAATAGCCGATAGAAAGACAAATTGTTTCCACGTGAATCAGCCATGAATCCAATGTGGACATATGGAATCCAGTCGTGGGTAGCGCGTGTGTAAACTCTGCACACCATCTGCGATATTCCAATACGTTTCGTTCGAAGCGTAAAATAATATATAATAATATTATCTGAATCATGCGAAAGGTTCCAGTTTTGATTTATCTATAAAGTTGCTGGAAACTTGGTCGCAACCAGCATCAGGTATAGTTTCGTATTGGCGAGCAAAAGTTAGCTATCGAACTCGAGGAAGCCTTCGTTATTCATGAAGCTAGGTCGCCTTGTGCGGGCACGACGATTAATTAACACCGGTGATTACTAATTAGAGAGCACACTGTGTGTGAGATGGCGTTTAATATTAACAATGCTAACGATTCCCAACGACTCGTACACATTTAAATACAAAATCCTCTTCTGTTCGTTAAACACAAACGAATCGAACGTGAAAAACAAATTTATGCGGTACGTTGGAACATTCGCCTATTATTCTCGATGGTTGAAATTCTATGGAAAAACCATGCTCGATTCATTGGGCTTATGGTCGCTACCATTCGTAATCGAGATGGTCATGAATATTGAGTAGATAACAGGGAATTGTTTCTCGCGTGCACGCGCGTTTTAATTTCGTTCCATTTATTTATGAGCTAACTGTGTTTCGTAATAGTTTATTAGATAAATTCGCGTATTTTGTGTTTTATATTGCTCTCGTATTTGGTGGAAATGAATTATTCTGTATAGAAATTGTTTGAGTTGATATCGCGAAAATATTAATTGGGAAATTCAGGTAGTAGGACTACAAATGACGAAATTTTCTAACGATTATAGTTACGACGATATCAATTACAAATTCATTTATATCAGTTACGATATGATTTGATTTTCTCTGCCAGAAACAATTTTCTTTATCGAATCAATAAACTTTCTTCTAATAAGACAATTTTTTATTATCATTATTTAATTTGTACTTTAGAATTTGTCCAGCTGGACATTTGGTAAATTTTCCCAACTTAATTGTTAAATAACACGTGGATGGCTACCCCCAGCGGGATACCATCTTCGTGTTTGACTATTTTATTTCTGTAGTGAGGTCAGTGGGATGTTTTCTTTTTAGTCTTCTTTCCATCAGAGTAATAAGACTTGGACAGCGTAATTACAAAGAATTTACGTACAAGTACAGGTTTGAAGAAAATTCCACTACTTAGAAACGGATTTCATTACATAGAAACAGATTTCATTAGTGAATGAAGGCGTAGCGGCGATTTCAAGGCCGCTTTCACCTTCCTCAACGAAATAACATATTTTTCTACCCTCTGGTTAATGAAGAGTCGATTCAAGGTCATTAAGTAAAAGGCACTTAACAGTTCACGGTTCTTACCAACCGCACGCGGAAAATGTGACGAAGTACTGTTACACATGAATCAAACATGTTAATGGAATAGCTTCGACCGAGCCTGCGAAGAATATCTAATAAATTATAAAATGGGAATATAATTACCTAGAAGATAAATATACTGCAATGGCAATGAACGTTTCATTCATTCGCAAATCGATAATAAGCTTGTTTAATCGAACGTGTAACGCAATCTTTCTTTCGGACGACATTTGTGGAAGCTCGTTAAATATTTGTACAGACGTAATTGATACAACAAAACCAGGATACACTCAATAAGGAAGCTCGTAAAGAGATAGTTGAAATCCCTAGAACATTTTGTCTTAGAACACTAAAATTTCCGACAGATAATAAACAATAAATTACGAGAGAAAGATAGCTCGACAGCTACAATTTTTTAATTTCTACAACCGATAAATCATTAACTAAATAATTTCTTCCTATTGTACCTACTTCCTTATGAACATACAATTCCCAAATGTATATCACGTTTATTGATCAACGAACCTTAACCTATCGACATTCTGTAAGTACAAAATTAGATAGTTCAGACAGTTTTAATCCATCGTAAACTGGAATTCGCTTGACATTTTGTGGCTGTTCCGTTTTATTGTCCGCATGTTGGCCAAGCCATTGAATTAGTCACGTTCGTTTTTAAAATACCCCTCTGTGTTCATCGATGGCCGACTTTGGTCTAGCAGAGAGAAAGGTCAGTTCCAAGAACCATAAATTTTATACCTAATACCAGAATCCCAAAATATATCGGTTACGTACTTTCGGAATCGCCCTAACACGTACCCTACTTCTCGTTGTTGCCATGTGCTCGCCATCGCAGCTTGCTTATGGTGTCACGTGTTTCTTCTATCGTGACGACGTCTTAATTTCTGGCAGGACCCTACTTTGGAGTTATTTGGAGAAATTAAATGTTGACAGACGAAACGAGTGCCTTTTTCTTAAATGACCGTAGAAAGATATAGCTTATTTATTAGAAGTTTCCTTCCATATATCGAAAGATGATAAGAATTGACCCACACCGCCAGATAGAAACGCAGATTGTGATACATCGGTGAGTCACGCGTCGCTTTAAAGTATCAATGTCTGTTTGTTTTGAAAAGACCGCTAGAAATGGTTAATATTTAATCGATACTGTCAAAAAAAAAAAAAACTCATTAAAGAACCCTATCTTTCAGCTTTTTACTCAAAACCCAGCCTGATATGTCTAACCTTAAATAAGATCAGAATAATCTCTATGTCTCTCCTATCGCTTTCCCTATAATATGTGCCTTTCAAAGTACTAAGTATCCCTGGCATCGAGATCTTTGTTAAGTTTCGCGCTAATTTTCTACGGTATTGGCATGGTAACTGTCCGTATTATCGCAGAGATGCCGCGATTGTATGTGGTACACCGGTTACATAACCCTGGCATTCGTGCGATGAAAACGAATGAAACGATGAACCGCGGCGCGGGAGAAGAAGTTAATTGAAAATGGCAAAGTACGTTCGTTCGGATTGATCGCGAGGCAGCAGGTTACGAGCCGTTTCTCATACGTCAACGAACTTCTATCGTTCATAACTTAACGGTAAATTATTAGTCCTTCGTTTCTGAAGAACGAAGCGAACTGCTTGCTCTGCCGGAACAGAAGCGTGGCTAACAATAAGAAAGATGCAGGATATTTCACGCGTCGTCATGCTACACAAAGAGCTGGAAAGATGATTAGATAAAAGAATGCGGGTTATTTCTGGATTGATTATTTCTGATGGATCAAACGCAAAACAGCATTATACGTAATAGAAGAACGATCGTCGAGTCTCATATGGAATTTTGAAATTTATTACAAACGAATATTATAAATAAAAAGAAAAATCAACTTAACCGCAACATTTACTTCCATTCTTCTCTAACAAATAACGTTTATTCCTTTAGATAGAATATGCTTTTTTCAACCGACTCTCTCTTTCTCACGCATGAACGACCTTTCAGTGGCATTTGCACGACATTTTTCCGTGCATATTTCGCGCGTGCACTATCCAACGACGCAAGAATGTTGCATCGACGGCTATGAACGAACGCGGAAGCGTTTTCTGGAAAGTACGTCGAATCGTGTAGCGGTGTGACGAACGGTGCTCGCGTTCAATCATCGCCGGGGCAACAGGCCGCAAGAAAGATAATTCCTCGATTAGGAATCGACCGTTTGTCTCGTGTTACCTCGACCGTGAAATGGCAATTTTCAAGGCTACCATGGGTGTTCCAGTCCCGATGATACATTCCTGAGCAAAAAGAACCCTCATGTAAATTGTGTGTCGTTCGCTTGCGGTATACCTCGAGGAACGTTGATCTCTTAATATCGACGTTGATGCACCAACAGATACAGATTTACGATGGAAAAACATGGTGCAAACGTCGTTATTCAAATTGGTTTTTCGAACCGATGGTATACGAGAGATTCTGGAAAATTTTATAACGCGACAACTCGAAAGAAGAAGGCAACGCACGTGTTTTCTTTCGGCGCGTATGTATATGTAGAGTGTGTATGTACGCTTGAATATAGTAGATTTACAACGAGATCGCAGAAAATACAATGGAAACGTTATTATTAAAAGCGATCTTTTTTTTTTAGCACGATGGATACGTAGAAGGTTCCAGAGAGGCTTGTACAAAGTGTCAACTTGACAGCGTCGCGACGAAGATTATGTAAAAATGTTTTTAGAGCGCTTGAGGCGTGTAATACTCGTAAAAAACGCCGGTATGAAAATTGTTCCTTTTTTTTTTTTAACGTAATGGTATTAAGCAGTTCAAAAGAGTTTCGTTACGTTTTCATTTTTAAAACCGTCACGTCGAAGACGATGTAAAAACCGTTTTCTTTTTTTTTTTTTTTTTTTAAACGATCGGAGCGTGTAACGTGGGAACGAAAGAGTAGAAACGCGAAAGAGCCTTTACGAGTCGCTGGCTTTTCTCATTTTGCGAGAGATGAGAATGAGACGAGTACCGAATAAAGAGAGATTCTCCGTTGCACTTAAAATGTGAACTTCTCGGCGTAATTAAAAATTGTCTTTTGCATAAAAGAAGCGGAGAAACGTTAGGATTAACAGTTATAACCTGCATCGTTCGTTTCAATGGATTTACCGCTTGGATCGCAACGACGATCACTTTCAAAACATTTCTGCTATTTCTTTTCGATGTTTCTCGTTTTGACATTTTTATGGAATTTAAATGTGAAATGAAATTCGAAATTTTTGACGGATTCATATATAGAATAACGAAATGACGATTTTAAGTGGCAGACGTAATTTAAGGAGACTTAACGAGTCGGCAGAACTTTAACGAAGCGTAATTGAACGGGAAGACTACGTTTAATTATGCCGAATATTTATCAGCTTGATGTCACATTCGACGATATCTCTTCGCGAGTTTAGAATTATCTGAAAATAAAAATTATTAAAGCTGAAAAATTTATCGTATGTTCCCGCGTAGTTATTCTCATTATTCAAACACATTTACAATCGATAGAACGTATAGAGCTATGCTTAACAGCTCCTATGCATTTTAAATAAGAAGTCTGATGCTTTCACTATTCGAATTTCTACAGGTAAGTACCTAATACGATTCTGAATTTCCAATTACGAGTTACGTTTCATAGAACATTGTATAGTAAAATATAAATATATAACCGAATGTTGAGAAACAACGGTGATATTTTTGTAATTCTTAAAAAGAATGAAATTTTTAGGAAGATATAAACGTATTATTATTAAGTTTTACTAAATAAGTAGTTTCAATAAATTTTTGTCACATTCTTGGGTAATAAGCCTGACACGAATATAAAATTCTGACTAACAGCTGTTCCGATATTTATGAATATTGATAAACCTTTCTCGTGAGAATTTTTTCGAAACTCCAATAATGCGATAGGACTCTGTTCGATTAATAAGCCAAGGCGGCATTACACCTTCATCCTGAATGAAATCGAAAACGATCATCAAGAGCCCCGCCTATCTAACATTCGCGCGCTAGACTCGTCCAGCATGTAGCAAGGTCGTTTTGTCTTTTCCTCTCTCTCTCTGCTTTAGTCAGTGTGCACTTTCATTTCGAGGCAAACCGTCGGTGTCTTTCGCGACCGTTTATGGCTATTAAATTAAATTCCACGTCCGTCAGCCAGTTGGAGTCGTAGCCGGTCGAACTGCAGAATGCAGAATGCACATACGAGAACGTATGCGCGCCTGGCCATTAGTCAAGTTTTATCGGAATCGCGGCTAAACTACTGTTCAGACCTCGGAAGAGAAATTCTCGGCTGTTTCGCGCGACCAGAGCGTTCACTTTACGTTCAGAAGCTTTATTAGGTTGTCCGAAAAGTTTCTTTCGTTTCATAAGGTGATAATAGATGAACGACCATTTCTGTTTTATATTATTTTATTGGATTAGGTATGATCCATTTCGTTCTATTTCTATTATTACGTTCGTGCATAATTCAATAAAGTAATATAAAACAAAAAACATTGTGCGTCTACCATTTCCTTATAAAACGAAAGAAACTTTTCGGACAACCTAATATTTTGGCCCGATAATAATTCGAACGATAACAATCCTCTGGGATTCTGAACTGGTATCATCGGCCAATGAAATATTACGAGTTATCGATGCTAATAAATTTTCTTACACGAAAGTAGGAAGTTTGGGAATAAAGCGAGTAAAATTTCACGAGATTCGCAAATTACGAGTTACAAGTCGAGCGATCGTTCTATTTAACTTAAAATTGTAGAAGCTGTTTGCATGACGGAAGTTTGTAATCTACAACTTATCGTCGGTGAATTATTATTGCTAATATTAGTTAGTATAGTCTGTAATTTGTGACTGGCCAATTATTATGGAGAAAGAAAGGATAGAAAATATGGGACATAAATCGAAAGAATTTATGACTTCTTTGAACAGGTTTTGGTGGCCTGTTTGAATGGAGTAGCCATGGCCGAGCATTTGGACTTTCACAAGTCGAATAATTTCATACTCGTTGCGTGATCGATTTCGCCAATATTATCTCCGAACTTTCAATAGAATGTTTTTCGTTGTCCAAACTATTCATACAGCTTCTAAGAAACTTTACCATCGAACCTAAGATGCCACTTTCGACTACTATTTTACGCGTATTAATAATATTCCTGTATTATATTAAAGATGAATAAAAGTGTCCTCATATTTATAAGCGGCAATGTAAGTATATTTCTAGAAGAGAAGGGAATCGAACTTGGAATTGCATAGCTTATCGCAATGTTGCGACGTGCAGTTGTGATTTCTCGTTGAATTATTTATTACGAAAGTTTGTAGCCGCGTGTAGCGAATCTAAGGACCCAAAGTCGATTGCGCTGCATAGTTTTTTATGCAATATGCTCGCGTATTTGATATCGATCTAATTATTATTCCCACACACGCGGAAAACGCAGTATTTTTTTTCGATCAACGGTGAAAGTCGTATTATTACGAAATTTGGTCGATACGTTTGCGCAAATGAGTTTGATATTCGAAAACTGACAGGCGATAGATGGGCGAAAGACTATAGAAAGGTGAGGTCGAATCCTTCATTGATTCGTATCTGTTGAGTTGTTTTCTAGTTGAGCTATCAATCAAATTTCAATGAGAAAATGGATACGTTTGAACTGACATAAATGTTGTACGCGAAAGAAACAACCATTTTTCGTAATTCCTATTAAATAATAATTCTACGAGTAATAATTTTTATTATCACAGACCACGGATAATGTGATCTTCAAGTCTGAAATTTGATTAACAATAAATTTTGACGTATCTTCTTATAACAACGAGAAAGGTTTACATTTATCTACCTTTTATGTATGCGGTGCATCTGATGTTTTAGTATCGAATAGGTTACAAAATTCTAGACTTTAGATGTATTTCTAGAGGAACTATAGCAAGTAGCAGTTTCATCACTACATAGTGCATACAGTGTATGATTCGGTGACAAATAGAGTTTAAATTCTAGCCGCAGTATGTTCCACCCACACTCAAACACACGCAGGAATATTTACATATCCGCTGTATCATACTGTTCGACGACAAATGGTTCTTAGATTCTAGATACAGTATACCTCTTGGGACACTCCGATGTACGATTTCTGTACATCCCTGGTGCATATTGCAGAACCTAAAGATCAATGTACTTCTAAAAGTATTACACAAAGGAAGAGTATAAAAGAAATGTAAAAAGAGAACGAATAGAAATCTAAAGTGCTCGAAACCTACATGCATTAATAACAAGACAAACTTCCAAACAACTAGTACGTTTATACGACATTGTATAAGATTAAATCTACCTTTGAAACTGTTTAAAGAAGAACGATCACCCTAGAAACGTCTCTATCTCTACCTATTCATCAAACAGCCCAAAGACATCTTAAGAAAAACGTACCCATCTTAATGACAAAAAGATCGGAAGCAAGTGGTATTATATGTTTGAAAAACCACACCTGGTACATGACGCTTGCATATTTACTCCGCATATTACGCACCGCCATGTTATGGACGAACACGAACGCATACAAACGGGTACCCACGCGTGTTCCTGAAGCATGCAAGGGAGATCTTTGACGTGTGTGGGTTGGCAAGGCCCCTGGAGGCTGTACAACGAGCTACCGGCACTGCGAGTCTACCTGTCCCACTTTCTAATCAAACTGATCCAGCTTGGTCCAGCTTGCTCGGTTTCTGTCTACAGATCGGATGTTCTTTCGAATATCTCCCTTGGCTCGAGACTACCGAACCGCTCCAATTCTATCCGCCAATCGCATTCCCAGTTGTTTACGCTTTTCGTGTGGGAATATTCGATAAAGCGTATATTCTCGAAAGAAAGAAACGATCGGTTAAAGCGAACGCGAATCAAGTTGGAAATGTACTTTTCGTGGGACTTTGGTAACTTCTAAGTAACTTCGTGTGGATATCGATCTCCTCGGTAATTTCCTACTTTAAAGGTATCCTTTGAACGAAGATTCTCCGGATATATAAATTTCCGAGTGATTACGAAGAATCAGACTCACCAAGATAGATATTAGTCATTGGGATTTCTTCATGGAACAACAATTCTTATTCCTTCCGTCATGCAAGTACATGCGACTGGCAGAATCATGGCAAGGAAAATAGCTGGCTAGATTGGAATTTCCAATAAAAAGGATGAATTGTATCCTGATAATTAATTGGTGCGTAACCAACGGTTTCAAAGAACGAACGAATTACATACAAATAGCATTAGAAAATAAAAAATTTCTTGAAATAGACACAACGTGTTTTTTTCGAATCGTTGAACAGGATATCTCTGATCGATGTAACTAATTGCCCATTTAAGTATAATTTCTTCGCATGCTGCCTCTTTATTGCAGCGGCAAACTGTGAAAATATATTTAACAGCAAACGCAAAACATCCTCTGTGAAAAAGATCGTCCGTTATGAATTTTGTTTAAGCAGAGGGAAACGTAGGTAGCCACTTGGAATCGTCGGAACGGTGATTTACTTTCAGGCAGGGAAAGAATTATTTTACAATTAATCTTTATTCTCGACTCGACCGATGAGTTTGAGGAATGTTAAAAACGGTTCCTTATTCTTTATTCGCGATTAGAAGGTAGGCTTTTACGCGTTTTAATCAATTAATTTAGAATTAAGGATGGCGCATCCTATAACGAATTTCAGTATGAGTTTCCTATTGTGTAAGTATTTGTAATTTTGTCGTAGAAATTTAGAACAAGAAAATTAACAAACGCAGGCATTTAAACATTTAGAAATTCGGGAATCGAAAAATTCTAAAATTTAGAGATTCGATAAGTCAATAATTTAGAGGTTCGGAAGTATTACGCAAATTCAAGCATTTAAACATTTAGAAACTGGAGAATTAAAAATTTTGGAATTAAGAAAATGAGAAATTGGGCAGTTAAAAGTTAAAACTCAACTAAAATAAAAATCTGCAAACTTTTACTAAACATTGACAATATGGTCAAAGTACGGTCGATATGCATGCGTTTCGACACGCCACAACTCATAATTCTTTCCAAGGAGAAAGGAATTGGTTAACTAAACTCGCTTTCCATGTACAATACCGACGATTCAATTAAAATTATATACTATCGCAACTCGTTGACTTCCTGTGTATTTTACGAACACCTTTCGAGAGTCGTTAATTTTTAACTAAAAACTCATTACAAAGAATCCTTGCAATAATCTACTACACCAGTTAAAAACACATGGAAGCTGGTAAGTGAGCAGTTTGAAAATAATTTTGCTTATAGACTGCTATTTCCTACTAAACAATAATTTATCTCGCAAGTACAATTAATCGAGATATTCTTGAAGATCTTTCATGACTTTAAATTAATCGTCTCACTTCATTATGATTAATACGAAGATATCGGATATTAAATCGACAAAATGTTCTTTGAAAATTTAAATTGAAGGCATTACATTTATCGGAAGAATCTTTCCCACTGCTAATACATTCAAGATAATTAAGATATGTATTTTTTAATTTGCTCACGGTATTACAAATTATGCACGGCTACTGAAATACCTTAAGCTGTTCGTGCCTATTTTTATCGCTCTGTGTTTCCTCGACGATTGGCATTTCTGATTAGCGAAGAAGAATGTTTATCTTTGTACATGTGTCTCGGCACTTTTCGCTGTTCGTTTCGAAAGGTTTGAACGTTTAAAATATTGGCAGGATGGATCTACGAATGCCACTTCCATCAGCGAAAAGATCGGCTGCCCGAAGAGGAAAAGAATTTTGTTAAAAACAAAATAAGAACTCGTTTAAAAGAAAAATCGGAGATAGGGTTCGAGTACCGAGCCCAAAACGATCGAAGAACTTTAATGGCGAAAAATTGGCCGCAAATTAGCGTCATTTTGATATCGTGACATCGGTGTGCGTGTGCAACGAACCTAACAGAACCTAACGAAATAATGAGTATGCGCATAATTATTGATTTCAGTGAAGCAGCGAGGCTGATTCCATCAAAGAATTCAACCTTCATTACACTTAGCCACGCACATCGCTTCGAAAGTAACGCGAACAGTGTTGCAATTAGAAACGTAATTTGAAAGGGAAACTGCTATTTTGAAAACGAAAACGACACTACAAATGAGATCCCTTCGCCTCTGCATACCGCTCTATGTTAAATTCGAACATTTCTATTCGCTCGAGATCGCGATACCAACATAACAGCCAAGGTAAGGGAAAATAAAGTCGTGATACAACTTTTGACGAAGATACGAAGTTTACAAATTTCTATATTTTACAAAAAAAGTTTGATTTGGCATAATAGTTTCGTTTAGCGTTACGTAATCGATAGATCGAGGGAATTGGTCTCTAGAATTGTTGAACACTAATAACGATAATATTATTAATAACATATTTGGAAACGTTCATTTGTATATTAAATCTCAATTTGATAGCTGGTGTCCTTAATTGAGAAACGACCAGTTGCTACGGTAAATAACCAGATTCAGTGATTTACTTCAGCGTTGATTCGCTATTTCCAGGATTCTAGATGAACAGAGTTACATAATTGTCCCGGCAAAGATATTTAACAACTCTGCCATTTGCGATAGCCGACAATAATAAAGAACAAGTTCTGTTACCAAGCGCCATATCGGCACAGGTTGTTCGGAACTTTTCCCTTGGCAAATATAGTTCTACTCTAGACGCGTGTGCATAACCGGCCGGAATGCGAATACCTTTTTTCTTCTTTCTTTCTTTTTTATTCCATCGCAAAACGACCAACATGCCGGTGTTTTATTTATACGCTCGAAAGGCTACGCACGTCCATGCTTATGAGCAGCGTATATTGTTCATGCGTGGCATGTAGGTAGACACCGACGTAGATATGTAAAAATTCAGGGCGATCATGCGTAACAATGATTCAATGTGATTTCTACCACCGTGCGGATGTAAATAACGAAGATGCAGGAAATTCTATTCTCGTCTATTCCGTTTCAATATATAAAATTACCCTTCTTATTAAAATTAGAGCGTAACGCTTGAGAAAAAGTTAACCGTTTTAACGTGCAATTAAACGAACGAATTTTAACGTATAATTTCATAAACTGCCAGAGTATTTTAGAGTAGGCGTATGAAACGGAGCCTCGATCACTTCCTACCGCGGTAACGTAATGTATCATTGTTCTTTGTCGGATCGATGGTATTCGCGCGTCAACGTTCTTCGGAGACTTCAACGCGTGGTGGACGAGTAACCAGTGATTTCAATGACGAGTTCATTACAGACCGCGACAATAGATTGTCAACGTTGTTTAACACGACAAGGAAGCTTCCATTTTTCACAACTCCAAGACATATTTATTCTTTTATTTTTTACAAAATTGGTTTTACTTTTCATATTTTTTTTAATAAGCGTTGCAAATACAAGTATGTATACAAATATTTGTATAGACAAAGAACATATAACCAGAGTGCTCTTCACATACATTTTGTTTGTTTTACTCCTTCCTCCGAACAATCGAGTGAGCGGAAGTTGCTTAATTCGACCTGAACGAACAATCGGAAATATTGTATTTTATGATCAACTAACATCACGTAAATTTTGACCTTATTTGTCAGGAAATTTCCTTTCTGCTTTTACTAACCAAGTTATCCACGCTGCAGTTCATTAACGCTTCATTGTAAATTTATTCTGCAATTTAAAAGAAATTTCACCTGGACATCGCCTGCCATTGAATGCTGCGTTCCGTGTGCCATCGGTGACCCACGATACTTTCCACAAGCAAAACTTTCATCGTATGAACTCAATTTGAATTCTCCTATCCAACGGCGGAATGTAATAAAGTAAACAGAATATAACGATATAAATCATACATTATAACACAACTTCTCTAATTCTAAAGTCTTACCAATTTTCTAGAAATATTTTACAATAACGATATTCTCATCGATAGTATTTTATAAATTCTAAAAATATAATATTTTATATAATTTTCAATAACGTCTATTTACAAGTTATAATTTTCATTTCACGCTTATCTATCTATTTATAACATGTCGATACAAAGACGTTTTTATGGCTATTTATGATACGTGGGTCATTAGACGTTTTCGAAAACATTCGAAAACTATCGAGGATCTAACCGCAGCTGCTAATCGAAGACAAGATTCGAACCGACTGACGAGTAAACGCGATAGTCTCCACGAGAGAGAAAAGAATGTCGCTCGATGTAAATTAATCGTTCATCCATGAAGTTTACCTTGTTGATGTTGGTTTATAGATACGTAATTACGAGCAAAAGTGACCTCGTAAATTCGGATTATTTCTAGTTCGATGTTGTCGTATGCTAATTCGAACGGGAGATTGCAATTCTGTTAGTAGACTCGATCGAATGCCATGATAATTCGAACTACTTTTACTCTTTGTTTGCTATTGGATTTGTCGAACGTGTATCGAGTTAGTTAAACAGGTTGCTTTTGCGTCTTATTAAATTATTGATTTAAACTTATATATCAACATCATAGAGTGATCCTATATGTAAATCGTAGAAATTTTTTGTTTTAGAATATACGAAAAATTAAGTAGCTATCGAAACCGATGCAAATTTGATATTTGTGGCAATATCAGATAAGGGCTATTGAAATTTATTGTTGCAAAATTATCATTTGCCATTTACTACGCATAGATATTTTTAACAGCCTTTGTGTGAATGATTTATAATCTCGGTACTCGTCGAAATTGAATCCAAGATAATAGAATAGATAAATATTTCTTAATTTCGATTCATCACGCATCGATCACTCTGAGACTCACCTCTATTTGTGTCACTCACTTTCGGTCAACCACAATTCACGCCTGCAGCACACGCACGGAATTTTCTCAGCTTCTAAAACGAAGCAATCGTCCTTTTTAAAATTTCTTTCGTTCGTAAAAGAATATTTTTTAGCGAATAATTTTTATTAAGATACATAAAATAACGATGTATAATATTAGTAATGTAGAAGCTTTAAAAAATGACTTAATTAAAATTATTGGTACAAAACAGAATTGGTTTTTTTGTTTATGCTATATCATATTAACGATTTACGTTTTAATGATAAAATATTCAAGGCTGAAATCAAGTTTATCGTTATCGATAGTTCAACGTTGTTAACTCGACTCATAAAACCGGAACTTCGAGTCCTTGCATCTATCTGTTGACTGTTAGACTTGACCATGCTACGATATGTGTCATTTTATAAGAATATACATATACAAATATATATATATATATATTAACCCGGAATAGCACGTTACTTTGCTGTAAAAATAATGTAGATTAATTATAGATTGGAGTAAATTATTGCTTGAATAACCTGATTTAATATGTTTTGCGAAGGAGACGAACTTATTTTATTCTCATTCGATAATTAACAGCCTGTAATACTCTATAGTAATTTATAATTTAAGATAGAAATATACGATATTATAATATCGTTGCCCCGGGAAAATTCGCCGCGAGACCTGTTTTTATTTACACGGTATTACTTTAACAGCGTATAACACAAGTACGGTGATAATACAATCCGCAACCACACTCGTCGGTGGTTGGGCAGCGACACTCTTTTTAAATATTGGCGGACGTTGATAAAATGCACGGTAACTTCGTATCGTCGTAACAATATGTTGGAAAATTGTCTACTTTTCTACAATATGTCGCTGCTGTTCGTTTATAGGCACGATTTGATTATGCCACTGAGGCGAAACCTTATACTGATCCGTCCTCTCGCAAGCCAGATGATGGAGATTATTGGAGTATTATTACATCGAACGTATCCAACTGCGTTTTACGAGAAACATATTTGTATCGAAAGAACAAAAAATAATTGCATCAGAGTACTTAGTTGGAGCTTCGATTCTGTGCTTTTCTTCATTTTCTATAATTTCATACGTGGCAGATTCTAGGCATCGATTAAAACCAAAATTTCTACTTGAAATTTTAACCAAAATTAGGTCCTATTTTCTACGATGACAGCCCCAAGCAACAATAATGCTGCTTGAATCACGAGCACGATATTAATTCTGAAATTGCTAAACGGTACCAAACATCTGGTAGATTAAAGTTCCCCAGAAAATGAACCGCGATCTCGGTCAGAGAGCAATTCCATTGCACAGAGACAGGTACACGAGCACGTTGCGTGGGTGTACGTATTGTCTCGCGAGGAATGTAGAAAGTAAAGTATCTTGGGTAACACAAGACCCCTTCCTTCTTTGTAGAAGCAAGAGTATAGGTTGTCGAGTGGCGAGGATGCGCCTTGCAGAGTCCAACACTATCATCATCATCATCATCATCATCATCCAGGCTGTCGACCGGCTTCGTGCGGTAGAAAGGTCATTCGGAACGGCTGACTGCGAGCACAGCCGGTGCATTCATTAGAAAACAACATTTACTTAGGCTAATTCCAAATTTTCTTACGTTTATTATGAAACTTTTGAGAAATGTTGTATTTCTTTGTGAGAGAGTCACGTGTATGCGTGAGAGAGAAAAAGAGAGTGAGAGAGAGAGAGAAAGAGAAGTGGTTTTTAGATGTAGGAAGTGGAAGAAATGTCAGAGGGCAAAATTGAATAATTTTAAGATCGCTGTTCTTTGTAGATTAATGTTACGAAAGTGTCTGTGTATCAGATATAGATTCTTTCGTTTAAGAATCCATTGTAAAAATTATTCTGAAATCTGAGCGTGTCTAGAAATTAAATTTCGTTTTTTTTTTTTTTTTTAACAATTCCAGTTTGCCAGTTGAAAATGAAACTAGAGTCGAAGGATAATCATTGGCTGAAATTGAAGACAATCCAACAGTAGACGTCTTGTTTTATTTAAGGACATCGACATACACGCTTTAACAGAAATAAAATCAAAATTTATAGCAAGGCTATAATTAACTGGAATTCATGAAGAAAATTGATTTAACTGAAAATTAAATTTCAGCAACGTGGTATCAGTGTCTTGGACATAAATATACCTATAGTTCGAGGGAACTTATAATTTAAAATTAGAAACGATCCAACAGTGGATATCGTAAAATATTTGAAGGAAATCAAAGATTTAATTTCACTTTAATACAAATAATTTGGAGACGACAGATATATCCAAATTGCAAAATGTAATACTCTCGTTGAATTAATAATACCGCAGAATGTATTACAGACGAAATAAATTTCAAGTAGAAAATATAAAATCAGTCGGCTATTTTGAGGAAGATCGGATCGATGCGCTGTAAAGTAAACCTCTGACATTTAGGAAATCCTAGAGAGCATCGTTGCACAATACATGCATCGACAAGCGCATAGAATGTTGCTCTGTCTTTTGTGGCACGTGTAATTTATGCGTGCGCAGACTAGTTTTTAACACGTTCTTTCTTTTTCCAAAGTTTCACTCGTAGCCAAACTTCCATGGCACTGTGCATCGAATCTATTAGAATGACTGTTATTTACAAGCTTTCACCGCTTTTACTTTCCTCCTATGCATCGAAATCGTCGATTAAAAATCGATATTCTTACCATCGTGAAATTATATTCAACCATCAATCGAATATCCTAAAATTTTCTTTATAAAATTTTTTTTACTACATTACATTACATTACATTAGAATTTTGTGTTTCATCAGATTGTCAATCTTTTCCCAAAATTTACTCTCTCTCTCTGTCACTCTGTCTCTCTTTCTCTCTCAAATAATTATCTCAACAGCCAATTTGAAACCGGTAAAACACCTTTTTGAGACCTTGACTATCCCCGAATTTTTTATTTCGATTTTATTCCTAGACTGCGTATGTTCATGTAAATGTATATTTGTATGAACACAACTAAAGAAATAGAATCTATGGAGAGATTCGCTTCATCCGCTAAATATCATGGTATTATACTTCGGATACTCGATCAAAGATCGAGAATAATAAATTTGCATCGACGGTCTCATTTTTGAAGAAATAAATTTCGGAAATTTGTCAAATTTGACTAATCGTAATTTTTTTATTCATTGTTTTCTCTTTTTAAACTCTCTGACTTCACTTATTAGGTTGTATGTTTTAAATTTCTGATAAACACATAAAAGTCCGCATCCATTATCGAATAATACGATATCGCATCAACGAATAATAAATAAATAGTTGCAAATATAAAGAAAAGTAGAAAAAGAGTGGGCAATTATGAACGTTCGTTGTTTAAACGGTGGAAAATTGCATTTAAAAGTTAATTACCGGTCGGTCTAGGCAGCTCGTTAAGCAATGATTACCGTGCAGTCGCGTGTAATTAAAAAGCACGACTGTTGGCACACTTTTGACGCACACCTCGAAAAATGGCCAGTTTTTCATTGTTATCCTCGTTCGAGGGTAACGTACAATAGGGTGGTTATGTTATCGGGAACCATGAAATTGAACGGTTACGACGGTTGTAATTAAGCATACAATAGTTTGTAACCGGTCGTTCGTTTGCCTTTCAGACACTATGAAATTTTGCGCTTGAACAATGCCAGTAATTACGGATTCCTAGGGATTTTCTTCCTGGGTTTATCCGTCTGAGATCGGTTAAACTGACGAACAGCCTTGATATTATCTTTCAAGAGGATATCGTGCTTTATAATTTTAGGCTCGAACGATTATTTTTGATAAAAATACTTTCACTGATTGGTTGCCAGGTATTTTATCAACGGAGAAATTGTCGAACGATGATATTATTTTATAGAAATTTCTACAAACATAAATTTAATATTCACAAACGCCTAATAATGTAACTTTTTATTTTATCACTTCGCTTTCACTCTCTATGTAACGGTGATATTTACGATATAAAATTAAATACGTTCGAATCTACCGATCGCTGTTGACCCAGTCACCGTACTTCACAGTCCGTATTCCAAGGATAAAAAAATCGCCACGATCGTATCAAAATGGCGCGAGTGACGGGGAGCACCGGTTCCGGCTGTTTTCTCACTGTCCAGATTCCTTCGAAATCAGTAGAACGTTGCGGGCGCCTGAAACAACCGTCTAAAACAGAATCTTCTTGGAATCGTTTCCAATCTCCGAGGAACGTTTTGCACGCGGCTTGTACCAAAAGACGGATCGTGTAATTGCGTGTGAAACGATCGTAGGAACTCGCATGGAAGTGAAGGAACTTGGAACGGTGGGCGTGCGGCCAGGAAAAGGGTGGATAGTTACAGTCGCGTTTCAACGTTTCTCTAATGGTCATTCTCTACGGTACTGGCTTTGTCTAATAATACCGACGCCGGTGTATAGATTCGCGTAAGATAATATCCTCTTCTCGAATGACGAGAATTCCACGCGAGGAAAACTCGTCGAGATCACGGAACCCGCTGTAATGAAACGTTCGCTTCGCCAAGCCGGAATCGCGCTCGCTTTCCTCCCACTTTGTCTTCCTATTCTTTTTTCTCTTTCGTTTACATACAGTGACCGACACGAATATTTCGACGATTACTATAAAATCTTTCGCGTGTACTCTGCCGATCATAATCTTCAAAATCTTCCAATTACTTCTGACTGAAAAAAAAGTCAGCCGACAGACGTAATTATGTCGAAACTAATATTGTACTTTTAACGTGTTTACTTTGGTAATATTCCTGAAATTTCCAAAAACTTGTTACCAAACGTCGGAAAATTTTCCAATTGCCGTAATAACAAGCCATCGTTATTTTAACAATTATCGCTATTAAATTTCCAGACAAAAGGCTGGTTTCACGAAAATATCTCGTTTTAGTAGTTTCACTCATCTGCATGTCAGTTTCTTTCGTTTCACTTGAGATGAAGTCCAGGCTCGTACATAGATCGTTCGCATTCGAGTAATTATCAGCAGTCGATCGACTCGCGATCTTTCAGGTACGTCGAGATCTCAGTTTCTCTCTTTGCCTCTGGCGTACTCACACGCGAGACAATACGGCCCAGCATTTTTGCACGCGCGTGCATGTGCGACGCTCGAACGCCTTCGCGCTTTCTTTCGTCGCGCTTCTCGTTACGTCATTGTTCGTCGCTTAACATCGCTAGGATTCCTCTTCTATGAGGCGTGTCTCCTATTCACTCGCCATTTACAACGTCGACCGTAAAAAAAAAAAGAAGAAGGAAAAGTAGGATGAATATTTTAAGAATTCGCTAGGAGGATGCGAAGGTTTCAAAGGAACTATTAGATATCAAAAACTTTCTACGATGAGTATAATCAAGATGAGAAATTTAAATAACCTACGATCTAAAAAAACAAGAGAAGAAGATAGGAAAAGCTAACACGAAAGAGTTCCCGAGATACGTTCGATATTCGTAATTATTCGATAATAACTACGAAACAAAAGATTGCACGAACGTGTAACAATTAGAATTAGCAAAAGAAACGATAATAATGGAAACGAACTGGTTTCTAAAGGAAACCATTATCCTCGACTAACGATTTCCAAGTTGCAGAAACGGTTTCGAGATTCGTCGTTAAAGGACATTCTCCGAGTGGACATTGATTACAATTTACGAGGTTCGCCTGCTGATAATGTTTCGCTCTGGCGAGTCCGAAGACTTTCACCTTGATCGTAATCGACAGGAAACCTTGCGCAACTTTTCTGCATTATCTATGCATACCAACCGTCCGATCAAAAACGAAATTCAACCACGCTCTATTAGCACACCCTCTCTGTCTGCTGTACGATAGCGTTCGGTATTTTTCACGCGTCGATCGTTCGCGGAAATTCGGCGCGTTTCGACAGGCGATCGCTCGTGCGTGCAGCGAATTCACGAATAGTTACGTCGATCCGTTTTCTTCTTATTTCATTCGTGTTTTGTAGTTTGCCAGATTCGAATACAACGTACACACATATATATCCATATATATATATGTATATACAACAGCATCAAGAGATTCGAAAGAATCACACTCTCCATCAACGATATAACCTACCTAACCGACCGAAACAACGAACCAAGATTTCGATTTCTCTTTTCACAAGCTTCTTCCATCAGAAAGTCACAAAACATTTTCAGCTGTGGGACCTGGCCGGACCTCTAACCCGTGGAATCGTGATCCGCGATTACGTTACCAATTACGATGAGCCGGCAGTTAAATGGAAAACGGCGACCAAACCAGTGGGATTATGTCACTTGAGAAGAGCGGAGCTTTGGCGAAGTCGACCTGGGTGGACGCTGAACGCGAGCTCTCCGAGGAGAGGACTCCACTCTGGCCCCGGGGTGAATCAGTCCTTTGTGCTTGCCTCTCTCAGGGTCAACCGCTTTCGGTGCAGTATATGCCTGCAACGTTTACACGTACACGCGCGAACACGGCCGTCCGTCTGACCGTCGTATATAGGGTGTCCCGTAAGTTCTAATCAAAATTTCTACCCCTCAGAGGTGAAGAAATTTCAATTTAAATTCTTGCTACCGGAAGATTCATCGAAACGTCTATCCACGAAACATAACAGAGTTGCGATTTTACTCGAGCAACTGATGAATTTTTAATTTCGCCGTGTATATGGTACTTCGTTCTCGGTAACGTTGATCCTACGCTTTCTTCTGTGTCTCGCCACTTTCGATATCGTTTTTTAAGTTTCGAGGCGGAACTCGAACCTTTCGTCGGAGGATGAAAAAGAAGTCGTCCGGTATATTCCGAAGAACCTTTATGTATCTTCCAGCTAAAGATACTATTACCTGAGATTGAGCGCAGTAATTTAACGAAAATAAAATAGTAATGTAGCTTTTTAGGTTTATTCGATTCGTGTTGTGTACTAGATCGTCCGAAAAGTATCTTTCTATCGCAGACGTGGTTTCTACAACAGTGCACCTTCATACAAACGTGAAACCAAGTCTGTGAAATGTCGCTGTGTTTATCTCAACAGAAGACAATGGATCGTACGTAATTCGACAAAATAATATAAAACAAAAAACGTCGTGCGTCTATTGTTTCCTCATAAAACGAAAGAAACTTTTCGGACAACCTAATATATCCTAGTGGCAAGGATTTTTCGTCCTTCCCTTATCGCCGCAGGAAGTACCAGCGTCGTAGCAGCCTTTTCGCTCAACACAAAGGGCTTCTGCGTTGTTGGATTAAATTTGATCCAGACTACACGAAATAGCTAACAGCAAACTATTATACTGTAGAATTTTCAGCTACAGTTATATAGCTTCTCTTTAAAGATGGTAAAGTAATATGTACTTTTTTGTAAGTGTAGCTTAAATCAATTGTACGAGTTTCTTTCTTAGATTGGTTTGTATCAAATTATGAGGTTTAATTCTTGGTGATTTTCAAATTGTCATAATGAAAGGGTTCCCGACAGAGACAAAGATCGTGCCGCTCGAGAGCGGCTTTTTAGGAGCCGTAACTTATTCTGCTCCCTTTTTTGTCTCGAGCCTTTTCGTTGGCGCGACGTTTCAGCAAAATCGAGGGAAAAAAAAGACCGGAGGAGACCGTGACTCCCGCTAAAGGGCGCTGGGAGGTTCGCAGGAAACGAAACAGTGGCGAAGAAGGAATACCGAGAGCTTAGACGAGGGGCCGATACGGTGTATTCTGAAAAATATCGCAAATTTTCAAATTACAATTTTTGGTTCAGGCTACGAGGAATTCCAAATCTTCTGCTTGAAATTTTTCATTTCGAATTGTTTTGTTTCAAATCTTCCATTCAAAATTGAAAATCTTCATTTTGTCGTTTAATATTCCTGAATGAAAATGCGAAATAAAAAGTGAATAAAAAGTGAAAGACACATTTGATAGGGGAAGAAAAAAATGTAATTCGACCTTGAAACAAGATTTTACTTTTACCACAAAAAGTCTCTCAGTCTTTTTGCAACGAAAAGACGAGATTATACAAATTACAAGAAATCGTGGAAAGATAAATCCTATTAAAAAACGAAGTCGTCTAGAAGATAAGGATATGTAGAGTGTAAGACGCAAGAAACGTGTGGACAGGATGTCTCACGGTTCTCACGTCCGTCTCGTTCGTCTTGTGCGAAGTTTTGAAAATTGCTTCACCACTGACGTCATCGCACCGGACTGACGTTAGCGTCTGCAAGCATTTGGCATGTTTCTTGCGCGGATGCAATTCGATGCACTTTAACCCTTTACAACCAGAATTTTCTTTGATTATGGGAAAAAGGAATGGCAATTTGAAAAGAAATCAGAAAACAGTTGCTCTCGTAAAGAATGAAATATTGAAATCGAAACTCGCGATCATTCCAACTGGTTAGGATTGTAAGTTTATGTAATAGTTTTCTTAATTTTATGTTATGAAACATATATTTGATATATTATATGAAATTCACAATGTGTTACACTCTGGTTATGTAGAATATTTTAATCCCGAGTAAAAGTGTTTCTGAATTATTCGTTCGTCTAAGATCTATTTCTGTTACATAATTCTAAAATCATCAGTTGAGACAATTACACGCGCACTGATTACCGTATTGCAATTACTACCAAACATCTAGAATAGTTTTCCATAATATCGTTATAATTATGCGAATACAAAGAACTTGAAAATAATTCCCGAAGCTAACCTAACCTTAAGTGGCCTTATCCCTTAACGATTCCTTCTTCTAACGCGATGGCTGATAAACAAGCGCCTGTCCGTAGTTAGAAAGCCCTATCCGCCGCGATCGCAATATATATAGAGAGAAGAAAAGAATTATGGGATTTAATTAAACTGCAGTACAGACACCGTGACCATTATATGACGGTGTAATTGGTATCACGTCCAGGTTGATACGAGCAGCAGTTGCGAGCCTGCGATAATAACAAACGCGATTCTACGATCCGCCTAAGGCTACCTAGCGATAACTTGAAAACACGTTGATCGATATTGTATATATAAAATTAAAAATAAAAAAAAAAAGAGAAACGATTGAATATCAATGGAACAATAAAAAGTGTTTTTCTCAACGATTTAACCGTAATCCACGTCGATTAAATAGAAAATTAACAAGTAAACAGAACGGCGGATGAAATTACAGAATGTTTCCCTTTTAATTGAAAAGTTTAATCGTAAGATCGATGCATCGAGTAATTGAAACGCGTGTGAATCCGAAAAATTTCGGTCACTGCAGTTCGTTGTTCATTGTATTTAGTGAATTTCCAAGTAACAACTCAAATACACCGCGTTAATGAATGGCGTACAAAGTGGAAAATAAACGAGCGAACAATCAGAGAATGATGAATAATGCTGGAGAATATATTCTTTTTAATTGAAAGTTGAAAGGAATTTATTGTAAGATTTAACATTTTCAATCGCATTGAGTAATCGAAACGCAACGAACGTGGAAAATTCGGTCTCTTTCTTTCATCGATTGTACATTGAATTTCGTCAGCAAAAAAGATCGGGATCGACTTACGTCCAGTTTCTCCGACGATAAATTACACACCACAATCCGAAATCGGTCATCGAGAAGCTGCTTACTCAACGAAGAGACGGAAACTACGAAATGCGTTTCCGATATCGATTGCAATGCTCGTTGAAGGGCGCAGCGATTTTTCTGCGTGAAGTGATTTCGCTATTTCGTGAAAATGATTTCGCTATTAAAATATTTAAATTAGAAAAATTGTATAGCATATTATCTATTTGATATTAGGCAAATTAAAGAATATTATTTGGTATATTACAATATAAATAATCGTATATCATAAATTTTAAGATACTTGGTTAATATTAATAGCTATGCTTTAGCGAACACGCGAGTCAACAATTTTTAATGATACCAGTTAAAAGATCGTATCACCTTGACATAAAAAGAGAAATTAATTGAAATCAAAACAGAAATCTCATTAGAACTCGAAAATAAAATAAATAATTTACGACTGGCTCTGTACGTTTTCCAGCAACTGCACTTCATTCTCCATCTTTCAAAACGGAACACTCTACATCACTGCCATTCCCTAATGGATTTCCTTATGTAACTCGATTTCTTTCTATGCATCATCAGCAGATCCGAAAAAAATCAACTCAATCAGATGAAACAGACATTTTTCACATATAACGCAGCATCAATCTTCTTCTTCAACCGTACCTTAACTAAAACAGTCTGACAATGCTACAATAAAATCTCCAAACTCTTTTAGACACGAAGGTCAAGAAACGTTTTAACTACTATACACGATGGAGCAGTGGTCATAATAATAACCGGGCAGAAGGTGATTCTACGTGAAGAAATAAATAAAAAACGTGGAATAAAATTCTTCCGTTCAAGGCCTCATTTTCAAGAAAACAACGTTTAAACCTGTCTAACTACGAACTGGTCTGGCACATACTTCCACGAGTATGATATATTTTCGAATTTATTTTTCTCGAAAATAGAAGCATCTTACGAAAACATTGTATTCTATATTTTTTACTTATTTTCATATTGATAATTTTTTACTCTTGTTCATCGATCCGGAATTTGCCAAATTTAAGTTTGCTTGTCAAATCTACGAAGTCGAGCATTCAGAAAACGGAACCTCGGATGAACAAACGTTACATCAAATCTTTTTCTTATATTTCCTCTGTCCGATTGTTCTACGATTACGATCCCATCCTGTATATGTAAGAAATCTTTTGTTTTACACGTTTGACAATTAAGAAGTAAAAACAGATTTGCTATCGTTTCACAGAGTACTTATATTTACGATATAACGTTGGCAATGCAGATTCTCATCAAGTATAAAATAGAAATGATACAAAATTTGCCATACTCGACTATTCTCGTATTTCAGCGGCATTCTTATTTTTTAAAATTTGTCTATTTCACAGAATCGAGACGCATGAGAGTCGATACCGGGTGATCGTGATCACCTGAGGGCCCAGCAGTTTTCGGCGAGGCATATCACGAGATGGCGGACGATGGTATAGATAATCCGGCGTTCGCCAACGAGGATGATTGCGCGACCGATTTGAAACAGGACAATGACCAACATCAAGTGACCTTGGACCAGGATCACAAGACGGAGGACGGTCCTGTAGAGAATGGGCATCATCGGACGCAATTTGTGTCGCAGCAATACGTGGAGGCCGGAAGGACCAGCCCTGATCCACATTACCGAACCGAGACAAAGATCGAGCTGCCCGACAGCAACGACAAGACCGTCGTCGAGCCGAAAATGAACGGCGTTCATGGGAATGGAAATAACAATGACGCTAGTTTCTTGAATAACAGCGCGACCAGCGTTCAGATCAATGGTAAGTTTCTTATTAATAATTGTTAATTGTTCCCAGATTTCCTTACATGTTAATTTACTGATAATATTAGTGAACAGATTTTTATATTTGTACAATTACATCGTTGAGTACATCTTAAATCTTCGATTGGCTTGAGGTTTGGTATTAAACGTTTTAATGCGAAATTTTAGAATTTCATTATTAGAAAAACAAACTCGATACTTCATGCAATTCACACGGAAAAACTAATCGACGATGAAAAGCCTGCTAAACGATCGTTGCCACGGTTCGTTCAATTCCATTTTCTTTTTTTATCCACTTCTGCAACATGTTTCAAGAGAGATCGTTTAAGAAGCAACAAAACGAGAGAAGGGAAAAGAACGAAAAAGGAGCGGACTTTACGTAAGCGGAGACCGCAGGCTCTACGTCCAACACGGAGAAAATTCTTCGCGACAAAAAGCGAACACGTGGCGACCTGCGTTGCATTTTTCCTCTCGTTTTGCACGCAGAAAGAGCCGCGTGCAATCCGCGTGACGCAAAGCGTAACCGCGATCGACCGCTTTTCTACGACCAAGTTCTGTCCACGATTAGGAAAACGATCGCTCGAGAATCACATACATTTCGTTTACATGCGTTCGATGAATAAAACATTAGCTGGAAGTGAACGATGAGACATAGATAACAATTGTTAGACTGCAACTTAGTTGCCTCGATCGAACCAGAATTATTTATTCTAATCACGAAATTCTACATTTTAAGACTAGGATTATTTAATGCGATTGCAGTAAGTTGATTAATCGAATTTCTTTACGAAAAGTTTGAACGTATCGTCTCTTCAATTTATTACGTTTAAGTTATTCTAAGTCTATTGAACGAATTAAGAAATTTGGATTTTATTCTTCAAGCAAAATTCAACGTTAAAATGATAAATATAATGATCAGTATGATAGGAATGGGATATTAGGCTGAGCAAAAAGTTCTTTGACTATCTTCGAGAAAATTTGGAGTCTCATGTATAAGCATAAAAAATACATTATTGCATAATAAATGGAATATTCTTTAGTAATTCATATTTGAAGGATGTATAATTCATATAAAAATAAACCAGTTGTTGGAAATTTTGTAATATCCGTAGAAAATGATAAAATTTTTCTTTATCAGATCGAACAGCAATATCTATTTCAAGTTTCAAATATGCATAAAACTCGAAAGCAAAGAAGAACGTTATAGAAATGGCGGTGGCTGTTACTGAAATCTGCGTTGATCGCTCGATTTTACCAGATATGATCAGGACGAGCCGAACTTTCGATCGTTAATTACTACCACCACCACCAACAATACGGACAGTTCTCGAAGAAAAAGTTGTTCGAGGTCGGTGAAACGCAGAAAGTATATGAAAGGTCTCCTACATAATTGCTAAAGCTTGTAAAATACGTAAAATAATTGTAAAAAAATGTACATTTACGTTTGAGACAATGGGTCCCTAAATCGTTTGTTAAAAATGGTTCGATAAAGTAGCATGGCGAACAAAGGAATTGTTATCTGTGATGAAAATCTTCCAAACATTGTCATAGATTTAGAGCCTTCTCGAATTAACTTTCACTTCATAAATGAATTATTGTATTCTATGTAATATTTGTCTTGAAATATGAAACAAGCCGCTAAACCCAACTTTTCCATTATATAATTGTTAGTATAAAAAGTTAAAGGATATGTCAACTATTCCCAGGATATGTCAATTATTTCCCGCCCATATAATGGAACATACTTTTTTTGCTACGTAAAGTTATGATCGAAGTACGTTACTCAATAAAAGTATATTGACTTTTGAACTACGTCCGAGTAAACATGTAATTAACCAACTTCTTTCTCTATAAACAACGACTTTGCAGCACGCGAAGTTCCGCCCCATAAATAAATACTTTAATGCCACGTGTAATTTCCACACCTGTAAATTACATAATCCCCAAGGCACTATAACGCATGCATGTGATTGAGTATAAGTTTGAGATCACTATACTCACAGATGTACTAAAAAAAAGAGAGAAGAAATCTATTTGAAAAATGACTGATAGCCATGAATGTGTAATATATTATTACTTATTAATTACATAAAATAATGTCTAGCTAGGTTACATAAATGATACTTCATGCCTTGGTACTGTGACTTAATGATCATTTTATAACGCCATTAAATAATTGTTAATAGCTCTTAAATACTAAAGTTCCACAGATCTAATAATGAAACGGAGTTTTCCGGTCTTTTTCACTGATTTTTCCGTGATATATGAGGAAGAGTAGAATATTTGGATGGATAAAGGTCACTTTGACTTCTTTCGTCCTTGAAAGGACACCTTGAAATTTGACAAGTCACTGATTGAAATTTCTTTCAATGAAAATTCTACGCTGATCTCAGTTTCTACAATCGATATTTTAATAATTTCCCATTATTGATAGACACTGGAAAAAAGGAGCAAATCGAGGCAGTAAACTTGGAACTGGTCTCGATGAGGCCTTACGCGGGCAACAATCTACAGACGAAGGGACAAGAGGCTTGCGAGGTACCAGCTGATCCCTACGAAGAGTACTTCGTTCCAGTGAACGAGCATCGAAAGTACATCAGGTAACGAACGGCTGAAAAATATTCTTCTACTCTCTGTGTTCTCTTCCTGGCTACTGTTTAACATTCGATCGTGTTCACCAGTCCGGGGCGTTGCGAGATCGCTCGATCTTTTTAGCGAAGAAATATGATAAACGAATATCAAGAAGATTGGGCAGAATAGAATAACCAAGCGGACACATTAATTTTTTCGAAAATAATTCTCTAGTTCGCATAAACATGAAACCTGATTTCGTTGACATTTTAATATTCATCTCGCGTCTTTTACGCGTCCTCCATTTCTCCGTCTGCTACACACGTTAATATATTACTAGATTTTACGTGTTTACAGTGGAATCTAAATTAAGCAAGCACGAATTTAAAGCGTTTCGGAAACAAGCTCCTCAAATAAGAATTTACAAAGCTCGTCATTGTTTCGACAATCGAGAAGTAGCACCATTAATTTTCCACATTGATAAACACCAATAGAATTAAACAATTAATATTCTCGTAATTAGTAAAATACACGATAGAGCAAACCATAAACAGAAATCGATAATTATTTTAATATCGCATAATTCATTCCAAATAAGAAAATGATTCAAATGATTGCGAATATATAGTAATAAAGAAAATGCAACTGTATCGATTAAAAAAGAAACAAAAATACTGCGGATACTGGCGCACAACAAAACTAACAAAGGTCCTCGAATGTTGCGGATTACATTCACCGATGAAGGAGTTTGCGAAACGAACGTGTCACAATGTTTCATAGCAGAACGCAGGAGTGATCGTCTTTCGTCAGAAATAGAACTATGCATTGGCCACTAATTATTTTATACTCCATTATGAATAAATTTTATTCCGATTACCTTAGTGATAACAACAATGATAATAATTTTTGGTGATGTTCCCATGCCGGCAACAGAAATAAAAAGATTTACGATATAAGAAGGCAACCACAAAACTATTCGCAGTATAACAGAGCATCAAATATTTCCGTATCTTTGTGTCTGACACCAAGACCGTTTTGCACGATTAAAATAACATTAATAATGAAATATTACAAGTTATCGGTACTGATACATTTTCTTGTATATATAACAAATTTTGATAATAAAAGAAATAAAATTTTACAAATTCCGGGTTCTATAATTATCCTATACGACGTAAAATTGTAAAATTATGAGAAAGAATCTGAAGTACAAGAAATTTTTACGCCAAAGATATAAATGTTTCTTAAATTGTTCATTCTTTTTTCGTCATTTTATTACACAATTTTTTAAACAATATTTTGGTCTGCAAGAACTGAGTAGTGTTGCGTAGTTGTTCCTTTCTTTCTTTGTTTTTTATTGCTTGCTTCTCGTTTGAGATTAACATCGAGATGATTTAAAAAGCATATGTATTTCGAAGATCTTTTTAGAAAAAGTTGCAACAAGTTGATTTATGCTGTTTGCCCGTTTAGCACGGCCATATGAAATACCTTCGCGAGGCTACGAGTTATATGCGAATGTTATCAACTTGCTAGAAGAGCAAGTAGTGTGTTCGTAACAGAGAAGTGCACGAAGAAATAGTTGGAACATTATTTTTCGTACGGAGCATATACGAACAATGTTTATTAATTGTGATTTTCATAAATAATACTCTTGATAGTCTTTCTATCATCTTCTCGTATTGTATTGCATCACTAGAGATGAATGAACCAGAATCAGTATAAAAATGATACAAATCCGAGATAAGAGCATTATGTAGGATATCCATTTATTTTGAAGAAAAATAGTACAAATACCTTTGTTTATAATAGTGATAACATCTAATGTTATAGTAATAATATCTAATACAAATTGTTCTCACTTATATCACTCCTCCTGTAAAGTTCTCAAATATTATATGAATATATCAAATCTCACAGTATCGCCTATGCAAAATCCTAGTTCACAAAAACCGATAAAAGGACAAAAACCAAAGATGGAATTTCTCTTACAACGATACCTTCACCCATTAATGCACATCAAAATTAATCAAAATTTATGCCAATAAATCAGGATTAACGATAAGAGATGATGAAAGATATAGAGAAACAAGGTCTTCGAACCTGCATCTGATCGCACAAACCATGAAACAGAGTACATGCTCCATGCGAGATCGTTCGCCTAGCGGCCTAGCGTAACGTTAGAGCCACAGCATTCAGCTTCACTGCCGCTGACCGCGAGGTTACAGCTCACACGAAACAAACACATACATATATACACAGATACAGGCACACAGAGACATACGTACATATACGTATAACATAGAGGCCAGCAGCAAGCTGAGTAGAGAGTTAGAGACGGTGTTTTCTGTTGTCACGATACCTAGCAGGGGTCCCGAGGCCGAGGTTGAAACAACCGTGGCTGGAGTGCGTTTTGATTTGGGCCCCGGCGTCGGCCGTGAGGGACTCAGCCTGAGAGACCCTGCCGCCGGACTGGTCGACTATTCCCACTGGCTGACAGCCCTCAGGTACATTGAAGGATGCTTACGAGGATGAGGAACGGGGGAGAGAGAGGCTGCTGATCGATGAACGAAATGGTGGATGCGCACGATTCGCGAACTAACCCGCTTACACCCCTGCTACTCGCCCTATTTTTCTTGTATTTTTCCCTTTTTTTAATCAACGATAGCAATGGCTGAGCCTGACGATACATACATATGTATAAACGACAGAATGCCACAAGCAATTCACAAATTTCCACCTTGCAAAATGCACCGGGATGATATACTAGAAAACAGCTACGATGGATAGGCTGAAGAATGTCAGTCTGTTATACTTTTCTTTCTTTTCTTTTTTTTTTTTGTATGCGTGTGACAGGTGCTTCAGGATTCACGAATCTTGTAATTGCTATACACAGCATCATCATTATCATCATCATCATTATCATCATCATCATCATCATCATCAAAGAGTCGATACACTCTAATAGGCATTTACTCGCAAAGAAACGATTACAACACTACCTCAGAAGCAGACTCCCCACGCGTGGACACTGACCGCTAATATTCGATCGTCGCGATAAAACGGACCGATTGATTCGAAAACCGAAAATGATTTTTGAATCAAAGTTTCAGAGTCGAGAGTGTTGAAAGAACACGATGGATTATGGGTATGGAAGAACTTTAGTTCCAGAATAAAGATTAGATGATCGCGATGAGTCATTTAGAATATGGTGTCTGTTCGTCTAGGGAAGCTTCTAATACCATGGTCGCTGAAGAAGGTCTCGGAACACTGACAAGCACAGTGCTGTATAAAATACGCTTCTTTTGGGTCTAGGATGGGGGTGAATTGATAAAGTTCGTAACTATTGTGGTTAACTACGGATGAAACTGTGTTACAGAGGCGAGAAACTTTATGTAACGAAGGACAAAAGATCAAGGAGTTCGTACTGGAGAAGGATGGCTTGCTGGGGATGTGGACTGATGGTTCTACTGCTAGCGGTCATCATTGCCATTTTGGCCGGAAGTAAGAGTCTTTTGAAGCATATAATTTCCCTAAACTCTTTTAAATTATTTATTTTTGAAGATGCGAAATGTAATATATAGTTAGAAAAAATTTTTAAAGGAGTTGAAATCCTACATAACTAAATAAAGGATTGATTCTGCCCTAGCTGGAGTGATCCTAACGCAAGAAGCCTCAGAACCCTTGGAAAATCTCCAGCAAACCAATTCTCGGCAATTTGGTGACGTACGAACCGCAGGAAGTCAAGAGTATGTGAAAAATCCGCCATCGAGTCCACCACCTGCGACTTCAAGCTTCTCACCCTGGCCGACTACCGATGAAACCATTTACAACACCGTTCCAAGTGCCTTAGACGGTATATTAAAACTAGACGACTTCCATTGGGACAACGATTTCAGCAATCCAAAGTCGAGAGTGTATAGACAAGTCAGCTCAGAGATAGAAGAAAACCTGAAGAATATGTTACAACAGCCCCCAAACAATACAACAGTCATCAAGGTATACGACATAAACAGGGATGGTGAAGTGAGGTTTAGGATAAGCTATCCGTCACGTTCAATGCCCGAAGAAATGCAACAGCTGATCGAGCAAACGCTACAGAAGAGTGGCAACATAATTGGACAATATCATTTGAATAGTTTAAGAGTGAATAAATTGGTTGATCAGTGTCAGAGTGGAAATCTTCAGTGTTCAGAAAGGTGCGAATATGATTACTCTAAAGGTCTGTTTGTTTGCTCCTGTGGAGTTGGAAAGATATTGGACAGTGATCAAAAGAACTGCATTGATGAAAATGATTTGAGTAATGTAGAAATGGATGATGAGATACCGGAATCTAATACGGAAGTGGTGCACGATTATGTTCAGGGAAGGAGTAGAGGCCCTGATACTGTATTTGAACCTAGAAGGCCTGATAATTGGGATCATTTGGACTTCACTACCGAGTCAACACATAATAGACATACCTCACCGCAAGGAAATGAACATGAGTTTCATGTACAACCACATGATTCTTCGCCGGGACTAGAGCCTACACAGATCACTACGACGGAACAGAATCGTGAGTTTAATGGGGAATCTGATCCAATAAACTGGATGCATGATCATTCAGCACATGGTCACTCGACTCCTGACCATTCAACACATGATCAATCAAATCATGATCATTCAGCACATGAGCATTCGGAATACGATTATTCTACTCATGATCATTCAGCACATGACCATTCGATGCATAACAACTCAGAAGATGATCATTCGATGCGCGAAGATTCGAGACAGTACCCTACCGAATCAAAAATTGAACCAGAATCTAGTTTTAAATCGGAACCTTCTGCTAAGCCTGAAGCTTCTACGGAACCTGAACCTTCTGCGGAACCAGAACCATCTGCTGAACCTGAACGATCTACGGAACCAGAACCATCTGCAGAACCAGAACCATCTGCAGAACCAGAACCATCTGCAGAACCAGAACCATCTGCAGAACCAGAACCATCTGCGGAACCAGAACCATCTGCGGAACCAGAACCATCTGCGGAACCAGAACCATCTGCGGAACCAGAACCATCTGCGGAACCAGAACCATCTGCGGAACCAGAACCATCTGCAGAACCAGAACCTTCTGCAGAACCAGAACCACCTGCAGAACCAGAACCATCTGCGGAACCAAAACCTTCTGCGGAACCCGAGCCTTCTGCGGAACCCGAACCATCTGCGGAACCAGAACCATCTACGGAACCAGAACCTTCTGCGGAACCCGAACCATCTGCGGAACCCGAACCATCTGCGGAACCAGAACCATCTGCGGAACCCGAACCATCTGCAGAACCAGAACCATCTGCGGAATTAAAACCATCTGCTGAGTCTGAATCTTCTGCTGAGCTAAAGCCAAATGTTGAACCCGAATTTTCTGCTGAACCAGAGACTTCTACAGAACCTGAACCATCTGCAGAGCCAGAGCCTTCTGTACAGCCAGAGTCTACCTCCCAACCAGAATCTCCCACAGAGGCAGAGCCTCCTTCTCAATCAGGGTCTCCTGCAGAACCAAAGTTTTCTTTTGAGTCGGAGTCTTCTACGGAGCCAATGTCTTCTTCTCAACCACAGTCTCCTGCAGAAGCAGAACTTCCTTCTCAATCAGAGCCTCCTACAGAGCCAGAGCTTGCTGCAGAGCCAGAGTCCTCTTCTCAACCAGAGCCTGCTGCAGAACCAGAGCCCTCTCCTCAACCAGAGCCTGCTGCAGAGCCAGAGTCCTCTTCTCAACCAGAGCCTGCTGCAGAACCAGAGCCCTCTCCTCAACCAGAGCCTGCTGCAGAACCAGAGCCCTCTTCTCAACCAGAGCCTGCTGCAGAACCTGAGCCCTCTTCTCAACCAGAACCTTCTGCAGAACCAGAGCCCTCTTCTCAACCAGAACTTTCTGCAGAACCAGTTCTTTCTTCTGAACCAGAATCTCCTGCGGTGCCAGCACCTACTTCCCAACCAGAACCTCCCACTAAACCAAAGTCTCCAACTAAATTAGAAACAAACAATATCGAATCTCCTAACACAGAAACTATGGCTAATATTGAACCAGAGTCTTCTGCTGAATCCAAACCTTCAATTGAAGTGGAATCTTCTCTTAAACACCAGCCATCAGCTGAAGCAGAATCTTCAACTGAAGTAACACCAATTGCTGAACCAAACCCTACTAATGACTCAGAATCTTCAACAAAATCTACAGTAACTGAACATGCTGAATTATCTTCTCAGCTAGATTTTACTGCCAGACCTGAAAAACTTGGAACTGAAACTACTATAGAACATGAATTACCAATTTCATCATCCACAGAACCCGAATTTCCCATCGATGAAAAGTCTCATCAAAATATACCTGCTGTTATAGAACATTCTACCGAAATACAAAACACAATGAGGCCAATGGAGTCCGCAGAAGAAACTCCTGGTAAAACAGAATCCTCTACTGAATCTGCGACTACGAATAAAATGTTTGTTGAAACAATTACCGAATCAACTTACACTGAATTACCTAGTATGACGAAGGAAGCAGAATCTCCAGTTGAATTTTCGACTACAATATCTATGATTGAGAAAGAAATGGTAAATACTTTTACACCTAACGCTCCTATAAACATAGGGTCAGAAACTACAATATCAATGATGCCTGAAGAGACCACATTGCCAAGTAATGAGAAATCTGCCGATGAAATAGCAAGTAATGATACACCCTTACCAGTGATACCTTTGATGCCTGATACCGAAGAGGCTGTAATGTCAAATCATTCCGAGGATCACTTCGAATCAACTGTTACGACAATGGATACGACAATGATGAAGGATGATAATAAAGATAAAATAACAACAATGACCTCTATTAAGATGGATATAGAAGAAACAGCGAAGGTTGAACACGGCACTGAGATTAACATGTCACAGGATGAAGTAACTGAAGCTACTACAATGAATATAAGTAAAGAGGAGTCTGGAATTATGAACTCTTCGTCCGAATCTAATTCTGTCTCCCTGTCTAGCACACAGTCCTCAGTTTCTGAGGAATTCACTCTAAAATCTGAAACGACTCCTTTTGTAGTAGATAACAAATCAGAAAACGTTACTGAAATAAATACCATCATAGAGAACAGTAGTACAGAAGCAAGTAACGAAGTACTTAAATCAATATTATCTGGCGAATCTTCAGTTGTGCCAGAATCAGTTATCCATGAAACCAACGAAACTAACATCATTGAGCACATGCCAACGACTGTCTTTCCTAAATTACCAAAAAATTTTGGTCACAATGTAGAACCTTTGTTAGAACCTCTTAAAAACAATACAGGAGAGGAACACATTATGTTAATTCCAAAAACCGAATATACAGCAGAAATACATGATCCTCATGCGATCATTCCTCAACTAATTCCTGAACAAAGCGTCCAATCTTCTAATACATCCTCGAGCGGTGTTCCTGAAGGTTCAATTGTAGAAAATAAAATTCAATCTTCTACAGAAGCTATTCAAACAGTTCTACACCGTTCCACGATTCATCCTGAACAGAATGTAGTTTCTTCAGGCGATTCCCTTCGTTATGATGACAATTTAGATCATTCAACCAATCATCCTCTGCATCCAGCAATGTTCCCTGAAAATGCAATCGAACAAACTACAGAGAAATTTGATCCAGTTTATGATAAACACATAGATGATATGTCTCCCTTCTTGCCAGATATTCAAAAGGAAAAAGAAGTGAAGAAAGCTCCCAGATTGGATAAAGATGAGCAGGATGTACCCAATCCTTTCGAAGGACACGTTGAAGATGTTGTTACTTACAAATCCACGGAACAAAGTATGAATGAAACTAACGTGAAGGATTCTCTGAATGATGTTCACGTAGAAACACATGATGCCAAAGTACCTGAAGAACAGGAAGAGGAAAAGAATAATGTGAAAAATGTGATGACTGGAAATGAGGTGGGTCGTGGTTTCAAGAATGATGGTTTAGACGTTGAAGTTAATAACACGGACTCTGGAATTCAAAATGGACTACATAATTATGATATTAACAAGCCAACTAAGGATGAAGAGTATGCTATAAATGAGAAGGAGAGTAGAGAAAGTTCCGAGGAAGATGAAGAGGCGTTAAGAGTAATACCATTGGAAGAACAGTTCAAGGAAACTGAAACCACCGTGAATAATGCAGATAAGAATAAATCAGGAACCACGACAGAATCTAACGTAGTTACCACTATTCCAACGGAAGAAAACGAAAAACAATCAAAAGATTCTATGAATAATGTTACTGCTTCTGAGAAACCTGAAGAAAACGCTGTAGAAGATCAATATAACGATATAAACGATGATACTTTGTCCAAAGGGTATCAACAGGATGACTCAGAGATACGAGAGAAAGTTAAGGATGAATCTGATAAATTAATAGCAAATGATGACGAGAAATCATCCAAGATGACAGATATACCTTACACAAACGATAACATGAATGTTACAACGAATGATACTGAAAGTGTCCCAGATAACCATACAGAGGATGCTAAATTAACCACGCAAATACCAGTGTTACCATTGGAGATACAGCAAGAAATGTCTACAACCGAAAAAATCGAAAGCACAACTGTAACTGAAGAGAATCTTCGAAAAGACAATAATACAGAACATGAAAATAGCGTTCAGGCTAGTATGGAGGATACCACGACAGTTCAAGTACCGACAACTCACATGATGCCAATAGAAACCAAAACCACTGCTCAGGTACCAATATTGCCAGAAGAACTGCAAACTACTGAAAGTGACGTATTGTTAACAACCTCCACAATGAAACCAGACGCTGAAGTGAAAACTAGTGATTTAGAAAATGTACGTTCTAACAATACGGAAGTTGAACAGAAGGACTCTTCAAAAACTAATACTGATGAGATGAATAATAATTCGACTGAAGATTTAGTAACTAGTGGTGATGAAAAAGTGAATGCTCAGAATGGCACTGCAGACGATTTGATGGCCAGTGCAGTGGAACATGTAAACAACACAAGTATTAATAACACATTGTTAGAACCAAATATTTCAGTATTAGATAATACAAGGGAGGAAAATGTGACTACAATGAACGTAGAGAAAAATATGCAGAAGAATTTAACAGAAGATTCAACAGAATTACATAAACAGACGTCTGAGAGTTCCAGTACGACAGAGGATATTAGACCAGTTACTGAGATATTGGAAGATGACACTGAACCTATAGGATTCGATTATAAAATACATTTTGCTACCACTACACCTAAGACTATGTTACCTAACTTGGATGCGGACGAACTGTCGGAAGAAAGCTTAAGGGTGATTCCATTGGAGAAGAGTTTGGAAGTGAAGAAGAAGTCAGTGGACAAGAAAGTTATTGACAAGTACAAATATAAGAAGGAGAAGGAATTGAACTTGGAAGAAAACGAGGGTGAAAATATATTAACAGAGATTCCAGAATCGGCTACGGTATTTTCTACTGAAATACCACAAATATTTGCTGAAAAGGAAAAAGCTCAAGAAGAGAATCATACTGTGACTAATACAGACATCCATGTAGAAGAAAATTATGCACATGTTCCACAATTGAAAATCATCGAAACGACCAGCGGATCAAATCAAATAAATGTACAAAAGTCCGAAACCTCTTCTAATGAAAAAGAGAGTCTGAATGATAAAACAAGCATAACAGTCCCAGACAGTTCAAAGAAGTATCCTAGCTTCATACCGGTTTCGGAGAAGATAGAAGAACCAGAACCGGTTACAGAGCCGTTCGTAGTTCTCCGAAACTTCAATTTCCATCGATCAGGCGTAGATTTTACAACAGAGAATCCAGTCATCAATGAACCATCTAACGAAGGCCATACAGCTATAGAACCAGGACAAGTGATTGAAATAAATGGAGAATCGAACCAGACAGGTTCACAGTCTTCAGTGTTTCCTTCGAATCAATCGTCAATAGTGTCGATTGCACAGGAAGCAAATCACGTTGCGAAAGAGAGCACTGACACGACAGTTCCACCGTCCACGCAAACTAAATTACCGGATGCAGTCGTGGAAAGTACTAGCCATATTGATGTTTCTTTCCTCAATATCCCTCCAAGTACTGTTTTCTCGAAATGTACAACTGGCCAGTTCCAATGTGTTAATGGAACATCCAGGGATGGCGCATACTGCGTGAAACTATCAGCGAAATGCGACTCTGAGAATGATTGTTCCGATGGTTCGGATGAATTAAATTGTAAGGAGGAAGGTTGTCCAGGAAACTTTCAGTGCGCAAGCGGTCAATGTCTAAAGCGAGACCTGGTGTGCAATAAAATTGTCGACTGTGATGATGGAAGCGATGAAAAGAATTGCGAAGAATGGAAGTGTCAATTCGATGAATTTAGATGTCCCAGTGGTAAGTTTTTGGAATGTATACTATCAGTCATAAATACACTGTGTGTACTCGAATGAAATACTGAAACGCTACGACTTCATAACTAGAAAATAAAAGTAATGGAAAACACACAATTTATGATAAATATCAATAACTATCTTAATACTTATGGATTTTTATATGGAGGATCATTAAATGCAAATTAGGACAATTATCGGTGGAAAAAAGTGAAAGGAAAAACTTGGCATAATATACGATCGACTTAATGGCTTCTCGTTTAATATTCAATACAGGTTTCGTAATAATTTGAACGAAGAATGTTCTAATATAGGACGAGATGTTTCTTTCCTAGCACGGGTTATCGGTGTCACTAGTTATCATTGGAGCAAATTGCTTCATCTTTTAGAGTATTTGGAACTACCGGATGCTTCTCGAAATTGTAAAAATAAATTGAAAGAAGCTCTGTCTGTAATAAATTGTGGCTATTTGTTTTATCTACTCGACTGACAACCCATTTAATTTGTTTCGCAAGTATCGTGTTTACTCTGAGATATATTTTTAAATCTACGGTAGACTAATCTAGGACAAAAGTTGTTCTTATTTAAAGTAGGATCGAATTCATCGTCAATTTCACGTTCAAAATTAATTTGTCATTTTTATTCCTGAATTATATAGAACTTGAAATTAAGTTAAATCACCAACAAATAACAAATAAATAATAATACAATAATAATGCAATAGAACACGAATTTTTTAAAACTTATATTATAATTATTTCTAATTTTAGGAAGATGCATCCCAGGCATCTGGCAATGCGATGGTCGACCAGACTGCGAGGATCACCGAGATGAATACAATTGTGCCGAAAGTTGTGAAAACAACGAGTATCTTTGCCCGACAGAAAAATGGTGCATACCATTAACGTGGCACTGCAACGGAATTAGGGAATGTGCTAATGGAGAGGATGAAAAATTATGCGATTGCGCTCTTGATCAGTTCAAGTGTCAAACAGGGGGATGTGTACCTGAAAATCAAGTCTGTGATGGGATAGAACATTGTCCTGATCATTCTGACGAATGGAACTGTTTAATGACAAATATGACTATGGAGAAAAAGTCATCAGATGGAGAAGGAGAAGATAATATCGAGAATAGTGGTGTTCAAGAGTTTGGTAGAAGTTCTTTATTAAAAATAAGGTAAAAAAAAAATGTTGAAATTGGAATTATAAATCTTGGATTAAAAATCGAATAATAAAAAAAATTCGAAGAATTTTTAGTTGAGGCTGGAATTCATTACTTTCTTGTCGAGAAAGTATAGAAATGGAATAGTGATTTTTTTAATATTCTAACATATTTTATTCCGCTTCAATATTAGAAGTAATCTGTTGTAGTCGAACAAGACCAGATCATCTCCTCTCTTCACGTTTCAAACCATTCCATTCACAAAGTATATCTAGTCTTATCAAATATCAGTGTTTAACTAACTCCAAGGGCAGTCCGCGTATTTTTTAATATACCGCTATCGACAAGTAAAACATTTAGCTTAATAAAACCTCATTTCACAATTCTATTCCAAGGCTTAATTTGATAATTTTAAACTTAATTAGATTTCTAATCATTTGATTAAACAAATAATATTGATCTATCTGTATCAGTTGAACTTAAAAAGCTATTATTGTTAATTAAATTAAGAAAATTTCTAATCATCTGATTAAACAAATAATATTTATCAATCTGTATCAGTTGAATTTAATAAACTATTATTGTTAATTAAATTAAGAAAATAACAAATCAAGTAGGACGTTGTATTTTTCCAGACAATACAATGATGAGTATCGTCTCGTGTGCTCCGACGGATGGAGCGAAGAATTTAGCAACTCTTACTGCCAATCTCTAGGATTCGCTGGTTCTGAGAGTACAGAGCTCCAGACATGGGATAAAATCCAGAAGATACTCAGACTAAAGTTGAATCCTAACCATCGTGCGCCATTAGTCACAAATTTGGAACAAGTGGAATTCTGCATCTCCGACAAGGTCGTGCAGATATCCTGCCAAGAATTTTCTTGCGGTTCTGACTATGGCGAAGGACCAACTGCCAGATTGGTTGGCGGAACACCAGCCAGCGAAGGACAATGGTCCAGCGTGGCTTTGCTAAAGGAACCTAAACACGGTGCTGCTTGCACAGCAAGCATATTGGGACCTATGCATGTGCTAGCCAGTTATTCCTGTATTCACAGGTAAATCATTCGATTAAGAGATTCATAATCTAAAAAAAAAATCAAGGAAATCATTTCTTTTTTATTGTCAACATCAGATGGATTAGATTATCGATCCGAATTTGAATCTCGAATGGAATTTAATTGCAAAGATATATTTTTTATTTTGTTTAGATATAAACAAAGTAGTGGGTGGCAACTTTTCACCGGTGAAAACCTATTAAAGGCACATCCCGTGAGGAACATCATTCCCTACCCGCAAGTGAAATACAATCAATTTTTATACAATAATGATATCGCGTTAGTTGAGCTCGAGAAGCCTCTAACTTTCTCAAGGAACGTTAGCGCCGTTTGTCTTCCGAAACATCCTATTCAAGTTCGTATTACGAATATTTGATATCAAGAATATTTGAAAATATAGATAAAGTGTTTAAAATATATGTGCATTTTTTATTAATTTTAGCCGAGACAGATATGCGTCATGGCGGGATGGGGATTCTCTGCGAATGGCGAAGTGGATTTACAAAAATATTTGAACTTCCTACCATTGCCAACGTTAGACTCTGAGAAATGCAATGCAACTAGCCATTATGCAGGGTTCATCACAAAGGACAATATATGTGCTGGATTCACTGATACGAATAAAGGACCTTGCTACGTAAGATTTCTAATTTTCTCATATTTAAATTATTAACCCAAGTGTCTTGTACTTTCCTAACTTGCATTTTCTAACTCTATCTTTTAACAAACTGAATAATTCATTTATGTTGATATCTATATTTTTATTTTGTTTTTCTCTCAGAACGACGAAGGAGCACCTCTAATGTGTGAAACAGGCGGAGGATCGGTCAGATGGGAAATTCAAGGGCTACTGAGTCACCATAGCAGATGCTCGAGAGGTCATCCGGCAATTTACTCTAGCGTGGAACCAGCATTATCTTGGTTGCGAAACTCCGTACCCGCTTTGCAAACGCAAAGTTAAAGTGCTATAAACGTGATTACGTTCTTTTCACGAGGATGCGCGAGCATTAGATGAATTTTAATTTGATTTAAAACGAATCGACGACAACGATACACTGGAACGAACGAACAGTAGAAACGAAATAAAGAAATTCATTGGAATGGGAACTATCCGGTTGAACGTCGAAGTTCCTGTTAAAATTCATGAGACATAAAAGCTATGTACTTAATTTGTATCCGTCTGTATTTTTCAAACGGTATGTTCCTATTTAAATGCAAAGAACGCGTTCAATAGTTCAATAATGATACAATCGCGGCCATAATTGATTCTACATGAGAAAAAGGTGTTCTGAATCGTGATCTTTTTTCCTGTCTCTATAATACCGATTAATAGGTAGTGCAATATTCATTCCGTGACGAGTTTTTGCGCTATATATAAGAAATAAAAATTATGACGGAGGTACATATAATTGGCGATACATGATATTTACAATTAAGACGTTTGTAAATACTGTATAAAGTGACTGTTTAATATGCTTAACATTGTAAGAGATTTTTTTACAAGTTAGCGAAATAGGTCTCTTAAGAATGCTGTTCTATACATATGAAAAGATGTGGAACGTTTAACACACTCGTTTACTCTGCTGAATAATCAACAGGTTTCATGTAACAACTATTTCTAATGGATTCTTGCTGACATACACTTTGCAGTTTACTATGTCAGAGAGATATTAACAAAGGTCTAGTATTACTGATTAGTGTAATGTCCATGCGAATCATTTAAATCCTCTTATTTGATTCAAAAGAGTAACAGCAATATGAAAATATTTATTAGAAACGAGAGACCATGAGATAAATACACCCAATTATTCAATCAATAGTTTGTCTCAGAGATCCTAAAGAAGGATTCCTGAAATGAACGACGGTATAGGTTAAGAAATAGATAGGGTTATATAAATGTATATAATATATAAGTGTTTTAATAAAATACATTGTTACGAAGAGATACAATAATAAAATATGTTTATGTATGCATAGTCATTGATGAATGCGTAAGTATTTTTACATGCTAAGATAAAAATAAATGTATTTTAAATGAATACAAAGCTGTTTTATTTTAAATATAAATAATTTTATTCATGAAATAATAAATAACAATTTTTCTTATGAATTATTTATGCAATCCTTTCTTAATCTAATTGTTTTTTGGGTATTTTTGCTATTTCAGCTGCTGTCACAATAGCATCTATAGTAATTAATGATTTTGAAATACTAGTTATCACTTCATTGTACTTGGAAAAAACTTCATTTATATGGTTATTTAATCCTTGAGTATCTTCATATAATTTAAGATATGTTAGATTCAAATCATTGAGTTTATTTGTCAATTCTGGAACATTTTTTAAACGATCAGTTTCTAACACGGGCACTAGTTCTTGCACCTGTTTCAACATTTCATAATTTTGCTTGATTTCTGGAGCCATTGCTAGTAACAATTGAACTTTAGCCTCTATTGGTATTTCAGAACTTTCAGTTATTGGATCTAGATAATTATTTAATTCTGGTAATCGTTTTATCATTAGATTTGCTTTTTCTCGTCCTGACATTGCAGATGAAATCAACGTATTCACATGTAAAATATTATCGACTACAGGATTCTCCAATGAAATGTCATTAGTTTCATTTTTCTTTGCAAGTCCATATATTTGTTTTTCTAATTCCATAATCCTATCCTCGAGCAATTCGATGGTTGTCATTCTAAATGTCAAACAAAAAATCATTATGAATTGCTTATGCATATATTTCCATTAATGATCCATGAATTAAGAAATAAATACAAAGTTAACATAATGAACTATAAATTTCTAAAAAATACTTATCTGTATGTGTCTTGTCAGAAAAATAGAAAAAGTAAAATAGAATCAAGAGTGAAACTTTGTACTCATAACTATTTTCATTGTATTTTTAACTATAATAATTAGTATATAAGCAACAATTAAATCGAATATTGCTTCAGATATTTATTAGCAAGTCACCAACGTATTACTTCCTAATTAATTTAAAGAAGCTTGCAATAAATATTACAAATTTATATAACAATATACTTACTTGTAAAAATTTAAGAGTTCCAAAAATATAACCAATTTACACAACAAACTTGTATGATGTGACAGTAGCTCAAGATAGAAATTTTGACAGTTGAAATTAGGTTATAACAGATTATAGGCTAAGTATGTAAGTATACACTAGACTACAATCTGAAGTGATGCAATATATAGTCGCTTCCGTTTGGTTTGCAACTTACTTCACAGCGATTGAAAAAAAGGCGCTAAGCTGAATGTATTGATAATTTTGAATTTTTATGTAATTAAATCCTATTAACCTCATTACCTCCTAATATTATTTAAACATAATAAACGATTAAATGTATATTAAAGCTTTCATATAAATAATATATACAACGCCCAAATTTCTTTAAAATCAAACATCGATATAATCATTTCACCGCGCAGATACCAACAATTTCTTACAAATAAATTCAGATAAAAACTATCATACATTCAATATGTAAAGAATAAAACATACATATATCTTAATTTTCTCTATAGAAAGGAAATATTCATAAGAAAACAATCATAATCATTAACGTCTCCGAAAATGACCATTCATAACACGCAGCTGTGAAACTTACCCGAAACCCTCGATGCAAAAAGACAAAAGATATTGCTTTAAATAGACGCACGGTGGTAGAGTGCATAAGTATGCGTATATAGGAGGCTGCAGCCGTGTACACTCGGTAAGTTCGCACTTTTAAATAAACTCACGATCTCCCCTCTTCACTTAGAGAAACTGTTACAGACGAATACCAGACAATGTCCATAAGAGAATCGCGGCGGGGCGATGCGACGATTGTATGACGAAGGCGCGTGGTAGGGATACGGAGTATCTGTCATGGCCGACGTTCTCTGGGAGAGTAGTTTTGGTCAGGCCGCATCGGCGAGCGGTACGCGGTGTGTTTAGTGGTGAAAAAAACATGGGGCGCGATAATGGGCAGACGGTCAAGCGAAGAAGGCGTTAGCGTACTCTCGGTCCTGGTAAAGGACGATTTATGCGAGAGGTCCGCGACGATGGAGTCACGAGCACGGAGGACTCGGTTACGTAGCGTTGTAGGGATATGTTTGTTTCTCGCGCTCACGAGCATCATTTATCTCGGCTACTTCTGCCCCGATCACGTCTGTGCTCTCACGAGCCGCGAGATCAAGGAGTCCGTGAGATTGTCCGAGGGTCTGTCCGCTGGTCCCGGCTCCGGTTTGTCTTCCGTTTCCGTCGAATTCGACAAAAATGGCCTGCTCTCGGTACATCCTGCCTTTAGATTGCAGAGTATTCAAGGGAGCCTTGGTTACGACGATGTGTTTACCAATGATACCTTTCAGTTTGACATCAACGGTCACGATGTCATCGTTTTCTTGCACATTCAGAAAACTGGTAAGTTGGGTTTGCATTGTTGTCTAATTCATCTCTTTTTTTGTCTTAGCTGTCCATGTGTATCCTCCCCATTTTATTTTTGTTGAATGCAGTTTATGAAAAATGTGCAATTAAAATTTTTATGAAAATAAAATTTTGTTATATGTAAAAATATTTATTTCTGTCAAGATATAAATTTCTTTTTCCATGACTGTTATGTTTATTTATATATTTAACAAAGTTTGATTATCTGCAAATTTGCTGATAACAGAAAAATTGGATACGATTACATAGACCAGCTACTGCTGAGATTATAGACTGCATAAACATATTTTTGATTGATTTTTCACTTTTCTTTAGACTAATGCTAACCAATCCTATGGCTTAATAAAAACAATGCAACATCCCTTCTGACCATTGTACAACTGAATCTTTGCATTATTCATTAGACACTGTGAAACCTTTAAGCTGCATCTTAGAAGGAGAAAGAACAATTCAGGGATGTTGCCCTGTTTAATATGCTATGCATGCATATCTGTGTTTCCTTTTTGTTTTCCATGTGCATACCTCCCATAAGCTTCTCTTTATCAACATACAGAATAATAGAATATGCATGTCATGAACGTTTGTTTAAATTATTTACATATATATATATAAAGTAATAAGAGTACTAAGAAAGTTAAAATATTTGAAAATTATATTTGTTAATTTTTTAATGTTTCTTTATGTTGCAGGAGGTACATTGTTTGGAAAACATTTAGTTAGAGATTTAGATCTGCAAAGACCATGTTCTTGTCAAAGAAGACGCAAGCGTTGTTTTTGTTTCCGTCCAAATCGCAATGAAAATTGGCTTTTTTCACGATATTCTACCGGTTGGAAGTGTGGTCTACATGCTGATTGGACAGAATTGACTAGCTGTGTTGATACAGAATTAAATAAAATTGAAGGGGATGGCATAAAGCGTAGATACTTTTATATAACTATAATAAGGGATCCTGTTGCACGGTATTTGTCTGAGTTTAGACACGTACAAAGGGGTGCAACATGGAGAGGAGCTCGTCATTGGTGTGGAGGAACTCAAGCAAATATACCACAGTGTTATCCTGGATCTAGTTGGCAAGGGGTATCTTTGGAACAGGTAATATTACATTTATTGATTTTATTGATATTTGGTAATCTGTAAGCATTTTATATATTAGTATTCTTATAAATTCATCATAGTGATCTCTTTCATAAGTAAAACATTAAGTATGTTATCTGAAAGGCTTTCACATTTAGAAGCACATTAAGATAAAGTATTTCTCCTTATCTTTATTTTTCTTTCTCTAAATAGATACAATTTTTCCTTCTTGTATAGATATGTTCTCTGCTATAAAAGCAGTAATTATTTCATTGATATAATATTTTAAAACATAAGAATTTATTTACATTGGTTCTGGATAATAAATATCATAAACATAAAAAAGCTATATAATGATTAGGACAAAATTTTATTCGAAATTTAAACCTTTTTGACAACATTTATGTAGTTTATGGCGTGCCCATATAATTTGGCAAGTAACCGTCAAACAAGAATGTTGGCTGATCTATCAATTGTTGGTTGTTACAATTCTACGCTCAGCAGCTTGGAGAGAGATCGTCTCATGTTGGCTAGTGCTAAGCACAATTTGCAATTCATGCCTTTCTTCATGTTGACTGAATACCAGAAAGTAAGAACTAATTTTTTTGTTGATAATTAAATGCATGTTCATATATGTTGTACTGCCTGTATGTTTATATATTCTAGCATTGCCATTTTGTTAGTACTGTAATAATCTTTATAAATATCGCTAAGAAATTATTTTTAATTTTAGTTGTTATTTTGCAATATAAGGAAATTTAAACCAATCTATTAATTACAATTTTTTTAATATTTTATTTTATAATATTAACACTTATTTTATTGTTTTTAATTTATTTGTAAATTTTTGTTCGTCAACTATTTAAATTTTGAAAGTTATTATTTTGGTTACTAAATTGCTTGGACCGCCTGTATTAATAAGACATTTTATGTCTTACCAAGCAATTATCTCTTGGGAAGTACCTCTTAATGTAAATATTTGTCTTACCTACCCGTACATGGACGATAAATATGCTTGTAAATATTACACGCTTTTAACTTTCCGGTCTTAAAAAGATCTTTCCTCATTTAAAATGCATGTTGATGAAAATTATATTTTTATATCATTGTTATTTAATGCATCTAACATATTCATAATATTTGATATCGGAAAAAGTATAGAAAGATTCTGAAAATCGACTTAATACGAAAAACACGAAACTAAGCGATTATATAAGTTTTGCTTTATGTAAGTTAATACGTTTTTAGCACTGTTTGTATTATCAAGCTCTGATCTTCTAATATGTCGTAATTTGTAAATTGCTAATCACGCTATTGCTAACTTAATGCTAGCTAATATGTATGCATTTTATTAAAACGCATTTAAATTGTGTTAGATTATTACGCTACTACTTAATAGGAGAAAATTGTATGTCACAGATTTTCGCTTATCATACAAAAAGAATAATCTTTTATTTAAAAAAAAAAAACATTTAAAAATGTTCTATTTGTATATGCTTCCTTTAACAAAAAAATTAAAAATTAGTACAACTGCTAAACGACGCGAAAATCTTTAAAATCCTCTTTAATTTTGTAAACTTAATTATGTCAATGTATATATATATTTCTAGAAATGACTTGTGAAAAAATTAAAAAATTTGAAAGAAATTAGTATATAAGTATAATATTCCATATCATCGATTTGTTTTTATACGAGTTGAAATTTTCGATTTCCTCGCGAAATTTGTTGCGCGCTATATAAAAAATTCATTTAGTCGATTCGCATTTTATACGTTCACCTACGTGCGTACGTGTTATAAAATCAACTTAAAATCGAATAGGTGGGACAGTATTCCTTTGAAGAAACATTCGGAATGAGATTTGCCGTTGCGTTTGAACAACATAACGCGACGTTAAGCGCTGCCACAATGGCTACTCTAAGCACGGAGCAGTTAGATGCTGTGCGTAGATTAAACAGACTGGATCTAGAACTGTATGATTTCGCAAAAAATCTTGCGTTCCAAAGGTTCAAACGACTTAGAGATCGCGATCCATACTTTGTACAACGATTTCAACACCTTGGAGAATTACCTTCTAGGCAAAGTGCAACGGAATTCAATTGGGATTCTGTCATAGAAGATACTACAGATGTTGAATGATATGTAAGTATGTTACTGATAGATAATATCGATGCTTTGCATTCATGGCCGAGCGAGAAAAATGTTGCTCTGAATCTGAGTATCTCAGGGAATCATCCTTGAAAGAAAAAAGAAATTTTACATAGAATTATTATATGCGGCAGTGGTCTGCATAGAACTTACCAAAAGTGTTTATAGAAAATAATGTGGATAAAACCAAAGAGAGCCCAGAGAGGATCTTGGAATAAATCCTTGGAATCCTTTTTTGGTAGCTATATATGAAATGAAATATATAATCACACAAATTTTTTTATGATTTATATAATGTTCATTTTTTTTTTTTTTTTTAAAGAGTTCTTCCATTTAATGCAATTTTTGTTTAAAATATATCACGTTTAAACTTGGTCTTTGTTAATGTTTTTACTTCGTATAAGACGAAAGCTTGCAGACAGATTTTTTTAATGTGTATTACGAAGTCAATTCTAGGGAAAAGATACTATAATTATTTCTTGAATGCATACTTACTACTTACATGAAAAAATCTAATAGGGTATAAAAAAATGTTAACTTTAATATGTTTTACAAAAATATAAATGTCTAGTATTTCATATGATACTCAATATTTTATATGTATTTGTTTTAATATTCTTCAAAAGTGATAAAAATTAGTTCTATAATTTAGTAATAAAAATTGAAGCCGTGAATTCCAAAATAGCACAAGTCCATCGATCAATATTTCGAGAAAATCAATCTTCTTTTGTTATTAATCGTTATTAATTAATCGTTATTAAATAATCATGTTCTTTGTAAGAAATTTCGTAAACTTGTGCTGTTTTGGAAATTATCGAGTAATTTATTATTGTAATTTCAGCCAACTTATTAAAAAAATGGTATTTAACAAAAAAACGTGTTTATTCGCTGACCCAAATTTTACTGCGTGAGTCATCATTCTAGATTTCTCAGTAAATCTATATTTCTGTAATAAGTTTTCGAAACATGCGTGATGATTTGAGTTCACCGACTGGCACTCTGCAAGTTTTAATGACATCTTATCTTTATAAGCATTTTGCGCACTAAAAGTTGAAACTGGTGTTTTCTTTAAATTAGAATAACTGCGTGATTAGTTGACTCATCGATATATCATTGTCGTTGAAAATTGTCGTGCAGGATGACATATTTGCATTGTTTAAAAATGTTATTAGATAGATTTGAGTAAATTAGAAACAATTATGTGAGTGACTCATATAATGTCAAACAGTGGACTTGCCATTTTTTCAGTGGACTTATGCTGCTTTGGAATTCATGGCTTCAATTATTAATACGAATTGATACATAATCTTGTTGCTTTATTTTTTCATTTCTACGATTAAATTTACTTTCAACACATACCATATATGATGTGAATTCTACAATAGTGGTATGTTTAATCGTTATTCTATAGTAAATTAAAAGTATCATTTAAGAAATGTAATTATGCCTGCTTCTGTTTAAAAAGAATTTAAAAGAAATGAAATATTTCTTTCTTTAAAATTACATCTGAGGTTATAAATTAGATTACGATCGATATTCCTAATTAACACGTGAAAGAGATAATAAAAGTGACATAATATACAGCATGTATAAAAATCACTATTTACAGCGGTTTTCAATGGAAGGATAAATATTACAAATTAATTTTGTAAATATATCTAAAAGTCTATATTTTTTAATAGAATCATTTGCAGTGTTATTTGAATAAAGTGGTAATAGGATTAATAAAAGCGATTTATATAGCTTAAGTGATAAACTGTTCATGTGAATGTTGGAATGAATGATCATTGGATAAACGTGTTTAATATTAGATGCTGATTATTTGTCAGTGTAACTGTTCACAAAGATCATGTTGTTTTAGCACACATTCCTTTCAGTTAAATTGTTTTAATTTGTTACTTACGTGCAAACATTGAAAGAACCGTATTTACAGCTTAATCAATCTTTCGTTCAAAGGTAATAATTATTGCATTACAAAATTAAATAAATCGCGTTAAGTTGAAAATATCATGTACTTGTTTAATATGTTAGAATCACACGTGCAATAAGACTCAATGGGTTACCATTATAAATATTTCATCCAGTCATCAAATAAATGTAATATATTCTATGTACATTAGATATATTTAGATAACTAGCATTAAATCATTGCGAAGCAAGATGCAAAAGCTCTCTTTAGCAGCGTATTCGTCGATTACGTAAGTGATCCACGAACGTTTCCAAACTTCAGCGATTAATAGAAATGCGTGGCACACGTAAACTTTCACAAATGTTCAGAAACGTTCGTGAGCGTTGCTGATGTCGTCGTATAATTACATTTCAAATGAAATTCGTTATCATTTGTGTCTAGCGCAAAGAAAGAGAACATCATCGACGAAAAATGTTCACGGATCTTGTTGTTGTTCGTTAGCATTTATATGGACCAGTGTTCATCATAAATGCTATGTAATATAATGCTTATGTAATATCTCCAAATGCTCACAAACATTTATGAACATTGTATGCGTCCGGTGAATACGTGGGTTTTAACGTGTACCATTAGTCTTCTGTATGATTACCACGTTTATATTGTAAGTTGAATCATAAAATGAGTGCCATGAGTGATATAAAACAAATGGATCTGTTCTTTTAGCTTTGCTATTAGAAATGGTTTATATTAACTGGAAAAGTATATCATCTTTTCTAACGTTCTTAAATTTCAGGCTTTCCATGGCCTATGTTAAATGTGTTTCTTTTTTGGTGACTTGTGGTTGATAGATAGTAGTTGTTGATAGGTTGTGATAGATAGTAGTATCAATTTAATTTTTGACAAAATGAAGTATAATGTTTTTGGAGTATTATTTAAAAGTGTAGACAAGAATTAATTTGGTACTATTATCATTCAGACGTGAACAACTTATGGGCAATCTATTTATAAATATATATATAATATTAAGTATGTAATATGATTAATGATAATGATCATTTAAAAGTAACGTTAAGGACCAAAGATTTAATAAGTTTTTACAAAAATGCAGAGAGCTTGTTAAAAGCAATTGTAAAAAGGAAACTTTTATATGTTCTTAAACAAAGTGATCATTATAATTGCAATAAGTGAAAAGATGTATTTCAAGATCTTTCCACTTGATATATAGGTACAATAATATAATTAGAAGGTATCTACTTGGATGAAAACACAAATGATTGTTTAAGCAACTGATGCACAGGAACAGATTTTTAGCAATATATCGCTATTTTCGCGTACTTGCCTTCGCTATACGCTAACATCTTCGAAATAATTGAGAAATAATCGAACTTAAATCACACAGGGTGTGCAGTATTTTAAAATTAACATCACATATTTAGGAACGTCGTGTATTATTTTATCGAATCTTTTAAGTTTCACTAATTACATGTATCTCTGCCATTTTTTCATCGTGTTAGTATGTTTATCTCATTACGTGTGCAACAGGATGCTTGTGACTATAACATTTATGGGGTTGATAGTTACTTGCATTATCAGCATTGTAAAAATGAACTCATACTCGTCAGATTAGCGTGAATGAAAGGCTAGCTTTAATATGTAATATGAAATTTTTAGCATGAATTTAAGTTGTAATAAAAGAAAAAAAGAATAATAAGGACAAAAATCCATGACAGTAGCCTAATAAAGCAAAATATAGGCCTAAGCCAATGGTACCTTATGTAAGCCAGCCAGTGTACATACCATACCATTAAATCATTAAGGAACAATAAATTGTTGTGTACACAATATTATATACAATCTTATACAGACATATATATATATATATATATATATTATATAAAAATATTATATGTAAGTTGTACACATATTTAAAATTATGTTATTTGATTATTAAACAATTATACAAAAACTATATATATATGTAGTTATATTAAAATATACCAAATTCAAATTAGCCTAGGTTACATTTGTTAACATTATCATTATAGTATTATAAGCATTAATTCTTATAGATATCATTCTATAGGAATAATAAAAAAGAAAGATAAAGGCAAGATATAAATTAAAATGTTTATTTTGCAATTGTTAATTAAATATATTTGTACATTATTAAGAGAAATATTTGTTATTTATAATGCTATATTTTAAGAATTTCTGTCTAAATTAGAATAATTTTTGATTCCATACTTTAATGTTAGACAGATATAGGATGGACATATAATGCTTTGAGTGCCAAGGTATAAAGAGATTGACACTTATAATAAGTAGGAATGTCTTTGCTAGAGTAATGATTGCTCTAGCATAATTTTTTCAAAACCTGTGGGTGGGGGATGAGTAAAATTATCCAAAATTAAGTCTAAAATGGCCCCATCATCCACTATAAAGGAAGATTATTTTTTTTTAAACTTGTTAAAACATTACTATATTCTTTTAGTTTGAAAATAATTACCATAGAGTACTGGATACACGGTTCCCTTTATACCCATTACTGGAGCACCTATCGGTTTTCCATTTAAGTAGAAATTAAGTTCTATGTGATCATAAGATACACCCTGATGAACAAAAGGTTATTAATTTATGAACTGATATATCCCCCAGTAATTTGTACTTACGATAATATCTCCTTCTTGGACTGGACTTTGAATCTTATGTATTTCTTGCTGATTATGCCTTACAATAGAATCAAAATTGAGAGCCCAACTTTCTTTATCATTTCCTCCAGTTGTAACGTTCAGATCTGTAGATCTAGTGGCTAATCCAATGGCCCATATACCACCTTGTTGTATTTTAATTTCAAAATAACTTTTACTTTGGACAAGAGGAGCATTTGTTAAGGCACCACCACGACCACACACTCTTAGACCATTTTTTACTATCACAACTTCATGTCCTACACCAATTGGATAAATTTTGTTTAAGCACTGCTATTTCTCGTAAAATTTCTTATCGTTAGTATAGATTACGTAAAAACAGAACTCTCGTTATAACCGGAATACATAAATATCATCAGTGACACTAAGTGCACATCCTTATCTTGCGGAATGGTTAAAAACGTAAATTTTATGCAAATACAATGATATGAGTACTGTTAACGTTCTCAAACACTATTATTAACGTTATTTCAGTAATAGAAGGTAAAAATTACCCATGTAGGATGTATCTAAAGATATAGGATTTGGTCCTCTTTTCTGTGTTTGAGTTGCGGCGAAGCCAAGGCCGTCAAAACAATTTCTCAAACAGCAAAACATCATCTTTATCCCCTTTCCTTTTTGGTTTGTTTAGATGAACGCACAAAGCATTGTGACACTGTTAGGAGAAAAATCCTTTTTTCTCCCGTATAATGAAACGAACGAATCGCGTTATTTACTTCGATTACGCCGAAAATATTACACACCATACAACGCGTAGATATGATAGTAAGTTAGTGCTGCGCGTATTTCAACGTTGAGACTGCACTTTAAGCTTCAGTGTGTAGGTAGATGCGTAGATGACAGAAAATGGCTTCCTCCCAAATTTATGCAATCAATATTAATATTTCATTTACGTTTTACAGGTATATTTCATTTTTTATTTAATGTAATATCAGGAACCGCTTTTAATTTTAAAAATTATTGTCGCATTAACTAATATATGCTACATATATTGCATGTATGAAATTTAAGGTTATATTTAACCATCTCATAATTCATGACTCTGTTGGAATAAAATTCAAACGTTAAATTTTTAGGTTAAAGTGTAATTACAATTGGAACTTGATTTAATATTACAATTGAATAGGTTTAACATTTATGAAATATCTTAGACAGTAATAAAAAATAAACGAGAAAACAAGAAAAGAGAAAAACATATTTAGTACCAAATGGTTATTTATTTACTTATTTTATACAACAGAAAAATTTATTTATATCCGACTGGGGTACAGCATCTGTAATAAAATAACAATATTAGCAAATTTATACTTATATATTACGTAACTAGGTGAATCATTAAACAACTTACAATTCTGATACGGTGGCCCATAGCTTTAGCTGGCAGATTCTTCTTAAACTTAGCACGCACTGAACCACTGGTTCCATGTGGCCGGGTTACTTTACCCCAAATAGCCCTAACTTTTGTTTTCCTACTTTTCTTGCCAGGAACAGGTGTCTTATTCTTTGCCTATAAACGATTAACATATCACGATTACAACATTGACTTATATCCATGACTATATATCAATTCATATTCTCATGTACCACAGTACGAAATTGAAATAAAAGAATTAATGGAACTTAATAGAAGTTACCTTATATACATAAACACATCGTTTTCCTACATAAAAATCTGAATCCCCTTTAGTCCTAGCTCCTTCAACTTTAAGTAATGCTGTGTGTTCATGTTGATTACGAAGCCCTCGTTTATATCCTGTGAAAATGGCCTTTGCATAAAGACGTCCGTGTCTTTTGAAAGGTCTCTTTTTCAAAGGAGGAGGCTCTACTGGCTTCTCCTTTGGTTTCTTGACTGCTTTTGTTTTTGCCTTTGATTCAGCAGGTGTGTCTGCCATTTCTAACAGAAGAAATCACGTTTGTAAAATTCGGAATTATATTGCTATAATAAATTTTATTGCGCAAAAAATCCATCTCGATTAAAATAATCACGCGTTATGACATAATTATTAAATAAGATCTAAAATTAATGCACTGTTGTAGGTTATGTTAAAGTAATATTTGAATTCTAGGTAAGAAACAAAACAAAATTTCACTTTAGTATTAAAACAAAATGTTTGTAACACAGACTTTTTATAGAATTCATGAAAAAGTATCTAGCGTTAAAATATTGGAATTTCACAGCTTTTGTTGTCATACGGCTGGAAATGCCATGCAGAGATAGAGTCTTAATCCATTGAGATCAATACGAAATAAGCCGAATATGACACTGAGAATAATTATATGGCGTTACGAAACAATTAACAACAATTTGTAACTATTATTAATCTGTCAATTTCATTAATTGTATATATTTTAAATAATAAATATGAGAGTCTGACACTACGAAACGTACCGTACGTATATCGCGAACTAAAAGGAAACTAAACAGGAAACTGTAGCCCTCTTACGACAAGAGTATGAAATACTCAGCTCGATTGTATGGCATATGGTATTGTCAATCGAGTACTAGTTTTGTGCAAAAACAGCAGATGCCGTTGAGTGTTCCATAACGTAGCAAACGGTGTAAATTAATAAAGATTTAAATCGGATTTAATCATGATTTAATACTCGATTATTGTTTGAAACTATATAGTAATTATAACAGACGAGAATCGGATTGTTCATCAATTAAGCATTAGCCACGATGCAGGTAAACATTCAAGTTTGTATGAAATTAAGAACGTAGAAAATTTTCATATATTATTATTTTAGCGAGTAATAACCTATAAATTTTTAAATTTTATTACGAGCTATACATTTAGGGGACTTTTTGAATATTTTTCTCTTAACTTGTCTCGCAGTTCAACAATTTATTATTTGTTGAATTATAGCTGATTATACATAAGTATATGATACATTATATATAATATATTATATCATGAATGGAACGAATACGTACATAAAATTTTACAAGACACTAGATTTGTGCTACATGTACGTCGTTGGCACGATTACTATACAAGTTTAATAATTTAAGTTTTAATTTTGAATATTAACGATTTATGTTAAGAATGACGATTTATATTACATATCTAACAAGCTCTAGTCATACTCGGTATTTTATGAAAATAATAAGCATTTCAATGCATATATATATATATATAATTATATATAAAAAGATTGATCATCCATTGTTTGAACTCGCCTTTATTTAAATCGGCATGCTAACGCGATATTTCTTATATTTTTTCTAAATCATGCGAATATTATTTAGAATAGAAGATATTTCAATTCTTCACATCTACCTAGAATTTCCGATTCGTTCAAAAAATTAAAATTCACGGTTCACTTGAAACTGAGTGTTTTGGAATTAATGATTAATATCTTGCAACATACATAGAGTATGTCTAAAATATACGAATAGAATTTAGACGTTTGCTTTAAAATATATCCAATGTACGTAAAGACGACGCAGAAGACCACAGATGAAGTTCTTCACCGCTGCAATGCGAATATTATCCCTTCCATAAGCATTTGAAAATTCCTCTTTTGCAGTTTCCATGTTTTTCGTTGAATTCTCGCGTCGCTTCGCCAAGCACAAAGCGCAAATGAGATATCGCACGACGCTCTTTGCTCGCATTTTTCTACGTGATTAAAGTCAAGAATATTGTGTACACTCCAAATAACGGACGCTTTGTTCCACGAAATTAGCACGTACTGGCGAGCCAATTCAGCGACATGGATACGTCCCGCGGAAACCGGGGAGGGAATGGTATGAAAGCAACGATTCATCGATTTTATAGTACAATCCTTTTTGTCCTCGCTGAGATCGAATATATCGCAGCGCAAGTAACTCGTTTGTTATTTCGTAATACGCAGTACACAGTTCCGAGCGATACCAAAATCACAATGAAAAACGGGGGAGGCTAAATTTTGTGAAAATCTGCAGTTCGTTGTAAAAATCGTTGCAAGGCTACAAATCTCTAATTAACCACCGAGAAGAGAAGCTCTCGAACGTTATTCCATCTTATGGGAATCATTAAACTAAAGCAAACTACTCGACACTTTCCAAACATTCGCACAAACCTCGCTCCGAAACAACGAAAAATTCCACTTTGCCTTCGCCAGCCGATGGAAAAAAGCGCGAAGAACAAGAACAACATAAAAGCGGAGAATATTTCGTTTCCAATGAGAGTCGGCTCTTTACGATTCGCATTGTTCGCAGACGTGCTCGAGCGTTTTACGCCGATGGAGCGTACTTAAAACCACCGATATAAAAGCGTACGTTTATTTTTTGCGTTAAATCTGGCAGGCGAGCCCTTCGTCAGTCCTGCGAGCCCGTCCAATTCAATTCACGCGAACTTTCGATTCCTTTCGTTACGTCTTTTCGATCTTAGGGTGGGACTTCTCGTAAGAGCGGGCGTTTAGACGCGGCGTTCCTGGCCGAAGAGAATTTTTTAACGTAAACGTTCAAAGACCGGTTAATGCATATGCGCGTGACAGCTTGCATATTTGATTACTTCGACGTGTTGGTGTTCGGAACGACAGTTCATCGGAACACGTATACGCTATAACGGTATTTTAACGCATAGACAAACGCGTCTGACGTTTATGGGAAATCCTAGCTTTATTTCTTCGCGACGACAGTTTCTTCGCGTCGCGACAGCCTAATTCCCTCAGATATAATATTTTAGGATAAAAGCCGGCCAGGGAAGAAGTAAAATCGCAGAACAACGCCAGGTCGGTGGATTTATGTCGTTCGTGCGCGGGTCAAGAACAAGATTTACGATCGAAGGGCCGCCTATTGCGGCGATCTCGAGGATGGCATTCAGAATCGCGAGAATTATCGGGGAATGTTCATCATGCTCATCGTTTCTCTAAATTTCTTTGATACATAAGACAGGAGTCTATGAACTTCGTGGTTCCCCGAGGAGGAGAAATAGTTTTGGCGAAGTAAGTTTGGAACTCGGATTTTTGTCGAGCATCTTGCGATCTCCGGATTACTTCCGGTTGGTTACGTCGTTGCATTGTGGTTAAAAGAGGGTTGCACGTGTTCGAAATGGTGGAAGTAGCTTAAGAAGATACATACGTTGAAGGCACGTATGTGTAAGTAATGGTGCTGGTAATGGGAATTTGTTGTGTAATATAGTTGCGTGGGCGTATGGAAGAATGGAAGCGTAGAACGTGATAGTTTGGGTGAAAGATGAAGGTTGATGCATTGAGGTCTATTTTGTTACTACTGTGAGATCCAAACTTGGTTTGCATGGAAATAATTTTCAGTTACGATATATCTTATTTTAAACGGGTTATTCGTTTATTACATATTATTATAAATTATATATTAAAAATTATATCATCGTCGTGATATAATCTGCTATTATTAAAATATTACGAGCTATAAATTATCTTTGGTCCGTCATTTGAGAAATTGTTCATTCATTTTTGTCACTGATACATATAATTTTCATCTGTACGTGTGACATCAATTCTCTCCTTTAATCTATGTATCTTTAATTTGTTTCACGATAATTCACGATCTACTTGTAAATTAAAAAACGATCGTTTCGCAATCTACATACGCGTGGCGTGCCAAAAATCTCTTAAAAAGCACATCTCACAATCCGAAAACTCACGAGAATCATCTCGTTAAAAACATCTCTCAAAATAAAAGAATCGGCAATAATGACAAAAATCCAGATATTTCTATTACTTATATTTACAGTCAACATCGATATTCCATTCTATTTCGCGAACGATTTTAAACTATAATCACTACCACGGACACCCTGTGAATTACATTCATAAGTTATTCCGTTCAATGTCCAATACTGTCAATATTCCCGATTCATCGCGAAACCTGTACACTAAACAGAAAGCCAGCTAGCTCAAACAACCCGATACAATAGCGCTTCTATTACGATTAAACAATATAAGCGCATCTTTCTCTTCTCCAAGACTCCGCTGCGATGGCAGCCTTCAATTTCACGCGTCGAACGTGTCAACGCTTGGATCGATCAATACAATCGCTGGCGATCTCGTTCCATCGGGAGGCATATCGAAGTCTCGCGTGATCGTCGCGGGAGCGGCGAACTGTTTGCTGAAATTCTCGTTTCTCGTCAGGCTGAATCAAAGAGTGAGAAATATATACAGGGTGTCGCATATTCGTGACTCTTCAGCTTTCCAAGGGAGAGGTGAAAAAGCGAACTGAAGCGTTCACGAAAGGTCGGAACAAGATGCTAGTGACAATACGATTGAAATTCGAAGAATCGCAAACATATAAACGTTGATCACAGACAAAAGTGTTCTGCACGTATTTTGCGACAACCTGTAGGGAGAGAGAGAGAGAGAGAGAGAGGAGCATCAAGACGCGGATACACACGTATCAGATTCGGCGCTCGTTTTATGCGTTACACAGTGGCGAATAATCGGAGCGGAAATTCAGCAGGCATTGTTTCTGCTGGCGCAGTTCACTCGACGCCGCAGACTCTGTCATTCGAGCCGGTCGTTCCTGCTCGTCATCGTCATTATCATTGTTATCAACCCCCTCCGGTCGACATCGTCGTCGTCTGCACCCGCTAGATACGCGACAAATGACGATTTCACCGGCTGAAACAGAGAGCACCTATTTCATTTTTCTTCTGGGGGTTGTTCTCTTCTTCTTTCGGTTTCTATCTCCCTGCGGTGGTCGTTTTCTCCTCGATATCTCGTCTTCCCGTCGATCGTCTTTATCTCGCTTGCCGCAAGAGAACTTTTTGCGGTTGGTCTTGGATCACACATCGTTAGGTTAAGGTTTAAGCACGATCCTCACTGATTTTCGGGTGATCTTCAACGTCGATTTTCGGTTGATTCGAAAGCCATTTCTGATTGCTAGAGAAACAAGTTCGTAGGTACAGTTATATCTCGTGTTTCGAGGGTTCGCGCGGTAATTCGGTGAAAGAAGAAGCAGAATGATCGTGAATCGTAGAAATTTTTATTCCGCTTTTCTCGGTGAAAATTAAGGACAGGGTTATCACGCGATCCCGACACTAAAAATGTAAAATTTGTAAAAGTAGACCCCAGTACGAGGCAATGTAATTCTATACGATCCTATTCAACTATAGGAAACTAATCTAGTTACTATTATGTAACAATTACCGTGCACTCGCATCTTCCATTTAATTAGCGAACGCACGCTCTTACGTTGTCTCCGAACATTTGATCTAAAATTATTATTAAATTATTACGTCCCATAGCCATCGTAAACGTTTCAAATCTAAAAGGTACACCGCCTTTCAAAGTATGCAACCATCTCGATCTTCGAATTCACGTTCTAAATTTTCCTTACTTCTAACACCACCGGCACCCTCGTTCTCCCACAATCATAATCTAGCCCTGTTCGATTCATTGAACCTGTCTTCGTCGCTCTTCGATCGCCCCGTCTCCGTCGGCATGCTTTTGTGCGTCTCCGTCCCACCCTCTCGAGGGACGCAGGAAACAATGTCATCTATCTTCCGCTGTGATCCACGTCCGGTGCATCGTGGCGAAATTACCGGTACTAATACACAGTACCGTCGTGTCGCCGGGCCACGTGCATTCACGGCATTCACACACGTAGCCGGTCCAACTGGTCCAGATGTACCTACTTATCTGCGTGTATCCTCCCCCGGCGCCGCTTTTCCGGAACCACGAGGTGACACCAGCAGGACGCCATGTTGTCGCGAGACACCTGATAGTGTTGCATTTCCGCGGAGACGTACCTGTGGTTCTGGATCGCGTCTCTTTTTCTTTTTTTCGTCGATGCGACGTTGTGGTCGCGCGATTGTTTGGGATCCGAGAGTGATTTATGGTGTTTGATAGAGGAGGCAGGAGAGGCGAAAGGAACGTCATGAGATAGGGACAGAAGTTTGGTTACAGGATATTGGGTTTGTCCGTACATCGAGTTGAAGTATTTTAGTTGGAATTCGTAGTTGAAGTTTGAAATTAAATGCACGCGCTGTGCACAATAATATGCGATACACGTGTTTCGTTTATTTCAGTCGAATGAAAATTTATAGCCAATAAATTCAATGATTTTTCGATATAGTCGAACAATTTCGACCATACGATTCGTCGATGATTCTTCGATGTTTCGGTATGATTTATGACGTTTAATGAGAGGATGAGAGGAATTCCCAAGGAAAAAGGGATGGATCGAATATCGGTAAACGATTTGAAAATCTGAGCAAATTGCAGTCCACTGTATATCGTATTGAAATATTTCGTGTACACGAGTTCACATCATATTAGCATCCTCGCAACTTTTAAATAAGTTGTCTCACGCAAAGTTTCGAGAATGTAGTTTTTCGAGTAGAAGTGCCCTAAAAGTAACTAACTACGCGCTCTAAAAGGAACTAACCTAATTTCTCCTTTGAAGAGGCAGGAGTAGAATTCTTTAGGCACTCCTGTTGAATTTATCGTCGAATGTAATGTCCTGGCATTATATATACGACACGGAAGGGCTTCGTACGTTCACAATTTTATCTATCCATCTTTATGGGCACTTCTCCTTGTCTTAAAAGCACCTGAGAGAAGTTCGTAAAGGCCGTGCACGTAAAGTTTCCACTAAGATAATGGCCATGATATGACTTTATCATGAAGCAGTTGTGTTACTTAAAAATTCTCATATTGCAGACAAGTGTTTCCTTGCTGTTGTCATGATCTAACGTTTCCCGATTGCGGCTATTTCGACGAGAATTCGTGGAAGAATATTATCGTCTATATAGTTCACGCAGGAGAAATAGAATTTTCTTAAATTTTACATGCTTGAAGAATTTTACTAAACAATCTTAGTAATAAACTTGGAATAAAAATCGAAAGAAGAAGAAACGATAGTATTTTGTAATCAACCGTTAAGCAAATGACAGTCTTCTGAAAGTTCTCTTTTAGTAGTTCAAAGTATAGAGTCGAGAATAATAATTGTTAATGGGTTGTTTTACGTAGGTGCTTAATTTCCTGTAGCAACTTTCTCGGCTAACTTTGCTGTCGTTATAATTTTTAATTTAATTAATCAGAAACTTCTTGCACGAAACGCGGGTAATGCTCTTTTGATTTTTAGACGAACTGTGACCTGAAATTAGAGATGGCAAGAAGCAGTCATAGTTATCATTAACACGACCCTCGAAATTTAATATTTATCGAAAAGGAGGAATAGTCATCTTATCCATATGTTTTAACCAAATTCCCTGCTTTACTAATACAGCGTATAATCGACTGTTCAAACTTTGTAAGCTTCGAATACAGTAAAGAATAAAAAATCTACATTTCTTTAGCTGCAGTCAAGTTTCAGGGGTGAAATTACAGTGTCAAAGGATTAAACATCGATAACAAACGTTCGTACGATAAATATCCTACCAAAATCATAGCCATTTCGCGTTCAATTCTGCAAACGGCATCCAGAAACGAGTCGCATCGAAATAAAACGTATATACTTAAAAGCAAAGGGAAAGGGATAAAGATATAAATCGGTCGGAAGGATGTACAACCGACGATGCCAGCCAAGATAGATTCAAGGGACGAATCCCTCTAACCTTGCGTTTCCGCTCACCTGCTCCTTGTGGACAGTTCGAACCGGGATCCATCGGCCAGATCACAGCCAGGTTCGATAATACCATCGGCGGATACATGGACGAGCTGTCATAAACTTAAAAAGAGTATGTCGGGCACGTATGACGAGAACCATCGGGATCCATATGCGGCTATACTTCTTCGTACGTGGCACAAGGTGGATGGTAGCGTGTAGGGCGGAAGTGGAAGGCACCGCAGGCCTCGAGAAAGCTCGAAAAAGAAAATGCGAGTTACATTTCTTTTCTGTGCCCCCGAGAGATTCAATATTTCACCCCTTAGCGTCGGTAAAAGATCCTTACGCTCGAACTTTCTACGAGAAATTCACCCTTTCCCACCTCAGTTTCTTCGTGTCCGCCCTTCCGGTACTCGCGTACATGTACACGTACGTTCGCACATGTGTGCGCGTTTGTAGCGATCGAAAGTTTGAACAGAAGTCTCGTTCGCGCTAGTAACTTCCGTTTGATTCGTTTCATGACCCAGATAGGCGCGAGACGATGATTTAATTTGTACGTTCGAACGGTACTCGCGTGCTCTTCAAAGAATTTGGAAATTACGACGGTAGTCTTGGGAGATTGGTCAGGTGTTTCTTCATCTTACGTAGCGTTTAAACGGTTCCTTTTTTCTATAAGTTGATACGAAAGTTCGGTAATTCTACTTGTATATAATCCAACGAAGGGTAAAAATTCACCTTACTACGCTGCAAACACGAAAGAACGAAGGAAACTTCGCCAAACGTTTCCACCGTCTGAACAACAATTCATGAATACCCCCACTTACTCGTTCAACCCCAACAAAACAACACGCGAAGCAACATTTCACCCCCATAAACCGAAACTTCTTCCCGGTATATACCGTGTATCTATATCGCTTTGCAGTGCCATTTTGCTCACCGTAATCGTTACAGGTTGATTTATCGACACGTGGCTTCAAATGCGATTATATCGCCGTTCAACTGCTCCGGTTGTAAGAAGCGTTGTACAGTGGTACGAGGAAACGGATGAACCTAGTGCCACGTATTCCGGTCTCGTGCAACCGTTTAACGTTCTTACCACACTAGGTGCAGGCTACAGCTGTAGCTTGCTTATTCGGCTAGGAATTATAGGAATTTCGGCGCACCCTTTCGCCCTGTGTTCCCTGCCATTCATTCGCAGTCAGTCCATTGGCGAATAAGTACGAGTTTCCAACAACCAGCTCTCACGGTTGAACGTCGAAATTAATAGCGGACCGTTGTTAAAAATAAAGGGGCGAGCATGCGATCAATTCTAGAGTTCCACCGATGAGAATAATGTCTGCGAGCATCTGTAATCGCGTTATACAGCCGATCTTCTGATTTTTCAGGATTTTGAGGATATCGCGTGTGTAGGCTTATCCTGTTGCAATTTGTCGTTGTTCGTTAGGGGAGTTTCGTTGAAAGAGATTCGATCGAAGAATTTTTATACAGCGTGAGTATCGGTCGAGAGATTCGCATCTACGAACGAAATAATATTTTCTAAGCGACAAATAATAAATAATAATACTTATCTTAAATCCTGTTTATTTATTATTCTTTCGTGCATTTCTATGGACGTTCTGTGAAAATTGATACTGCGACCATAGATAAAAGTTACTGTATTCCCTGGATATACCGTGATCTATGACGAACTTTTTGGAACTACGACCTCCGCAACGCGAGGTTAAAGCATATTGTTGTAGGGTAATGTTTCTTTTTAAGAGAAGGGAAGTAGTTCTTGGCAAACGGAGACATCGCGGGGCAAAAGCAAGTGTCTGGCTTGGATCGAGTTAAGAGGAGGATAGACTCGTTGGTTGCTCCAGGCATGACATTATAAAGGAACGATAAAACGTCGCTGAAATAGGTAGATATGTTTCCAGTCGACTCGTATGCTTTATTAAACGAAAGGACGACCTTTTTTGCTTCTTATTGTTCGAGTATAGTACACCTCTTAAGATTATCCTCTCTCAATTTGCTCGAAAGAATAGAAAATAGCACGATACAAGCATTTCACGATCTCATTCACGGTCGTTTCAATTTCATCGACTTAACTTTTTAATGCTCGAACTGCGTCAAGGTCTCCTTTATTTCTTTTCTATTCTTCAAACGATTGAAATGTAAGTAGTTTGCTAGTTCGCTGCGTTTTAACTCCCACTCTTTACACGCTTCATAGTGATTTCAATCGATCAGACAGCGTTGTCCAAGTCGTCGTCCAAGTACTGGTTCGCTTCCTGGAAGCTCAAAGAGCCGTTCAAATAACACGATCCTCCGTTTCCGCCGCGGGAAATGGAACATATTGTCGTTGCAGGCATAATATTTGGCGTGGTAGCCATAATAAGATCAGAACACGCTACCTCGAGGACATCGACGGCAACTTGCGCCTTCCGTTGCTACCTTACGTAATAGCGAACCTCTACGTTCTGACGTAATTAGCGCAGTAACAGCAGCAATTGAAACGGGCTCGTTTAAAATAGGATATTCCAAAGATTATGAGACGAACGAAGACATTCGACATATTCGAAGGATTAAACGAAAAGAATTTGGACTTTCGTGGACCTTTGATGAGAACTTTCGCGCGGTACTATCGAACTCTGAACTTTGAACGTCGATCGACGATTCATTAATTTCTCCTGTTCGTTCTTTTCTTCTGATAAATCAAATGTTTTTCTTTTTAACAGTTACACTTACCTTTGAACTCGTTTTTTTATTTTTTTTCTCTATGCTCGTTCTCTCAATTCGTCCATATCCTCGTTGCTAGACAGTGTGTTCGTTTCTCCGTAAATCCTTTTCTTCTTTTTTCTTCTTACGGTTCTATCGTTTGTCCTCGTCTTTTTTCTTTTTTTTTTTTTTTAATTCGAAAGCATAGCAGAGGTTGGCCATGGAATAAAAAAAAATGGCTGGTAATTTACGACGGTTCTACCGTGACACTTTACGCGCGTAGCATTGCTCGTCCGTTCTATTTATAAAGCGAATATCATACATCACGATTTCTTCAATTACCGAGCGGATTTTATGGCTGCCGCGCTGCTTTGTGGCGATTCGAACCACCGGATGTTCGTGCAGCTTTCATGGCCACGCGATGTTGCACGACACCGCCCGAAAAATCTTTGAAATCCTTCGAAGGGTTACAGCGCGCTGTACGTCATACTTTCGAAAGATCGATGATTTCCTGCAAACTATCTAGTTTATTCGGTTTCCGGACGATGTTGCAATTAGTTACGATACTGAGATCGCGTGTATCGAGAAAAATCGACGACGCCTTGAGAAATTCTTCTCCCTCCGTTCCTTTATCTTCGGAACTTGGATTCTCAAAAATCTGTAAAACCTACAAAGAATTCCTTTTAAAATTCTTCGTCTCCTCGGAAAACGATAGACGTAAAACGAAGTACGAAAGAAAAGAATTGTTTTGTTTGTTTGGGCATTCTACCTTTCTTTTGTTTCTTGAAATCTTTTGTTGGGTGTCTGGCCTTTTTCTAAAACACCTTGATCTCATCTATATTCCTGCAACTTCAAACTGTCCTCTTGCCAAATCCAGCATTTCAACCTCAAGTTTCCGAGATCGTAACTTACGAGCTGCGACAGTAGTCGGGGATCGCGTCAACGCTAGTTACAAGCATAAAAGCAACTTCCTCGCTAGTAACGCGAACAGGTTGTCGCGTGGCGAAATCTGAGGAACGAGCGTACCGGTTCTGCGTCCAAACTCTCAACGAAAATGCCATAACGGACGAAGAAACGGGTATGCTCGATGCACATTGTTTCGACGGCGTGTGAAACGCGTCGAGGTATCTTTTCGACGTGGGGAAACTCGGTTCAGAGACCGGTAACATTGATAAAATTCTGTCCTGTGATCATCGTTGTTCGTGGCGACGACGGCTGGCTATTTTGCATATGCAACTCGCTCGCGTTTTACGACTCGGCCCGAATTACGTCTGACAATGTGTCTCCTGGAGTGGAACGATGTCGTCGTGACGTTGTTCGTGTAATTTGCAGATGTGTTGCCGCGTTACACCAACAATGGAGAACGGCTGGTTATGGTGGCAAGTAGTTTCGAAGAAGAACGAACCGGTTGCTCGTGTGCATTCCATTTTCCTTCGAAATTACTATTGTTAGTCCCTTGGCTTACAAATATTTTTCTCTGTATTCAACGTGCCGAATTGTTACGCTTTATCAATTGACATAATCTAACACCTGTTCAGCGACGGTGTATCTTTGATGGCCGTTGAAGGTTTTCAAGTTTTCTTTTTTTAATTTTTGGAAAGAAGGAAGCAAGAAGACTAAATAAATTCATAGATATTTACGATCTTTTTCCTTTCCAGACATAACTCGTAGTTTCAGAAAGCTCTATCCCAAAAGGTCAAGCTTTTAAGCTTTTGTACAATTTATGAGTCTTGTTAGCTTGAGCGTGACCAGAGAGAATGCTTGTGAGGACCAGATACCAGAATCGCTTGTATTGTAGCTTTAGAGGATGAAATTGGTCTTTTCCGAGGAATTCGTCCAGATTCTTTTCGTGGGATTTTGTTTGATCTTGTATGGAGACAACGTTTCATTGATTTTTAACGTGTAAGTTCGTTCTGTCATCACCGTCGTATCATCTACAAAATAACGTTTTATATCGATCAAAGACCAAGCTTCTGCTCGATTCTTATCGTCATAAATTTTTCTTTTATCAAAAGGTTACCATACGAAAATCGTCTCTTCTTCGAATTTAAAAAATTAAGCCATTAAATTTTCATCGACTTTGTCATACTGTTTATTTCACTATGTTTCTCTTTTAATGCGAAAGTTCCGCTACAAGATCTTTTTCTACTTTAAATTAAGAAATATTAAATCCTTGAATTTTCACGATAACTCAAAGTAATCGTGTGAAATGGTATTTGAAGCTTCGAGCCGTCAAACAAACAATCCAGATCGCGGTGAACAAAAATCACTGGAGGGTAAAGGAAACAGGTTGAAGTGTGACGCGCCTCGACCAAGCATGCTAAACCATTTTTCCCGTTGAGTTATCGTTGCATCGCGTCGAGTGACGGTCATGATTGTTGTTCGGGGGGACAATATGTTACCGCGTGTCCATTTGTAACGATATTTTCCAGCTCTCCGCCGCGTGACATTTCTCTCAACGCGTTCACGCGAGCATTTTTAGCATAGGCAACCAGTAGGCTATCCGTCGCTTCCTCGAGACTCTTACTGTCTCAACTTAACTATATGTATAAGAAGAAATATTTATTCATTTACACGACTAAAATTCTCCATTTGATGGACGTTCATCGATTCAAAGACGTAGAATCAGCCTGTGACAGTCGTGACATGCCATTTTTATACACATGGCACGTTATATTTTATATTAGGTTGTCCGAAAAGTGTCTTTCTTTTACAGACACGTCTTTTACAACGTTGCATTTTTATACAAACATGGAACCTGATCTATCGAACGTTGTGATCTTTATTTTGATAGAACAAAATGGATCATACGTAATTCGGTAAAATAATACAAAACGGAAAATGTTGTGTATCCATTATTTCCTTATAAAACGAAAGAAACTTCTCGGACGACTTAATAGTAATGTTCGAGTACATTTACTTCGATCGACGAATATTACAATTTGAAGTAAATTTAGTTGGGGAATATTTTGTAGCGCGGTATTATATTGTATCGATAATGCTAGATCAATATCAGTAAATAAATCAGACAGATCAATAGTAATAGTAATAGTAATAGTAAAAGAGGATTTTTTGATTTCTAATTTATTGACTTTTCGCGAATTTACAAGTTTGCAATGTTTCGTGACTGTGGATTCATTTTGATTGACAAATATTATAATTTCATCTATAATTGTTTACAGAATATTCTGCGATATAATATTATATTCCAATATTATTTGAAGTGTTCTTTGATTTTCAATGTGTTGATAAGCAATGCAACTGATTTCGGTTTGATCGAGGAATATTGTAATTCGACATGAAATTATTTTGGCAATATTCTGTACAATATTATATTGCAATAATTATTCGAAGTTTTCTTTGCATTTTTAATTGATCGATGTTTTCAGGGCTTATTGATTTAGGATGTTTCACGATTTAAAGATATTAAAATTTAACGTTTAACATTTATGTTAACATTTAATGTTTTAAAATTTATTTTTAATCGCGCGGAGAAAAAATTTGGCATTGAACAATTTTTCTGTTATTTCTGTTCCAGTTTGCCTGAATTTTACGTAGAAGCTCGTTACAAGAAGATTTAATACCACGATTACCTCAAGAACTTATCTGGAACGGTGTTATCTTCTTTACTGCAACTGGTAAGAGCAATAATAAAATGATCCTCCTTTTTCCTTATATATCTACTCTACTAACAAAGAATTTGGAATCACCTTCTCTATCCAAATGCTATTAACCGAAATTACTGGTATTAACGATATTAATTAATCATTCAAAGTTGATACTACAGATATGGAAATACTAATTTCTCTTCGAAAATGATATTAACGTTATCACTCGTTAATTCGAAATTAAAGCAGATATTAATAGCAATTCCCTGAAATTGGCTAAATTCGTGGTTGCTTGTTCTCAAAAACTCGTTTCTCAAATAGATCTTGTTGAAGTAATTACTTCAAGAAAAACTCTACATTTTTATTTTTAGCTAGAAAAATTTACCGAACGTCCAGCTGGACAAATTGTAAAGTACAAATGAAATAATAAAAAGAATCTTTATTTTTGTATATCCGTGACCTGGAGACCTCTATTACAAAGAGAATAGAATTTAGTGAAAAATTTCAAAATAAGGGGAGGTCCATATTATTGTGCCCTTGAATATAGATTTTATTTTGGGTTACAAGGTTTAGAAACAAAAGAGCTATAAGTAGATTTCTATTGCTGTTTCTTGTAGCCCTCAGCTGGAGCTACACGCCAAGGTTATTTTTTTGGTAATGTCCTTTGCTATAAATAGACGAACGTGCTTCCTATCATCCTTCCTATTGTATTGTAACACTATAAGAGTGAGGATCTGGATCAGCATACACTTATTCCTATACTTATTTATAATACCTGTACTTATACCTATTCTTATTTTAATATATTTTTCTATTACAAATTCATCCACTCGTTCCTCTATCAGTCAACCTCAACAGACCTAAAAGTTGTCTAATTACAATTATTTATATATATAAAAAAATATAAAAAAAATAATTGAAAACCGTTAATGAAAAATGCTGCATCGTTAAAATATTAGTGTGTCTCTCTATTCTGCTAACGATTTTTTAAAATTCTCCGGTTACGAAATAATTCGATAGCTCGTTATCGACGTAACGAAGAATCTGCATTAATAAATAAACGCACAGAGTCGCAAAATTGTACGAAATCCGTAGGAACGAAGGGGCATCAATTAGGATTCAATGAAACTAATTGTCCAGCTTCAGTTTCGTCCTTGATTTTTCGCGTTTTCCATCGGCTATCGACTTTCTCGAGAACGGTCGCTCATTCCTAACCGATCACGATGTGGATTAACAAGACGAACGTGATGAATGGAGAGCTTTATTCGTTACGGGCAGCGAAACTTTTTTTCCCCCTTTGCCGCCTGCGAATCGATTTGTCGAGCGGCACAGACATCGTCACCACGAAACTAGATTTATTGCAGCTTCCTGTCGGTTGCGTTTGTTTCTCGTCTTCTTCCTCATTCTGGTTTTTTAATACTCTTTCTTTGTCACCAATCGATGGTGGAAATCGTTCGGGGACAACGACTATAATGTCCCTACTGATTTACAAGTTTCTTGAAATTACGCCTCACAGATCGCTCGAATGCGAAATTGCGATTAATGGGATATCGTGCAACGTGTAAATACTAATTTCTGTTTTTGTGAATATTTCGGACACCAAGGCCGGGTGGCGGTAACGTGTACAAAGAAAAATTACGCGGAATGATAATATATTTCATAATATTAGGTTTTTTTTTTATTTATTAGAATATTTACAATCAATTCTCGTTGAGAATTTTCAATAACTTCATTTGGCGTGATACAACGACATGGTCTATAATAGTTTATATTGTTGGTTCTAGTAGGATCTAAGGATTTAATCTAAAGGGTATTTTCTTTTTAGTCTGCGTATCTGGTCCGTTGTGTCAAGTAGTTGGGTGACTAATGGGTTGTGGTGGTTGTTGACTCTTGCGTTGTATCTGCTTCTGGATTTGTATATTCTATCTTTGACTGGTAATATTAGGTTGCCCGAAAAATTTCTTTCGTTTCATGAGGTGATAATAGATAAACAACAATTTCTGTTTTATACTATTTTATTGAATTACGTATGATCCATTCCGTTATATTTCTATTATTATGTTCGTGCATAATTCGATAAAGTAATATAAAACAAAAAACATTGTGCGTCTACCATTTCCTTATAAAACGAAAGAAACTTTTCGGACAACCTAATATATTTGAAGGTCATGAAAATCGGCGAGCTGTAACCCGATGTAAATAATCATAAAATACACTAAAATACACTAACGCATAAAATACACTAACAATATTAATGACTGAATTTGTAACTCGAAAAATTCTAAAGACTGTTAACGCAATTAAAATTTTCCAACTTACAACTTGCAACTGATCGCTTTGCTACTGTTATTTTGTTGTTAAATTATAGCGCAGTAAAGTACAGCTAATAGAGAAAATTAAATATACCGACAAGATAACATGTTCGAAGTACATTGTAGAAAACAAAGGAATAAGAAATTCCGGTAGTCTTTGTTATTTCAAATAATGGAACATCCTGTTGCATTTATTTGGTAAATTGTTTCAGTTTCGTATTTTTCATCCGCGCATCTCGACGTCTCCGTTTTATTGTACGCGCGAAGAAAAAAGATCTGTATCTTCTTGAATAGAGGAACCGTCCTCTGGCGCGATACAGAGTTTTTACGAGTTCTGAACGGAATAGAAATAAAATTTAACGAAGAAGCGACGTAGGTTATTAATTGAACAGCATTTTTTCCCTTGTTCTCTAGTAGTGAGCAATATTTCCTGAACCGAATAACCAGTACAATAAAAAAAAATTGGTTTAATAAAAAATGGCAGGAAGAGCAAATCGAGAAAGAATTATTCGTTGTCTCTCTTGGTAATAAAGGCGAAATTTAATATCGTGTGCAACAAACATACAGCAAGGCAAACATAGTTATTAATTGAAAAATTTTATTTCGTTTTGTAAATCGACTATTGTATTTTCGACGCAACAAAGTTCGAACACCCTTGTCATTCGTAACACTCGGTCAAGAGCGAAGAGTGGCACGAGTTCCTTAAACAATTTGAATAAAAACTCGTAAATTGTAAAAAACGTTAATTTGTAAATATTTCTTTGGTCTAGCAGCGGAAATAATTGAGATTGTTTATTCCTTCGAGAGAAAGTTTTCCAAATGGAGTATCTTCGAACGGAGTATTTAATTTTTATCGAAACAACTTTGATAGACTGGAAATAAAAAAAAAGAATTTTTCGAAAGCTTAGACGATAAAAAATTCGCCCTTGGAACGGGTGATTCAGTTTGTTTACGAAAAGTTGCGATAAAGAAGGACTAGCAATGGAAATATCTGCGACGTGTCTTTCGCAAGATGTACATTTTACCTATAAGCTTTTTATCCGCGATCTTGGATCCATAAAGACGACAGGATAAAATAAGCTGTTAAGGTAAACTTTCATAGCTTGATATGGCAGCTTGAAAATGGCTAATATAATCTATCAAATGTGACGAAGATCTACAGCTACAGGAAAGGATAGTCCATGGTAAAGGAAAAAAATAAATTGACGAAACGTAGTTGAAATTTTACCCACGAGGTGAAAGTGTGCTTGAAATTGAAAATTGTTGACCTGTCTTGCAACGCGCGCGCTTATTTTGTTTCCCTTTTCAACCTTTCTCACGCGGAACGTGCACCCTGGACAGCTCGAAAAGCCATCGTCGTCGTATCTTCGACGTTACGCTCGTTGGAAACTCGTTTGACGAGAGGTAGGTCGAAACAAAAATGAAGCGTTTTTCGAGGGTAGAAGATTTTCAGACGCTTTGTTTCTCGATAGTAGGACTTTTCACAGAAGTGTTGCCAACACTTTTTTCCCATGCTATACATCGAATCGTTCGTTGTTAAAAAATCGAGACAGATAGCGGCGAATAACCGAGAAAATATTTCTAATGCGAAGATAGACATCTCGATCGAGTTATTTTCTTTTATTTATCTCGCGTACCTTGATTCCATTAATCGCCACTGTCTCGTAAATCTAATCAACCAACGAAGAAACAATTTTACCGCGACAAAATTTATCAAAGTACGGATATCTCTACGCATAACGATACCCCAAAACAATTAATTCGGAATACGAAGCAAAACTGTACAGTGGCAAGAGCAACAAGAACCTAACCCTTTACCTTAAACATGGAAACATGGAACTTTCTTCTTGAAGCGTAAAACACGATGGCGCAGCTTCGATGTAGTCGCGTTTGCAGCCGCGACAGAGATGAATATCGTCGTCTTATCGGTGCAGCGGGACACGTGTATCATCCCTGAGCAAGCTCGGAGTGGTCGCGATGCCTGCAGATGGCCCGGCATGATAAGTGACCCTAGTGTCGCGGGACCTGGGCTACTTATTTTCCCCGGAGGGGATGACATTACAACGACTACGGCTACGACGAAACGAACGAGGCCGCGGCCAGAGGGGCTTGCAACCTGGCGAGAGAGAGGGTGTCGGTGGAAAAAGCGTGGGAAGAAAAAGGGGAAGTTGAAAAGAGGAAGGGAAAAAGAGGCGCGCCGATGTTTCCGTACGAATGGAAACGGGCACGCGATAGAAAAGGCCGGGTCTCTCCAATTTGCTGAGAGCTCTCCATCTCCCCGTGGCTCGTTCTCTGTTTCACTCTTCACTCTGGATTCTCCTCGAGTTTCCCTTTCTCTCTCACGTTTGTTCGTTCGTTCGTTCGTTCGTTCTTTCTTTCGCCTACTTCGGCCCACGTTCACCTTTCTTTCGTTCGTGTGCGTTCACACTTCATCTCCTCGGCTATCTTATTACGCCTGTACCACCACCTTGCCTCCTCCAGGATTTCTCTTCGGTTTTTCGTTTTCTTGCGCGCCGTTCGACCGAGTTGGCAAACTAAATACTCCGACCGGTTCACTGGCGCCTGCTGACATGTTTGCGAGATACTTCGTTCAAACTATTTCGTCGAACATAGCCCGCGATTGCGACGTGTTTCGAAGATCCGTGGACGAGCAGTATGGGATACTTTTCTTAAATACGACAGATAGTACTCGGCATTGCTTGAATATCGCAGTTAGTATTGCGGATACTTTAACGTTGGTGCTACCTGTGCGCAGGATTTCTGTGGCCAGTGGCAGAGTGGTTGTTAGGATATTCGTGCAAATTCCTATTTCTATAAACGTAATTGAAAGAATTAAACTGAAATAGAGATTTGTTCGTTTCACCTACTAGATATCGTAACACGTGATTTACGATAGGTATTTCGTATACCTTCGATGAATATCGCGCGTGTCTTACAAATTTTTGTATCTTCGCCATAAATGAATAAGTATCGGCAGTGTGATTATCAGCAAAAATTAGATGTCGATTTATTTTTGAAAAATTTGTAGATTTAAGAAATCTCAACTGTGTTAACCGACTGAAAGAAGATGTCAAATAAGATGCAGTCTTCACGCAATATTGTTTCTTAATGGGATAAAAGAAACTATTTTTTATTAAATTTTTACGACCTTCCAGGTTGTAGTGTTTTATTAAATCTTCTCTAACGCGGTTGAAGCTTTAATTTACGGAGAGCTTCTACTAACAAGCAAAACATGCTTGATGACGTCAGGCAATAAAATTTAAGGTCGTGCAGGTGTCGACGCGAGTAGTAGCTCGAATTACTTAAATTGCTAAATTACGCCCGAAGATAGGAACAATAAAGATCTACAACAATAAGAATCTAATTCCGTTTTAACAGCTCGAATTATGCAATTTGTGTTCGACTAACTATGTTGAAGCGTTCGTGCAAGATTACGTCGACTATACAAGGTGTCTTCTATCCATTTTGTCTTCTATCGCGTGTTAGATGTTACAACGGATAGGAAGGGATCGCCAATAAGGTTTATCGGAGTTTGATTCCACCTTTTTCCTTCGGCCTGATATCCAAGCTCTCGTCTATATCACAAAACACGAGGTGGAGAGACCATAAACGAAGCAAATCCCATTTCTGACGACTAGGCCGAGAGAAGAATAGATCTTGAGGTTTATCGGACCAAGATTCGAAGGTTCGCCCCTCGTTTGTTCGACTCCATTTTTAGATCGGTTGATAGAGTTGTTTAGACAGTTGGATATCTTTTTTCTTCTTATTTCGGTATATGAGTGATTGATTTCTTTAATATCGTCGACTCTATGGTCTTTAAGCGTTTTTGTGCCCTTCATAGTGTTCGGAATTTTGAGTGGCCGTTCGTTTATGGCTCGAACGGGTTCTATCCCTTCTTTAGGAAATTTCAAATTACATGTCCTCCTCGAGCTGTAAACCTAAATACTCCGAGGTCAGATAAAAAACCCCGGGAACAGCCCAGCCGGAAAGACACGATGGACAGACAAAACCCAACGGCTGGTAGGGAGAATAAGCAACGTAGGAGGACAGTTCATCGACAGACATCGTACCGTGCGGGTAAAATACTTCACTCTCATCATATTTTACTTTTATACAACAAGTGCAAATACAGTGCTAGATTACTCTAACATTCGATCTATTAAACGATTCTCCACCTTGAACGTTAATTCATTCGAGGTACACGATATTGACCGATCGGTTTGACCTAACTGGCTGCTCTTTCGTCGAGAACACACAGAATATTTTGAAGCTCGTATTTTAAAACTGTTTTTTTTTTAACGAAGAAATACCTCGATATCGCGGATAATTTTAATAGCCATTGGTACAGTTGAGATATATTACGAATGTGAATTTAAATGGAATTAAAATTTGATCGTATAGGTTGAATTTTCGTAACGCGACGTTAAATTTGTAGAAAAATGCTAGGTTTTAGATTCTCGGAAGCAGATAGGTGGTGGTTTTATCGGATATTGCTTAGAGACGTGGTCCACGGGTAGCACGAGCGAGATAACAATAGCGTTTGTTTTAAGCGCGTTCCTTAGAATCTCGCGAGGACGAGGAAAGAAGCCGGGGTTCGGCAGAAATTTCTGTAAAAGCCACTCAAGCCGCCGGAAGTGAAGCACGTTAAGCGATGTTTCCTCACGATTCTTCAATTTTCCCCTTGTTTTTCATCGAGTGCTCTCCAAAAGGCACGGAACGTGGATGGAAAATTAAGTTGCGATTTTACAATCGATAAAACGATTCGGTGGGACGCGTGACTGAAAGATTTTCCAATTTTCTTCTCCTTTCAATTTTTTCCTTTATTTTGTTTCCTTTATCAGTTTGATTTACCGATAAATAAATCGAGCTTGGATTTAATATTAACGTAATTATCGTTTTTCTCACAATGGAAGGCTCAAGATACATCGAAAATTGAAATTGAAAGAAGAAAGATCTTAAAGGAAGACCACAGCGGAAAAGTCACGTTTGCGCTTTTAACACGAGAACAACTTTCAAATTCTGAATATCTAAATAAGATCGGGAAACGTCAAAGAATCGTTGAATCCGTCGCCATTCCAATCCCTGTGGCGTTGCTTCGTGCCACTTGCCTTATTTAAAAGCTCTCTTCTCCCGGTGAAACCAGTTCACGAAAGCTACCCTTATTCCATTCCTTTCCTCGATTCAAGCTGTTCCTCCCGAGAGACGAACAGTTAATTTGTAAATCTCCGCTAAGTGCACGATCGAATGGCTCCGTTCGTCTGGCGAGACTCGAGACGATCGTCTCTCCCTTTTGAGGGTGAACGGAAGCCTCTCTTTGCCGTGATTTCACCGTATCAATAGGCAGTAACTACGAAGTTCGTCCTTTGACCATCGGTTTCGTCTCGTTACGGGCGAAATTCGAGCTGGTCAAGCGACTTGTTTTGAGAAATCCTCGAGGAAAACGAAGCAGTTGCCCTGCCAGCCAACTAGACTCATCGAATTTTCAATTACGTGGCTGGTTTGCGCAGTTGCAAACGATTAGCGATACGCGTCAGTGAAGCATCGTATGACAAAATTTTGCTAAACAGAATTTTGTAAAGGGAGAATCAAGGATTTAATCCGCTGCTGTACGAAACTACCTATTTCAGACTTATGAGAACGATGGTAATACTTTTTTTTAATGTTGGATAAATTCAAACTTGTTTCGGCGAGACACTGTTCGTCGCATGATTTACAATTAAATTTGATAGAAATAAATAATCAGAAGCGAAAAGAGCTTTATTTGAACGAAACGGTTACACAATTCGTTGGGAATTCAAAGGGCACGTTTCCTGTTTTTCTCGTTCATTCATTGGTTTGGCTTCAAAGTGAAAAGGTAGCTCCTGTGACGATAAAGCATTTCAGAAAATTTCAATGAAATTTACAATGCGAACTTTGAAACACCGCTGCCAAGAAATATCGCGAATAAAGCGAAATCTTAATAAAAAAATCTTTTCTACATCATCGAATAACAACGTGACTGTGCTCTAACAAAAGAGGAAGAAATTGAACGATCTTTACCATAGTTCACTCCCTCTGTTATCCTGAAAATTCTTCTTGCTTCGTTTTAATATTATTAAATATCATCTAAGTATAATGAGAAATTTTTAATTAAAAAAAAGTCTAATATACCTATCTGTAAATCGAAAACAAAATTAACTTGATTCACCGAAATTGACCTGAAAATATTCTATTTATATTTCTTTATCCTGAAACACTGCACGAAAATTACAATTAAATAACAATCACCCGAACAAGGATTAGATTCAGCCAGAAGAGCGACCGACTTAATTGATTAATTCCGTACTGCATCCATCCATTCTAAAGATTCTAGTTTCGCCCATAACGTTCTCTTGTTCGAGTGGAAACTTCTCGACGTTGTGTAAGAAGTCGTTCATCATCCTGACACATAATTGACCTTTCACCTAAAGAATTATAGCTCGATGTCGGCTATAGTTACAATCGAGATTGGTTGTGGTTACATCGAACCTCCATTTTTACGATCTAATCTAACGATTCCAATCCAGAGCTTCCGCCTAATCGACGTGTATTTTTATCATACGTTTGCCAATTTTTAATTTCTGGTTAAGGGATGACCCTTGAAGATTCAACCACTCGTTTAATCCAGAAAATAACAACGAAACAATAAAGTCCAAAGCAAAAATTCCTTTCCACGCCTCATTTACGGTCGAGGAAACGTTGCACCATATAATCACAGAGGACTTCCGCAAGCTTCTGGTTTCGAGCGAACTAACGTTCGAAGGGAGAAAGAAACAGCGAGTTAAAAGGAGAAAATGACCTCGTAAAGAGAAACTGTTATCATAGTTATCGAGATGCTGCATCAACCTTTTCCACCACCTTTTGCACCTGTAACGAATGCAATCGCTGCGTTTTCTACGCGTTGATACGGCGTGGCAGAAGACAAACACACGGCCGGGATCCGGAGGTAAGAAAATTGAGAACGACGCGACGTCCTCGAGGAAAGAAGCTCGTCTCGCCAGCGTCTGCATACGCTTACGGATGGTTACGCTGTGTTTACTCGAGACCGTGTCCCCCGGGAATACAGGATATGAGGAGTCGCGGTTCAGCCTGCCAACGATTTCTATATCGATTCCGCCCTTCTCTCCCAACCGGCGTATACCTGTTTCGCAGCCGAAAGAGAGAAGTTTGCATGGAGATGGCGAAGAGGCAAAGGTGGATCGCGCGGAGCGGAAACTTTGCTGTTCTGCCCTTCGAATGGAATATCTTTTGAGGGGTTGTGGGCTGGCGCGCACCATGTTCAAGTAGCTGATCGATGGAAGTTGGAATTTTATGGGTATACTGGGTGATTGATAGGTATCGGTTAGCAAATGAAAAAAAGAAAGAAAAACGTGCGGAAAACATGCGTTGGACAAAAGTTCGTTAGTTTTGAACAGGGAAGCAATTAGTATAATCGAAGGTTTGATAACTATGGTACATGAGGTGGTATCGTTCTGTATTTTTTAAATAGTGTCAAGGGTATTCTTCCGTCGGTGTTCTCGTAACGTGTAACGATTCATTGAATGCGTCATTCTCATTAAGATTTCGACAAAGAAGATCGTTTTATCGGCAACGGTAACAAGAAAAATAGAAGTAACAGGAAAACCAAAAGAGTTCGTGACACTCTCTGTGACTATCTCTAGGCGCCGTCGGGCGGAAGGAATTAAATTGAAAAATCACAGCCGCGGGGTTGGCTCGCTTTGTCAGGTCAGATTACGCGGCTGTCTGGTCGAGATTATTTCCTCGATACGAGAGAGAAAGAGAGGAGACGGAGCGTTGCCTCGTTCACGAGGAATAAACCAAGCTCGATTAAGAAGATCGGAACGGAATTGCACTCTTCCGATGCAACGTCCTGGAGAAGGTCGTCGAGTTGACGCGGTGAAGTGGCTTTCCTAGGGGGGAACAGGAAGGTCAGGTTTTATCTTCGCTCGGAATTCCATCGCCTCGCCGCCCTTATCCATTCCGTAGCCACCCTTTCGTTCGAATTCTCGTTCTTCGGAGTACGTAGGCGAACGGTTTTTCCGTTCGAAATTCGGTCGGCGCTCCGCAATCTCGAATTTGCATCTCGTTCCAGCGACGCGGTTGGATCTGAGAATCGGCCGGGGGAATACGACGAGCTCTTTTCCGCGGATCGACGCACAGAGGGGGTGGTTAGAGGGGCGAAAGTTGACGGAAAGAAGGAGATTAGAATTGGAGCGGGCCAACGGGGCTCGATCGAACTGTATAAGAAATAGAGTTTTATTATCAGTGTTACTAAAAAGTAAGGAGATTTGCTGGCGCGGAAATTTTCAAAAAGCGTAGCTTAACCGAAAGCGACGTAGCTTATCGACGATTAAAAAATATCAGTCGATGATAGAAAAGACGTTTAAGAAATTAGGATAAACGATTGTTGGAATAGGCTACTTTATCTTTTTAGATTTTTGCCAGCTTTTTTATTCGTATATCATCTTTCTTCGTTTAGTTATTGTATTAAGTATTAACGAACGTTGTATCGTGTAAACTCAGCGAACGAGTATTTTTTTTATTATTCTCTCCTTTTTCTAATTTTTTACAAATACACAGTGCACGTACAGTTTCTGCGCGGTTAAATAGCGTATAAGTAACGATGATTTTCTTGCGAGGAAGTTGATAGAAATTTTTATCGCGCACCGTCTTAAAAGAGCTGAGCTAAGAGTCTTAAATGTATGTAGTCTTTAAGACTGAATAATATAGTGAGTTAAATTTGCACTTTGTCATCTACTTCTGAGGCTTATTACGATGCCAGGTGATAAAACGCAGCTTTTCTTGATTAATTAGAAGATTTGCAGTTATTAAATGTGCAGATCCACGAACAGATCCACGAGTTCTTAAGTATGAAGTATTTCTGCTGTAGAAGTAATTGCATTAAAGTTTATTTCACGATTTTTCTTCGATATCTCACGGAGGAGAAATACTTAAATATATTTTAAACTGTAAATATACTTCAATAATTATTCAGCCAATAAATCGTCTGAATTATTATCGAACGGAAAACGAAACACTCGAGGATCTTGCTTTTAATTGTTACTTATCACGATTAGTTTCTTCCAATAATTATACAAACTATAAATATTCGCAATTATATTAATTAATAATTTTTTAATGAATAAATAAATATATTTCATAAATAATCGTAAACGATCGCGACTTTGACTAATATTTTGTTAAATAATATTTCAATTTTCGTAACTCTTCATACCAACGTGTCATCGATCAAAATTTCATTTAACTGTATCCTTTCGTTTCGTCCCGGAAACGGAAGACCGTGGTTCTTAGTTCGATGCACGTCATGAAATTCACAACGGAACGCGGAGTGGCACACCGACATGAAAATATTTCAAACTATGCGAAACATTTCTCAATAACAGGCCGCCTTTGCCAGCACGCGAGTCGAGTGTTCTCGTGTCCAGGCTGGTTTCGCCTGTATGATAATCGTACGACGTGGAACACGAAGGAAACATAGCGCTTGTTTCGTGTGTCGTTCTTCAGGTACTTTTCTTACGGGTGCGTATACGTCTTTGTGACGATATTACTTTAGGAACGACGTGGATGTAATGAAAAATTTTGGTAATTTATGATAATAGAAATATCTAAAGTATCATTGGTTAAAAGCTTCCATTTATTTGGTAACAAGATGCATTTAGAAACAGTTCTTTCGGATAGACCGTTATTGATGACAGGTATGAGCATGTAAGTAAATAAATAAGCGATTAAAGTATTTTTCACACCAACTACGGCGTAGACTGACTTTTTATCGAAGTTAATATACGTATTATATTTTAAATTATGTATAAAAAGATGTTCAATACTCTTAAACATAAAAATAAATCTACCTTTTATTTAAATTTTATTTAAAGTCAAACTTGACCTGATCTGATAAATATTTTGAGTGTTTATAATAAATATGAAATTAAGAAATAAAATTATTTCGTACATTTTTAGAATTCTAGTTAATCTGATTGCGATGTAGAGTGTAGAGCGATCTTGAGATAGGACGAAGAAGCAACGAGGTTCAATTTACCACCGATCAAGATTCAGCTAGGATCTAATTTGGAATTAACTTGATTCTTGTGTAGATTTAAGCAAGGTCCAATTCCGATGATAGTAGAATAGCCGAATCGTCATAATCGAAATTCTGCGACTCCTGAATCAACATAATTACGATCCAACTCAAACGTAACCAAATTCTAATCTAAACAGAGATCCAACCCAGGTCTAATTCGTGTTTAATACTTCGATCGAAATCTTGATCGTAACTTTGCGAAGTTGAGTTTAGACCAAGTCTGAGCGTGCCTGGGAATTTAATCCAATTTTCACGTTTCACTAATTCGAATCTGCTTTAAATTCATTAAACACGGAGTTAACTCCATAATATGACATATCGGTAGATCTTCTGTTTCCATAAATATGATTAATTAATAATAATAATAATAATAATAATAATAATAATAATATTGTTATTAATGTTAGTTCATGATCGCTGATATTTTCATTGAAATATCCTTTAAAATTAAACATTTCAAGCAAGACTATCAATTAATAAATATATTTCGCGCGATATAAAAGAATTATTTGGCAATTAGATAGATTCACTGTAATTTGAAGAGTCTGCTTCAGTGAGTAGATATGAACATGAATTTGTTGTTTCCATATTATTTAATGTCTTTATCCGATATAACAGTATTTTCTCATGACATCGTCGCGAGTGCTTTCAATATACGGCTTATCCGTGAAATGTTTGCCTTTCATCTTGGCCTTGCCGCAACAAGCCTCGATCTTTTAACATGAAATTAATCCACGTTAGCATATCGATCAGTAATTTTCACGATGTCAATATTTTAATATTATTACACGTTATAAATTTTGTTGAAATAGATCGTTCGAGTCATCGAATATTTCTCGACGAGACAAATTTTATTTGCTAAAATTTTACTTTATTTTACGTTATACGGCATCTTGATTTTTGGAAATACCTATAATTTATCCGTCTTCACTCGGACTAATTAGCAGAATTACCAGGTTACGCGGCTGTGTAATTAAATTAAATTAATCGCCAGTGAATATTACAACCTTGTTGGACGCACCAGTAGATTTGAAAACCTGTTTGCCAACTTATCGCTTATCTGCTATCAAATCGTTCAATGCCGTTTCGGTAAATGACGGACACTGATCCAGAAGGATACGTTTATGCACAGTTGTTTGATCAGGAAACGAGATTTTTTTTTAAAAGCTTGCGCTCTCACGATTTTATCTGTATTTTGTTCTATCGCGTGAATTTTCTCTTTTATTTCCATCAACTGCGATTTTGCACGATATCTGTCGTTATCTATAAGATGTAATTAATTTTTACTATTAAACAGCTTTTCGAATGATCTCTCTCGCGTCATAAAGTTTTATATAAGAAAATACTCTTTTCGTCTTTGCCCTATTTGTGCCGTACGCTGTAATATTAATGTATACGTTATAAAAACATAATTATTTTCAAATTACTCGTGGTGTACAAGCTGGATGATTATTAAAAAGTGGCGTTTCTAGTCTGTGACATTTAATCGGTGCACCAAAGTAGCCCTGGAACCTTGTCTCTGCGAAATATATTGCATAACGTATTTCGTAGGTTGCATATTTTGCATAATTTGCGTTTTGCATATTCCACTTAGATGCTGTATGCACGAATGATATCGCATATTTCGGACGATGTTAAGCATATGCATCTCGCGGAATCAGTTTTGTCGTTCATCTCCAACGCGATAACACGCGACCACCATTAACCGCGTAACGGGTGTTCCGTAACTATCGATTCAGGAATATCCTGAAAGGTAGAGGAAATGATGAAAATTTCGCAGAAATCAAATTATTTTGATTCTCTCTTTAGTCTTCCTCTGTATCCTTCAAACATAACACTTTTCGATGCGAATAGTACCTGCGCCGTTTTTAATTAATTTTTAGTAGCTTTTCAACTATTTGCAATTCAATCGTGAACAGGAGAACGTTCTATTTGCTATCTGTTAGATATGTAAATTAATTTGGTGCTTGCAGACTAATTTTACATAATTTTTCACACAAGTTGCTTTTGGTGTAGTAAAAGTGGTTGCTTTTAATTTAAATATTTCCTCGCCCTATGATAGTTTTGCCATAATTCGACTTACAATAATAGAAATGATTGATATTATTAACTTTTAGTTGTTATTTCTATTTTTCATTTAATATTCTGTAATTTATAAAACTTGAATTTTCTTTTATATATTTAATAGGAAACAGTAGATCGTTCGAAATTGTTATAGGCAATGCAAAAGGATATTAAATTCAATATTTCACATTTACATATGATATATAACCGAGTATTACATTTGTTTCTTTTTTATAAATTGATAACTAAGTTGCGAGAATACTGCAAACATTCAGTTAGGAGAAATTGTTACAATTTTGGGGACAAATCTATGCGATATACTATCAAACAACAGCCGAAACCAAAGAAAGGCACAGGTTTCATTGCGTAGTCAGTTTTGGCCTATCACAGATGTAGAGTTCGACAATTAGTCCCTGTTATTCGCATTCGCGTCGAATGATCGTTTTAACGGGCATTTCGATAAAATCGCCAGGGCGATCCTTTTGATTAGAGAGACGCCATTCAATGCGGCATAACCGTCGAATTTCCTGGCTCTGTCTACAATTTTAGCGCGGTCAGGGAATTACAGAGGCCGCGGACGCGTGTTAAATTAACAAAGGCCGCGTCATAACGAAGTGACAGTGCCGCCATGCAGGAAACAATCGGCAAATTGTGTGGTTCAAAATGTTTCATCGGACCCACGAAAACATTCTGAGGGCAGCAAGATGAATATTCCGTAGCACCAAGTCGCGACAATGTATAATAATTTTGGTAAGCTTCGTCGTGCAGCGGATAACTCGGATGAAAGGGATGCTTTCATGTTTGTTACGATATTTACATAGTAAGTAAAATAAATTTCCCTCTATCTGTTCATTTTTAATTTTAATTCTATTTCGTAACAACGCGAATATGCGTAAATGTATCCGCGATATAATATTCTAATAATAATCACGTTCTAATAATAATATCGTCCCCTCAAATTTCTTCAAAACGAGCTTCCAATCGTTCCAAATTAATCGAATAATAAGTCAAACTGATAGGAAATCGGCAATTCATCGATCGACAAGTCATGTCACATTATTGGCCCGTATCCAGCGAAAGTCACGCGTGCAAGGCCGACACACGCACGAAAGGGGCGGGGGTGGGGTTAACGGGATCGATATCGAACTTTCCGCAACGTGACGGCAACGCGTAACGAGGCCCGACGTAACACGACTACGACGACCAACGACGACGGGACGACGACGGCAAAGTGGATTGTCCGTGATTCATGCATTGATGATTGGCGCAATTGTCATGTCAACGAGCAGCCCCGTGGCCGCTTTGATTCACTCATCGCGACCGTTCCACGTGAAACTACGGAATTCCATTAACGACGTCGCTTGTCACCATTTCGTCATGGCCAGTCTGACCCACTCCAAGCGGCCTGCCCTGTCCACTTGTTTTACGCCGTTGTAAAACAATTTCCTCGCAGTTTCTATCTTTTATTATTCTTCGAACGAACGAGTTTCTTTACTTTTCGCTTCCTTTTTATTCTATTCGGTTGTATCGTCCTACCTACATCCAGCTCATTAACGACAAGCTTGACTCGGTTTTCTTTAGTCAGACTTTGCCTGTAGCTCGTACGACGTTGAATACTCGTACGCTATGGACTACAGATTTTTTTAAGCCGAAGAGAAAGCGCACGCTGAATAAATTTGAATATTTTTGGTATCGAACGTAATATATGCGTCCGTAGTTGAAATCGAATGATTTTGTGGAACTACATATACGTGAAAATTCTCTTCGATCAATTTATGCGAAACTTGGATATTATATACTATTTACATTTACGATTCTATTTACCTAAATCCAAGGAACCTGAATTCTCCGCGATCCCTTTGAGACTGTAGCAATATTTCGTTCGGTATATTTGTCCACTGCAGCTAGAATAACCAATATTTTAATAAAGCGATATTCCTCGGAACGTACTTACCATCGAAAGGTAGAGAACTGCTGAACCTGATACGAATCTACCGTGATCGTCGATATTAACAAAAATTCTTGATTTCAATGATAACCTTATCGTTGTCTGTATGTAATTATAGAATTAATATAAAATGGTGAGCATATAAATAGGGAAAAGACAACTGAACTTATTTAGCAATTATCGTGCGAAATAAATAATCGAAAGCGAATATAAAGGGAACGCAAAAAATATATTCTTAAATTCTTTATTATACAAAATCATGAAAACACGAAACTGGCTTACGGAGGGTAGATTGTTGAAAGTTGAGAAGTTCAACAAGTTCTACGAGCAACGTGTTCATAGATAACAAGTTAAAAGCAACAAGATTTGCGTATAGGATATGCAGAAAATTCAGAAACTGCCTATGCCTCGCAGCTTGTCTAAACTTTTCTGAAAATTTGTAACGACGTTTCTGTCAAGAGTGAGTTATTAAAATGTTTAAAGCGATTAAAATTAAAATTTCCTTAAGAGATCGAATCTTACAATTAGTATAATCTATGTGGAAATTTAGTGTTTTACGCAAGTCTAATATCAGACGGTAATCCATTATATTCTTTCTATTCGAATTATTCGTTATTCAAAATACGTTTGAAGTAAAAATAAAATGTTTTCAAAGAGACATTTTACAATGGACTAGTGTCTTTTGAAAATGCAAATGTCTTTAACATTTTAAAGCAACCTTTGTATCGTTCAATGGAACTATATATACGTAAATTTTCCTATGGTCTATTCGATAGAACGATGACTATCTTGGAATCGTAAAAAGAATTTCCATCTTCGAATAATGTTCGTTATAAGACGTATTTCTCGAAGCGTGAAACAACATATTTCTAAATAACAACTAGTTAGGATCTAACTGTGACAATGAAGTAATGTTATCGAAACATGGCAATGATCAGCCTGTAATATATTCATTTGCGAAATGTTTAAATTTACTACAATAAATTTTATTTCAGACACTCTTTGAAATGACAAATGTTCAGGAATTCATTCTGATAAGGAAATAATTTTATACTCACGTTTTTACGTCACGAATCACTCCACAATAGTTTACAATAGTTCAGATTTCGTCGAAGATAAGGAAAAATCAGAGAAAATTGAAATATCTTTCAAACCAAGCATTTCTCGACCAAGTACCTTAATACTTTTTTGCAGAGAATTTTGTAGAAAGAGAAAAATGCATTGTTAGTGCGTGGTTAATAAAAAATGATAAAGTTACACTTAAAAAAGGAGTGGAATTTTCTTTCCACGATTTTTCTCTATCTTTAACGAAATCGAAGCTACAGCCGAGCCCAGTTGTTCGGCTCACCCTATGTATTCAACGAATTCTTTAACTTCATAATCCTTCCGATCTCAAATTTACTCAAACGCGACTTTACCGAAAAGACCGATAAAAATTCTCGAGTTCTGGATTACCAATCTTCTCCTTGTGTCAAAGAGAAAACTACACTCGTCTATATCTCTGCTTCACAAATTTTTAATCTCAGATTTTTCTGAAAATTTCCCTTCACCCTCTCCCACCACCTGTTCACATAGAAATCAAGCTCGATTCCGAAATCCATAGCTTTTTACCCATACACTTGACGCGCGGCTCAGAATCCAACATCCAAATCGCATCCGCATCGTTCTTAAGCGACCATCGCGCTCCATTATACTCGCGATGCCCGACGAAGATTGCTTCAAGCGGTCTCGTCATCGGTCCTGGAGCTCTCCTAATAGCTTCTCCCCCTGCTGAATCTCGTTCGGGGGATTACTCGAGTCGTTGGTGCCGGAAGATTCGACAGTTTCTCGAACGCCGTATTTCCGGCCTTGGCTCGATTTCTTCGATCCTGCAATCATCGGGAAAACAGCGCGCGATCGACTTTGTTAAGGACCCGTACACACGTGTATAACACGTGTCCAGAGCCGTAACACTGTGTAGTAGATCCTCTAGATTTTTGTAGTTGATGGAAAGATCAAAGGATTATTTAACGTAATGATTTATTAATGTTTATAAATTCTTTGGGCATGAATTTATCAAAGTTGGAAAATGGTAACTTTCTCTTTTATTGTATTTTTTTACAGATATATTGTACATATACGTATAAACGTGACAAATAAGACAAATTTATCACTTTTCGGTTGAGATGTCGAATCTATTAAAGCTGAAGCGTCGATTTGTGGAAGTGTCCATTCCGGAAATAATTTCAAAGCGACGATTTGTAATAAACATAAGACAAAGAAACTCAGAGTAATAGTTTCGGTATATTGCCACGATGGATACTGGTATCACAGTGTTGCGATACTATAGCATTGTAGTATTGTGCCATTAGATTGTAACAGTATTGTAGCATTATGGCGTTATGGCATTGTACCATTGTGGCGTTATACCATGTAGAAGGCCACGTCCATAATCCTTGTACTACCATGTTTAGATCATAATATTGAAGGCTTTAGATATATGCTATGAATATAATCGCACGAACCACAATTTCGGTAAATTGTAGCAAAATATCTGTCTAAATAGAGATATAATATCCATTAAAATCAAACGTGGTACGTCTTATCTAGCGATATTCTGTATTCTTAAAGATAAAATGGAAATTCAGGTGAAATTTATCAAGTCGCTATAATTTAGTCATCGACGAACGAATATGAGAAACATTCTTTCTGTGTTTTCAAAATTTAATAAAAGATCGAACAAATAATTAAAATTAAAAATGTACTTCGATATTCTCCATCTTTCGAAGTTAACTCTCCATCCGTATATTGGGTTGTTTCTCATCAGTAACTTTAAGTAATTTTTCATTTTTTCCATATTCTTTTTAAATGTCGCTTTGCTTCAAAAAATTAAGGCAACGTGTAGCATAGAGAAACGACTGGATGATATTCTAGAAACTCGAAAGGGTATTTAAGAATTTTGGAGGAATTTTCTAAAACGCAAATATCTAAAACAGAACTGCACGAATCTAAACGACTCAGTGTACAGACGACGTCGCCAAAAAATACGGTTGCAGACGCTGGATTAAAAAGGAAATTAATAAAATTTGACACGTTACAATATTTTAATCATAAATACACACGTACTAAAGATACTATTCATATAGTGTAATTTGATTATTTGCCAGTAGTATGTCTGAATGATAGAAAAAATAAAGTTGTTCATCGTGTATAATACTGTTGTACGAATAAATACATATATACGGTATGCGGCATTCAAGCATCGTTATTCCTCTGTGCTGCAAAACCGACGCGACGTGTTCCATTTGTTTTCGTGCACGTGAGTTACCTACAAACTTTCGATATACATCGGATATATTGTTTATGCCAGAATTGATCGGTAGAAGTTGCGTTTAAATCGTCGGTTAAAAGATTCCGAGTTCCTTCTATATTCGAGGAATCTTTTTCATAACTCTTCATATATGAAAATTTACTACTGCACTTTGTAATATCGCAAAATTTGAGGTTCACTAGTTGCACGGTATTTTTAATATCTGATATTCATCGTTGAAAACTTTTAGTAACTTTATTTATCACTTACGTATTTTATAATATGGCAAAATTCACAATTTTCATGTTATTAACGCTTTTTAATATGTGAATTTTACTGTGGAAAATGTATAATAAGTCTTCGTTTTTTATTTATATATATCACAATGTTGCAACATTTAATTTACAACTTCCACATTATTTTTATGAATTACATGTATTGTAATTGTTGAACATTTATATTGACTCTTTATTTATCTAAGCCTGTGTTATGTTATGATAATATAAAATATGAAATCTACGATGTTTCGTATTATCGTTACTGTGTGAATTTTTCATTTTGAATGCTCTATTTTTGAACGTACGTCTTGCGAAATTTGTTTGATTTTGGTAATTTTGTGAACGTTATAGCATCGAATAAAATGGAAGAACTATCTAAAGTATAATCGGATATAGAGAGGATTTAATGCCTTGTAATCGCTGTTAATTACTCTTATCGAATTGACAGAATAATTTACAGTAATCTAAGTCTAGTCCCAATTCCCCTGACGCATGGCTGTGTATCTGTTATCACGCTAAGATATCGGCAAAACCAAAATCCTTTTGTGATTTATGATCCATGATCTTGTCGTTCGATAAGTAATTTGCAACCGTTGAAAATTATTACGAAAAATTATTTAGTAAAACCCCTTGTTCCCGTGTAGTTGCTATTCCGATGTTTTACAATTCGATGAATTTATTTCCTACAGTCGAGAAAATACCTCCAGGTCGAATTATATTTCTCTGCTGCTATAATGGCCATCCAACGTTATTATACATTCTCTTTTCTTTAGAATTGGTAAAGAAATGATATTTCTCTGTGTCGTAATCGATATTCGATATTGTCCAATATTCTGAAAAATTCTTCCGAAAAAATGATCGAGATGTGTAACACGTGTCTTCATATTATGATAAATATTCGATATTTTTAAAAATCTCTTGTGTTTCTAATAATAGCGAAAGAATCATTATTTTTCTTCTTTTTAAAAAAAAAGAAAAGAAAGAAGATAAAAGTAATAGAAAAAATTAGGACAGCAAATATTTTAATAAATACTATATTGTTGAATATTTTTCTATTTAAAAGGTGAGTAATTAAAAATTTAATGATAACGAGACATCTTTAGTTTATGGGCTACTCGACGAATAAAAAAAAATGTCTTAATTTTGGCGAGGGACCAAACGAGGAGCCTGGATAGAGGTGTCTGTTCCAGCTTGAATCCTGCACTTCCTAACTTTTAAAACGCTCCGTCCTGTACGCGCTATCTCGATGAATCCATTGTCTAACGCTTTCAAGCTTCCCGTGTAAACAATCGTTGTTTACTTCCGGAACTTTGGAAACTAGAATCCCGGGCTGGTTGGCATTTAAACTTCGCAAAGACAGATTGAAAGTTGCTGTCGATCTATGAGCTTACGTGCGCTTCGATCTACATACTCGATACGAGAGCCATCTAATGCACAGCCTGTTAAAGATCAGATTTAATATAATCGTTGTTTTAAAAGCTTACTATAATCGCGAAAAATGATAAAAAAGAGCTCAATATATTTTTTACTTTCTTGATTTCAATTTTTTATTTCAATGTTACTTCGACTGGTGTTTTCTTTTTTTTTGCTGAAGTGGATAACGTGAAAGTTATTATTTAGTTTTATTTTCATTAATACAAAATAGAGAAAGAAATATGATTATCGATGATAAAAGAAATTTTGTTCGTCGAAACATGACGCGTATCTTCTATTTCAATAAAATATGAAATTTGCTTCCTAATTTTAATATCGATTATTACGTGGACTAATGTGTGCAGAAAAAGATTTGTCAGAAATTGTATCGAAAACAGGGAGGATACGAAAGTCTTTTCTTTAAAATGCTGAAACAGGTACTCGATAAAGCAGGATCGAAAGCAGTCAACCGAAATTTATATCTAGTCTCCTGAATCGATTCAATCGAGTCATGAATGTCAATTTCTCTGTAAAATTCCAGCGTAAGGGCTGCTTAAGCGATATAGCTACTTCTATTTTTCGTGTCTTGTATCAGGGTATATCCATTCTCCGATATTACAACGTGTATTAATCAAAGAACAATTTTTTTCCGAATAAAGTCGCAGAATCGTTATTTTCCAATGGTTTGTACGTTTCTTCGTTTCGATATTCTTTCGCTCGTCGCTCTAAAACGTCCTAAATCTCAGTACAGGGATTTTCGAACGTGTTTTTTCTTTGCTATTAAACATTTGAAACGAGGAAGTCGTGCGAGGTTCGCGTTATTTCTTATTCCAATATTTCCCACATCATACGCTATTATTTAAAAATATAATTAAAATTTGCATTCTGTCATCGTACTATATTGCAATTGTTCTTACATTTATTACAGTTCTTACATTTTTCTCTTTTTTCCTATTGTCAAAAGTCCTCTCACGGTACTCTTGTGATGTTTTCTAGATCGTGGCAACTCCGTTCTTTAATAGCCTTGCATTGTGTACTTTTATCGCGTTAAAAAGAAAAAAGACAGCTAATCTTTAAATCTGATGCTGCTGCTTGACGTTTTTATTCAGATTCTCGCTATAAAAGTCACTCTCGACCACAGACCTCTTCAGTTGACAGTGCATATTATATGCGCACTATACGCTGGAAAGCTAGGATGAAATGTCACGAAGCTTTTGCATAATAAAATCCAGCGGTACTTTTATCGTTTCGTTTCACGAAATATTGATACATCGTCACGGAGAGACGCTCTTCGAGTTTCGTTGAGCGCACCGCGCGATAATCGAGCATCGACCAGATTCAGTCGATCCATTGACTGGTTCGATCGGCCTTCGCGAATCGACAGGATCGTGATAATTTATAGCAGTGGGCCGCGTTTAATCCTGCCGACACGTATCCGGCTCCTGGATTCGCACGCGGCTACGTTCTCGAGGGGCTGGGCCCTCGTGTCACTTACAAATTACGAGCTGCTTTTACACGGCCGCTGCTAGAAACTTCCTAGCGGATTAACGCGAACGTGTAAACCGTCCGGCTACGTTCGACAGATTAACGGATTAAGCCGAATTCCGCTACAATGACGAGCAATTACTGGCCATGTAACTCTCTTTCTCATTCTAACCGCTCCTACGTTAGTACTTGGCTCTGTGTCTGTCATCACGGTTGCGTTTTCTCGATTCTTTACAGGCAATTCCTGGTTGCTCGGATCTCTCATCTCTTTAGATTATCTAAACACATGTCTCGTTATACATGTAATAAAAAATTAGCCAATAAAATTCATAGAATAACTAACGAATTAATAGAACGAATAAAATTCAATCTAGAGATATTCACTTTATAAAACGAACAATTTAGAGTATTCTAATGAATCTCGTAAATAGAAAATTACATTGCAAACGCTGGAAATAAACAATCAATGGAAGATCAAACGACTCCAGTCATTAAATGTAGAAACTGTGAAAGATTAATTGTCAGTGTTTCCCATCTTGCCTTTGTGATAATTTATACACGGATTAGTGGATTTTGAAGGAAACACGTGACCAAGGGCAGAAGCACGTGGCGGAAGAGCTTCGTTCGAACGTTATTGGATCTGGCCGTAATCTGGCCGGTGGATTTCGCGCGGCTTCCGGTTTGGCGCGGTTCCCGCGACTTCCTCATAGAAGCTGTTAGTCGAATTATCCGGCTATACCATCGTCGAACTTTCGCCATGAAACTCTTGGCCACGTACAGTAACAAGACACGAGGAAAGATCGAACGATCGAACATCTTCTACGTGATATTCTTTCTCTTTTCTTTTCTTTCTTGTAAACGCTTTGCAAATTGCTGACGGCGCTTTCTAAAGACTTGGAAAATTCCGCGAAACCTTCTCGACTATCGAGGATCGACTTAACCTAATTGGGAACAGCGCGAAAGGATGGAATAACGGAAGAGATTGTAGAGTATAAGAGGATTTCTAAACGATTTCTCGTTACTTGCAAGAAGGGAACTTTGTAAAATGACTTAAGCTACTGTGGATATTGATTTTTTCCAACGTCGCAACTACCCGCGATTTCTCTATACGCACCCTTTGTATTTGCAGAAAAGATTTGTCGTGCACAGTTTCGTTGATAAAATCGTCGATCGTTCCACTTTATTAACGATTCAAACAGATTTAGAATTTTATTTCTAGAGAATGAATTACAATTTACAAATATCTTAATCTTCAGATAACCTGAACCAACCCGTTGTGAACTCGCTATTTTTCTATCGAGAGGTAAAAGAATAGCCCTACTAATTCCCCCAAACTAAACAAAGCCAACGACGAGTTAAAAGAGGCAGCAAGCAAACGGACAAAAATCATCGGACAAAATCCACAGGAATCGCATGGAACCTATCGAAAGCAGCCCGGAATCTTCGTAAAGCCAGTCCCTCTATCCCAACGCAAACATCTTCGTTCCATGGTACTCGATCTCTTCCACCTCTAAAGCGACGTCTTCCGGTTCGATTCTTTAGCTACACTTCTACCATTCCCCGATCGCTTCCGGTTCGACACGTGTACACGAAAGGCTGCAAGAGGGTGGACGACGAAGTTGACCATCGACGACAGAGTTAAACGGGAAGTTCGGAAAGTTTACGAGACGGTGGCGTATTTGTCGAGGGATTCGGGGGCTCGACGATGCAAGACAGGTTAAACCGAGAGAGGCCAGAATCCAACCTCCGCCGTATCTCTGGCGGAAGTTATCCGGCTCCCTGGGGGAGGCGAACGGTAACTACCGCGAAATTGCATCGTCTCGATGATCGGTGAACGGAAACTCGACCCCGTGTACACTTCGGTTTAGGGCAAACTATCTTCGATGCTTGGCTATCGTTGATGTACTCTCTGTACCGCGAACGTATGGCCGACATTGTCGTCGAAATCGTGACCGTTTGGGTGTCGTAGGAGGTTTGTCAGTGGTACGGTGTGGACACCGGTGGTTGAGTTATGGTCGTTTTGTCCCATGCCTGATGAATTTATAGAGGTATGCGGCGCGCTGGTATTTGCAGGATGGAAATTTGTCCGGGTAAGGTGTATCGTTGAAGTGTTTGGTTACTGTTAGTGCCGTGATTTGTCGTTAGAAACTGATGAGCTCGAAGATTGTCAAAATTCGTATCTCTAGTGAATGTGTGTAGTGCGTGTGGAATTTTATTGGTGAAATTATAATTGAATCGCAGGGAACGTTGTATCATTAGGATGTTTGTCTGGCAACTTAGCGGTTGATGGGCTTGGAGATCGTCAAAATTCGTTTCCTCGAGATATGTATGGGCGGGAGGGAAACGAATTGCAGGAGAATTGAATCGTAATATCGTGGCAGATTGGTCAGACAATTTGATTATAGGGTATCTGTGCGCATCTTGATTATGTGTGAGAAATAATTGCATACGAGAGGAATTAGATATGTATTTGGTAGAAAAGCGATAGATTTTTTAATTAAATAAAATAATAATTTAAAAAATTGTAACGTATGTTTCTTTTGAATTAGCACGAGAGAATTAAGTTTCAATTGTCAGTTTAGATCCGTTTAAAATGTTTCAACGATTTCGTTGTTAACGCAACACTGTTAATTTCTTTATACAGACAAAAATTGAGTAGCACGAAAGATTAATTATCTAATAACGACTTGGAGTAAAATTTGGAGTAAAAATAACTTTTTTAAATTATTATACGAAATACGATATATAAGAAACGATGATTTATACATATAAGGAGTCGTGTTTTATTATTTTATCCGGTTATTGCAAATGGAAATTGCTGGTATACCGATCTATTTCCCGCCGATTAATCATTGTCAACCGCGATTCGTTTCCTGTCTCCGCCCAGCTCACTAAATTCGAACCAGACACTGTCAATGAAAAGCAAATTGACGACCACGGTATAACTTTGACTCTCGGCGACCTGCTCGCGATTAATGGGTCACTGGCTTCATTTTCAGATTTGTCGAATAAACTATCCGTTTGTGTACAGAGCTTACGATCTTTATTTTCTCCATAAATTCGTCGAATCTACGCAGTTGGACGATCTTATTTTCCAACCCATTTTTGAGACTAGATACATACTTTAATCTCATCTAATTTACTTTGATTTTTAAACATTCGATTAATTTAAGTTCTCGTTGAAATTTTCATCAGATTTCTTAACCGGAAGCTTTTACGACCAAGAATTAAACATTAATAAAAATAATGTAATATTTGCCTTCTCTGAAAACCGGTTAATAGTTACGGTAATGATAATTTTACATTATTCTTTTCTGTTTCCTCCCTCTTTACCTTTCCCATTTTGAGGAGAGAGACAGAGTAAATTCTAGGTTAAATATTTTCGTTTTTCCGGAAACTTTGCTGGTTCAAGGAATTAGGTATATGCTAATTTTAAGAGAGTAGAACAGCGTTTTATGTAAGCAGCGGTTACTTAAATATTCTGGATCTTTTAAAACTTTAAGCTGACTGATTTGTGGCTCTTGTTATAGACATTATATGCAGAAGTTGCAATTTTTTGTTTATGCTATTACCAACTTCGTTAATATTCTTCTGGGAATTTCTAGCAAATTCAAATATACAAATACACACGGAATACTATTTTCCACGTACTGTACGAAAATATATAAAATACCTTAAGTATACACGCTAGAATATTCAGTGAACAACACGAATCTTTATTTCAGTTCCATTTTTTTAGTTGCATTCGTACAAATACGAATTTGCATAAGATAACGCAAATTACATATCGAAAATATTCTATCCGTGGCAATTTCGATATGCATCGAAAATAAGAGTCGGCTTATATTTGCATGAAAATTTCAAAATTAGAAAATTTTCTAGGAAAGATATAAGCTAACCGTGAAAGAACGTTATCCCTGAATTAAAAAACAAAAAATGTAAAAATTCATACAAAGAGAGAATGAAAAGAATATTGCTCAGTGCAATTTTCTCTCGAAAAGTTCTGGATATATTACGTGAAAGTAAAAAATTCCTATGCCATGATTACCAGCGCTTTAATGAACGACACAGGGTTGGATGGAAGGGAAATCAGCTGACAGTCAGTTAACAAAACGTGGATGCAAATGAAATCGACCCGCGAGTCAATATCGAACCCACCAAGCGAATCCACCAAGTTTTCTGCGAACTTTTTACAAATTGCATTGCATTGCATTGCTACGAATTCCACTCTATGAAAAGTTTTCTCTTTTTTTCTAGTAAATTTCAGTGGAATTGGATTGTAGCTATATTCGGTTAATTGCCTCGTTTTCGTGGAAAAATTACAGAAGGAATGAAAGCCGCGTGGAAAAAGTATATTAAATCCATTTTTGTGTTTGTATTTAGAATTAATCAATGGCTATAAGGCAAAGCTAATTTTGATACAGGATTGGTCGGTAACGTACTAAATTTTAAGATTGCTCCGCTATAAAAGACGAGAATTATCATGTTTTTCGCGTGTAATTTTCAAACGAGGAAGATTATTTTGCTAGCAAAGGAATGCAGATTTTTTGATTTTTTTTTTCTTTTCAAACGGACGAATTCGTGAAAAACAAAACAGAATTTGGAGATGTTTCGTGCAGTTGCACGCGTAGATAGCAATTCGGAGTAGCGTATGGAAAACATTGGAATTACCGCAGGCCTTTGAAGTTTGAAAATTTTCGGAAATACCAATTTTCAAGTGATGTACTTTGATCAAATTGTGAAATTTTATACACCATCGTTCCGAAATATTGAAGCTTGATAGCATTAAAACAGAATACAGTGATTTTTGACGTTTCAATTAAGCGAAATATATAATCCTGACTAGACAAGATTATGGTAAAATAGTAATTTTTTTTTCTTCTTCCTTTTTAATCTTGTTCTACTATATTAAAAATATATTTGTCCTGATTTTCTTCGCATTTCTCGTTACAATCTCTTAATAAACGATTTATTTAAATTTACGCGACATTCTCGTCTCACAGAATCGTTACCCGTAGAACCGTTGCCGAAGCTCTTATAGAAACCTATGAGATATCTTATAGAAAAGTATCACATCTTAGATACGCTATAAAAAGTCAATCTCCAAAACACCTAAAAAGAAAAAACATCCATCTCACATTTTGCTATAAAATCTCGTCAAGGTATCAAAAAGTCTTCCATCACGCAACGACATCGATTTTAACGAAAACAATTTAGTTCGTGCCACTGTTACAAGATTCGCCAGTTTACAAGACACGTTATTTATAGTCTATGGAGCCGTCTACGCGAGTTCGAACGAACTTTCGTAAGAATTAGACGGCCGATGGGAGAGCAGGGAAAACTGTCGATGTCACGCGCTCAACTTCTTGGCAAATAAGTTTCGCGACGCGTTAAACGGCGAGTTTAGGACAGGCTGCCGGCCCCGTCTCAACTCAATTTCACCGATCGTTAGGAAGTTTCGTAAGAATTCCCGTCCGGCTTAACCGCGTCAACGAATCAAGGGAAATCGCGTTAGTTAAAAGTTGCTGCCCCTTCCTTCTTGTCTTCTTTCTCGATACACAGTTCCGTGGTCAATGTCGAGGAGACGGGTTTTCTATGAAGGAAGTTCAATTTAGATAAATCTTCCGGTTTCTTCGATGAGTTTCCTTAGCGCTGCGATACTCTTTCGTTACTTACTATTTTCTTTAGAAAAATTTTACGTTAGCGGTTCGATGCTCGCTTCTTTTTCTTTGACTTCTCTTGGGAGAACGGAACTTCTTTCAGAGATCCTATCGTTGTGATAAAAATGCTGGCAATATTTGGGAAAGGGAGCAGAGGAAATAGAGTAGACGAAGAGAAAAAAATATAGAGCGAGAAAAACTATGTTCGAATTCTTTCTTTTTTTTGACGAAGAATCGTGTAGATAGAATCTTTTTAGGGTAGAATATATCGCCTCTCCCAGTTCCCCTACACCTTCCAATTCTTCGGCAGGAAATTTACAAGTACAGAAGAGAGAAAATTTAAATAATTGATTGTCAATTTGCATTCTACGATAGTTCAATGAACGCAATGCAGCAAAAGTAAATAGAATTTTCAAAGTATCGTTATGCAGCAGTTTCGAGATATGCGCATTGAGCCAATAATAAAAATACATTCCTGCATCGTGGACCATTGCCTTTTATTTTTGCGACGAACGCTACTACGGGCCAATAACGGGATCGATCGTATCCTTGTTTTTACCAATCGGAATTTTGATATTCACGCTGCTGGAAATCGTTTAAAGAACAGCATTTCCCAACGATGTAATTAAAATTCCCCAGTCGACACCCAATGTCACGTTAACTTTTTACCATCGCGATTGATAAACCACGTTTCAACATCTCAACCAAGTCAACGCGTGGTTGCTTGAATAATAATCTGCTGGAAATAATCGAACACGCATCTGGTATGTATAGAGCGATATTTTGTAAATTTGGTCCAAATGCAAGTCGGTTGTTCGATGTTGCAAGATTAGATAGAATTTTGATATCAGATTTTAATCAATTTGGGATGTGGACGACGATCATGCGGATCTCGATTTTGTACGAATGCGACGCCGAACGTCAAGTCGTTGAATTAATAACAGAGTTTTTATTTTATTACTATTTATTGCTAATACAGTTAATGGAAAATTCAATTTAATAAAAAAGTCTTTGTATTTTCGAACATTGAATCGGTTTCCATCGCTGACCGTTACAATGGTCGATCGATAAATCGCGTATCGGGTGTTCTGTTCCGGCGAACGTACGGTAATTCGCATGAAGTAATTAAACATACATCGATGTAAATAATATTTCGCGCTGAACAAGAGTCGCCGATGAGCGTAAATAAACATTACGTTCCGCGTAATTTCAAGTAATTTCATCGTTTAGTTATTCGCTAGTGCTGTTGCGGGCGCGTGCATATACACACAGACGCATACACAGGCAGAGAGAATTTAACGATAAATCCCACGATAAATTACAGTCAGCCAGCTTGCAAAACAACGCAGTTTATGTATATAAATTCATTGAGGGACGCGACGACGTAATGACCGCTGGGAAAACTAGAACGTATCGGTGTAACGCGATAATCGACCCATCGAACTTACGAAAATTCGATCGCGCCAGTTCGATGCTTCGATAAGTTAATACGCGGGGATTGTTTGTAAATCCGATGGTTATGAATCGGCTCGATGGAATATCGAACGTGTTTCGTTGAATTTACCTTCCGATTCCAGCTGTGCCGATACTTTCTATCTATTTCTAGATTTTTATTCCATGTATATATGTTTGCCAGATTGGGCTCGAAACAGAGTTCGCACTATTTTTGTTTTCAGCCGCTTTCATTCCGTGTCTATTGTTACAAGATTGCGTTTGATATAGAGTTTCGCATTATTTTCGTTCTCACTGCGTTTTATTTGACATTTATGGCTATTATTTCTGCGCTATATTTTTTCGCCTTCTGTGCCTTGCCGTGTTTTCCAGCTACCTCAACATTCGCTAAGTTAGGCAATATCAAATTTTGTTACCGAACGTCGTTGGTATATTTAATTTATTAAATTTCCCTTCAGCGATTTCAGTCTTGAAAACGAGGAACCGAGTGGATTGCAAAAGCAACGGAAAAGAACGATTGCCAATAACACTTAGATTACGCTTAGAATTGATATGAAAATAGTTTCAGATTTATTTGATATGTGATTTACAAGATATTCGTCGATACATATTTGCACGCGTCTCAGCAATCTCCTCGTCTCACCATCTTCTTTGCCATACTGCCAAAGGAATGGTTGCATTCATCTGTTTTACGAGACGCTGTGCACGCGCATACTCCCACACGCTCATACTCATATACGTATGTCACTACTACGCGGCTAATCCAGCGCAGCACACAAAATTACACATATCTCAATAAATAGTTTCAGGTATTATATCTGAATAGCAAAAGTATAGGTATTTCAACGACATCATAGTATTTGCAGGAATAAATTGTAGCGACGAGCGAAAGCGTATTTATTTCAAGCGAAAAGGTTGACATATATACGTATATTACGATCTAGTCATTTAACATTCTCTTTTCTCAATAGTAGGAATATAAATCTCTGTTTAAAGATGGGAAAATTTCTATGAGGCGAGTACACGTTTGATATTACAATGCGTGTAGGTTGTCTTGGAGAATAATCGGCAACCGGTTAGCTCGCGTTGGATTAGCCGTAACTTAACGTAGTAAAATCGAGTTAACGAAGACCGTTAACATTATCCGATGGCCATCGGATGAACGAGCACAGCTCTAGAGCACGGCCTAACACACTTAAACCTGCTAATTACTTAACACACCTGTTCTGCACGCCGCGCAACCCTTTATCGCGTAGCTTATCCAGAATCGATCGATTACTCTGCCTCTCGGTACAGATCCTTTGGGAGTGAAATTTTCTTTCGTCACTGAAAACTGCTCCGTTTGAACTGTGCACTCCGATACAAGATAACTTCGTGGACTATAATTACGAACTTCAACCGCGAGAAATTTTTACCATCCAGACCGAATGGAATCGATGATTTTTGTAGATTCTTCTATTTACAAAGTAGATAGATATTTGTGCATTTAAAATATTTACTCCGAGCGTACATTTCACAACGATTCGGTGAGTATTTGAACGATCAGTTACATTAGTAAGTTACTATATTTAATCATCTTTAGTACTATTTATTGTACGTTTAATGCAGCTACTCGTCTTCGAGCGATATCACGTTTTATCCATTTTTATTACAATTATATCGCGGCTAATTTATTACGAAATATTTTCTATGATAAATGTTGGAATATCTTTGTGAATCAGCGTATCGTTCAAACTATTTCCAACGAAAGATTGCACGTGAACGCAAAATTGGCCTGACATAGGAACACGATAATGATCCGAGGGACATAATCCTTGTCGACAAGTTCTCGGTGGTTTTAAACATCAAACAATGCAGCCAGCGACGAGCGTTGGCCGACTGTAACCATTTAGTGTTACCTGGTCAACCGTTTAATTGATTAACCGGCTACACTATTAACGGCGACACCATCGATTGTCCCCTCTAGTGGCATCATCGCAATCTATCCCGATGAAACGGTTCATTGATGCTTAGCTGCGATACTACTCGTTATATTCCGTGAAATCGATCCCATTTCACATCATGATGTGTTCCATAATTGCCATTGCGATCAGTATTTCCACTTGCGAGTAAGTATGCAAGTATAGAAGTATAGAAACAAGAGAGTTTTTTCTCTGTTCCTTTCTTATCAGTGGCGTAATTTACGTATATATTTGTAAAAAATATTCAGATTCGATAGGTACATCATTTAAAGGAGGAATATCGCGAAAAAATGCGTTGAAATATTTGACTTTTGGTTATCTTGAGTAACCAAAAGTTGAGTGCCAAAGTCCTTGAATATGTTTAGTATAATAATTACGAAAACCAGAAATTTGATATCGGTCATTTTCACTGATTTCGTAGTTAAAAAGTTAAAAAAAAAAGAGTGAAGATTACGTGAATTGCGATATTCTTTTTGTTCATTAATAAAACTTTAACTTTTAAAAATTATAACATTTCCATTGCAATAATCAATCTTTATAGATATCTTAAAATTAACAATTTTTAACATATGATATTCTAGTAGCGAGATGTATAAACAAAAAACGTAAAAATATAAACCGCTCTCCAATGATTACTGTTTTATTTTATTCGAAGCGAATATTGGACGATCTGCGCGTTTATATCGACTCGAAAGGAGCATCGAGAACCGTGGAAGCTCGTTCCAATTTCCATTACCCGAAGATCTCTCTGGAGCTTGACCTAATACATATCCTCGATATACCGGATGTACCTTTAGATGTAAACACGTAGTTGATTTGGTAGGCTGCGCAAATTAAACTTTGATTAGATCGAATATAATCGAGCTTCTGTCGGATTCTCCGCGTCTCTGCTGTTCGTTGACAATGCTGTTTGTCTCTCGTTTATGCGAAATATAATTCATGCGATATATAACGAATATGTTCTGGACGAGAAAGATGTCGGTCTTAAAATTTTGAGTTATATTAATACGAAGAAATGACCAGCACTTGGTCTGGAAGATTAGTATTATTATATAAAATTAGTACTATCAATACAAAAATTCTTTTTATATTAACAAAATATCCACTCAAACATTTAACATTAAGAAACATTCGCTTCAAACTTCAATCCCTTCGATCTATTTAAGAAAATTTTATCTTCCCTATCCTTTTCAATCTCTAAATCACTTTCAATCATCTCCTCGACCAATTTACATTTACATTCGATACATACGAATGAATTATATCCATCACAATTGCCTCCAACCCAAATTGAATTTCAACTACTCAGAAGTAATCGAAAAGCCAATTTGTCTATGTATCTTCTCGTTTAATAACACGAACGTTTCAGATATAGCGTTTCAAACCCATCAAAATTCCCCTATCTCCATTTCTTTCCCTAAATCACTTATAAACTCGACGATCAATCCAATCACCACCACTTTCCCATTTACCACTCACTCATTGGTTCCAATAAAATTTCATGGAGATTCGCGTGAAGGAGGCCTCCACAACGATCGTTCCCTTGACCAGTTAGGAACTCGAGGCTCGTTCCAGCCTATCGAGCGGATACGCGATCGTACGCGCGTAACACGCCCAGCATACGTCTAGTGAACGGTGTTGGTGCAACGTCGAGAGGATTATGTCCTGTTCGAGAAACGACCGGCCAGCGCACACACTAGGCCCCTTCATCCTCTTCGCGTTTTGCTTCTCTGTGTTTCATGCAAATGCGGCCTGATGCCGTTTAATGCCTGCGACAACCGGCAAAATAGTTTTCCAATATGATCAACCCCTTTTGCGGTTGCGCTTCATCGTTCCGCTGTTTTATTCTCTAAAACGTGTATGAGTGGCGAACGTCGAACGAGGCTTCGGTGTTGAATTCGCGAAGAAGCCGGCTGAACTGGATGCAGAATATCGGATACGAGGCTGGCAAGCTGCAGTACATAGCCGATATTTGATATCCAGGCTATTATCAGATAATATCGTGATACTGATACGTGCCAGAAATTCTATGGTCTAATGATATTGATTAATTTTGAAACGAAATTTTGACGATCGGCGAAGAAGGTTTGCGTTGAAACAAAAGTGTTGGTTCGAAGTTTGGTAGATTTGCGCGTAAAGTGAACAGAGCCACATTCTTTCCGAGTTTGTATTTATTGCATTCATTTATTCAAATAAGCTGCATTGATCATAGAAAAATAGAGGAATCCGATTCAAATCAAATTCGAATAACGAAATTGGACGATGCGGTGAGAATATTTCGCGCTCGCGTTAAACAACGAATTACGCATTAGGTTTGTCGAATCCATTTTTGTCCTCAATACGTCGAACATGATTCTGACTCAATGTTATTCTTCTCTTAGCTTCTCTCTACTTTTTTATCGTGTAAATTCCATAATCTCTCGCTTAATCGTTCTCTCAGTTACGCTCGATGCATATGCTCTATTATTTCCATAATTTCGCAAGATCATCGCAGTTACAAACAAATTATCCCCGAGAATACCAACTGTCAGCCTTATTCTCGAGTTAGGTACAACGCTTGTTGAAAGCAATTAGAAAATTCGAAAGAGACAAGAGAGTAGCAAACGTTTTACGCCGTAGTAAGCGTGCCTTTCGTATTTTCTAAGTATGCAATCATAAGTCTTTGGTATTACGCGTCATGCACTCGCTCTTTGCTATTCATGTATGCGCAAAGACGATCACGTAAACGAGTTGGTAGTTTGCGCACGGTGAAGTTCAGTTAGGCAACTAGCTCGTAAATCTCCGTTCGCTCAGAACTCGGGATTACCTTCGAGGACTCATTAGAGCCGGAATTGCCTCCTTATTTGGGATCATCCTTCTTCGCGTGAAACTGCCAACGCGCGACTTTCTCATCGAGATATAATGAAACTTTAACTAATGAGCGAACATCGGAATAGAGTCGTCGATTCTGTTAGTCACTCGGTTAGTCGTGATTCTTAAGTCACCTAACGTTTGTTGCTTTCCTAATTTTCTCATATTGATAATTTAGAGGCGTCGTTGAAAGTTGTATGCAAACAAATAGCAGCTGAGATTTAGCGAAAGTAAATTGTCCTTATTACGGTATTCCAGTTTTCCGATAGATTTCAGGCAGGTAAGGGAAAGGTTACTTGGTTGAAAAATTATCTGCGTGGAATATAATTGTAATCGATTTAATGAGGCAAGAAAGAAGTAGGAGTTTCGAAGAAAAAGGAAAAAACCGTGGTAATGGGAATACTTGAGGAAAATTGATTTTATTCGCCAAGCTGATCTTTGTTTGATGGCTTTAAATGGGGGCTTTTTATTTGGAAATTAATGGCGAGATGGTGAACGGAAGTTTAAGCAGAGAGAAAGAGAGAATTATTGATATCAGAGCTGAATTATAAGAAGTAGACGCCAAGTTTCCGGAAAGTATTGGTTCATGATCGGAGGAAAGTGAGAGTATAAAGTTGGTTAAATGCGAATACACACGCTATTCGATAGAGCTTAACTGCAATAATGACGTAGAATAGAATGAATCAAATGGAATGAAAACTTAGCGTAACCTAAAGGTAATTAACTTCTGCAACCTGAGTGTAACACATGTACCTTAACATGTTTTAGGTAGATTAGGATAAATAAGTTGACATCCTGTTTTTGGGGATATAACTGACTTGTTTTAACTTACAATTAGATTTATTCGTATTTAATTTATCTTATCAGATCTAATTTACCCTATTCCTATTTCAGTACATAGCTAGCTAGATTTAACAAAGATTAATTGAAATTTAACTCGTGTTCGTCTAATTTAAAGTTAATTTAGATTTACAGGAGAACATACTTCATTGTTGCCAAGCTGTTTAATTACTTCCCTTAACGTTTCTGCTGCTACTGACGCGCAAGTTTCTTGACATAAATTTTTAATAACAATAACATTTCAATAAGGATAGATACTCCTTTTTGAAAATATTTCACAAAAATCATTTCCAATAAGAACGAAAATAACGGCAGAATATTTTCTACGAATTAAGAATATATTTAATACTTGTTAAATGTTTTATCGGTTTTGTAAGAGAGAAAGAGAGAAACAGAGAGAGAAATTGGAGTTCCAGAGTGGCTGAAAATAATAGAAAAAGCAATAAGGAATGGAACGGAAAGATAATACAGTACTAGAAAGGAAAGAAAAAGAGGGGAAAAATATTTTACTATCCTTACGTAATATTGAACTATAATTTTAATAAAATTCTTAATTATAATTTTTCCTTTCGTTAATAGCATTTCAAAGTTACGTATTCACGTGTTTGTCAATTCTCGCGTTACATCATGCAGACAACCAAGCAAATAAACCCATCAAACTTCTCACAAACCGGAGTAGATCATCTGCAAGGAAGTTGGCAGGAATTGCCAACTTCCGACAGACCAGGTTATTCTCCGGATAAACCGAGATTTTTGATTTTCCACCGCATTGAGACTCCCTTGTTCATCTACCTTTTCCAATTCTCTTCCTCCTCTTTCTTGCCTTGTTAACTCGTAAACAGCAATAAGTTTTTTAAGCACAAAGACCAAAGTTTTAAACACATATTGGAAACAGTTCCTATTTCTCTTCCATCTGCAAACAGATAATACATCCAATTGTTATTTAGCTTTTTCTCGTTAGAAACTTCAGAGAATAGGAAATTATTTAAATTCGCATGTTTATTTATTCTTTGATTGAAAGATCTCTATGTTACGATGGATCTTCGCAGAAACTCGGTTACCGATATTCAATCATCTTCTAAGATCTCCAATAATTTTCCTTCAGATTTCTCCTGAAAGTTACAGTTTATTACAACTTCGTATCGTTTTCATATTTTAAAAAAATCTTCATCGAAAAAGTAACTGTCGGCGTCGTGGTACTAGAACGTTCTTCCTAAAGGAACCTCTTCCTCGACGTTGATTTGCTACGTTTACGATTCTGTCACGATATCACGTAAACAGGAAGATACCAACAGACGTTCACAAGATGGTTCCTTCTATGGAAAGGTTTGGTAAATTTGGATCGAGATCGAGGGCAACATACGTGATGTCACTGTGTTGAAAACACGATGATGTACGTGTAATAACGTCGTCTGTCTCGATTCTTCGTCTTTCTTTCTTGTTATCGGGTATGTTTGACGGGATTTCTCGATTCGATGACATAGACATCGATAACGAAAAATATTATGGGACTGATCGACTTCCTTCGGGAAATTTAAGGATTCCTTTTGGTGGAAAAATTGTGGGTTTATCGAGTCGTATTATGTGCTATTAATGCAAAACGAATTAATGTTATATAAATTACGAAGAAGGTAAATGTATTATATTTTGCAAGAAGAATTTACAAAGTTTCAATTTATAATAATTTTTATCCTCATCGAAGGACAGGACAGATTCTTTTGTAATTTTGTTACGAATTTATCGTTTGCTCGTGTTTTCGTCGTTTAATTCGTTGTTAGAAGAAAAAACAGAAACGATAAGATGTAAAACAGCCGGCAAATTTCTTCGTACAACGTATTTTGCCAACAGCATTTGTTACGATAATCTCGAAAGTTAAAAAACAGTACGTCGCGTCGTCGTGCGCCATCGAAAGAACTTTCAACGTAAGTTTAATCATTTTAACGTGGAGGGGAACGTGTAATAAGGACGCACAATTACGCAACGGTGGCGTCCTGTTCTCAAGCTGCTTGCCTTCGTGTTCTCCACGATTCCACGAAGTTTTAATTGTTTCTAATCTTAACGCGGATCACGGCTTTTGTGGTGAACTTAATTTTCTGGCCGCGTTACAAACGAGAACAGCAGAATTCGAGGATCCTCCGGGCAAATTCTTCGGAATTTCTCACGAAACAACCGTTCTTTAATCACGTCCGCGATTATTTTCATCGTTAGACCACGAAATTCGCCGAGTTACCTCTGCAACGCTCTTCAGACTCGCTTCGAATTTTCAATTATTTTCCATTTAAGATCTTCGAGCCGAGATTGTAAAGATCAAGAATCATACGATATCTTCGAAAAATAATCGGACTGCTTAGGAAATTGTCAAAGGTAGAAAAGATTCAAACGAATTGAAAAATTAAATTCTGACGTTTCATATGCATCGTCTTTGTTATTCTTCTCTTCGGTTGTTCTCTTCTTCCGTTTACGATGTTTTATGTCTTCTCAAGGATGGAGTCTACGAATCAAATCCGCGAAGTTCAATTATACATTTTTTGATATTTTTGAATTTGCTCTCTTTTTACTTTTATCACGGCGGAAACGGTTTTTGAAATTGCAGTTTCAAACTTTTTTATTTGTTTCGATATTGGAGTTCATATCGCGAGGATTGAAGCGTTTAATGAAATTTTTTTTAATCCTGCAGGCTATTTTTTCGTGTACCGAAGTTTTGGGAAATTTTTAAACTGCTGTTTGAACATTTGAAAATGTGAGCTCCGGGAATTGTGCGTGTACAACGAAAATGAAGATGAGTTTCTAAAGCGCTTTGACCCAAAGTTTCGGCCAACGAATCTTGAAATAACTATACGGTTATCGGAAACCAGTTATAGAAAATTCTTTCCAACATAAAATAGAAGGACATTCCCCAAAAATTACTTTTGGTAAAGTTGGAATCATCGGGTAATTCTCAATTTGCTATTTTGAAAGTTTGGTCGAAATTTCTTTCGCTTTGGAATTCAATAGACCATACCAATCGTCGAAGAGGTATGATCACTCGAGTTTTTAGAAAATTTTGCAAATGTTCTAATAAAATACAACAACGTGTTAGTACTTTTCGTAGCCGTTGTAATTTCGTCTTACTTCGGAAGACTATGACAACTAACCTATCCCGTTGTTCTATATCGTCGGCCAGAGAATCGCGGCGAAGAAAACGTTCGGTGACGCGTTTACGTTGCACGTGTACGCTCGACGTTTCGTCGTTGAATCTCTCAAGCCTGGCTCGACAAAGGCGGAGACATCAAGCGGTGCAAGCTTTGCAGCTGGGCGTATAAAAGCAAGAAACAGCCGGCAGAAGAAAAAGTCTGTGACAAAACGAAAGAAACGAAGAAGAAGAGAAGAAGGCGGTGAAGGGATAAAGGAGGATGGAGGACGAGCAGGCTCACCTATCTCTTCTTTCAATAAGATTCCGCGTGAACGGTAGCTCATGCCAGACGCGGAGTCATGCCGGCATATTGAGTATTCGAGCTGCCTCCTTTTCCCCGATTTTTTCTCTTATTTTCTTTTCTCTTTTCCTTCGATCTCCTCCCGCCTTCTGTTACTTTTCTATTCTTCGGTATACTCGGCGAGAAAAGGATCGCCACGGTGATCCTCGTCGATTTGCCAAAACGGCACATGTGGCCTACTATTTTCGCAAGTTAGCGGCCTCGAGCGTATAGCGCATCTTGCTTTCAAGAAAACGATTTCTCCTTTTCGTTGATTTATCGCGTTGTCGTGGAATTTTCCGCTATTGTATCGCTATTGAAATTTCCCTCTCCTACTCGATGTTCGAAGGTGCAGTTACTTCAAAATTCTTTGTTCGAGAGCCAACATATTTCTGATATAAATCGTACGATTCAGTTGGTGGTGATTTCAAAGTGTTTCGCAATATCAAATAAATATTTCTAACGTAGGTAGAATATACGAGCTTGGCACGATGATTTTTTTATTTTTTTAATCACAAATCTTGGGAACGTTACTAGAAATTCAACGGCAACTTTATCAGCAACAACTTTTTTAAAGGATCGATAGAGTCGGAGCGCGAGATTTGGAGTTGCTGAGATGCAGTTCGATGCTCGAGAGGATTCTTTCCTTTGATTTTGGATGTAGTTCTTTCGGGAGATTTGGTTTTGAGGATTTTGTAGCTCTTTCGATTCTAAAGGTAGCTTCTGTGGCTGCGCTTCTGCGATTCTATAGTAATGATCGAAGTTGAGATTCTATACATCGAAGTAATGAATTAGAAATGGAAAAGTGTTCGTCGTAAGGCACAATAGAACATTTTTGCGATATATTTAACATTTCGAAGAATAAATAAATGAAATGGTGGGATAAGAAAATGAGAGATTCCCAAGGGATTTAATAGAAAGCTTAGAAATCAAATTAATTTTAGATACACGAACAATCTAGCGATTGTTGTTAAAATCCAGTTAACTGTATTTCCTATAAAACGTATTTTTCATCGACTAACAGAAATTCATCTCTCAAATTAATAGCCCGTTGCACTTGGGAACTTGAAATCAATTTTTCTCACGTCCCAACCTCCTTCCCCTTTCTACACACAGTTTCGTCTATCTTTGATTAACGGCATCGCATCTGTGGCTTTTATTTCAATCTTACTTACCGGTGTACAGGTTATTACTTCCTATCGAATACCCAACATCAATCTTTGATTAAATCTCTAATTAATTTTACCTGCTTTCTTAAAAACAAAGTATTAGGTTGTCCGAAAAGTTTCTTTCGTTTTATGAGGAAACAATAGACGCACAAGACGTTTCTTCTTTTATATTATTTTGTCGAATTACGTACAATCCGTTTTGTTCTGTTGAGATAAACACGGCGACATTTCACAGACTTGCCTTCACGTTTGTACGAAGGTACACCGTTGTAAAAAACACGTTTGCGAAAGAAAAACGCTTTTCGGACAACCTAACATATATGTTTCCTCTGCTTTTTTTTCTCAGACACGTAGTTCAAAGTATTATCGTAAGTATAAAGTTGTATAGAAACGCAAGAAATACGCGCTTTATTTTCTTAAATATATAAATTTCGATAAGAAGGCAAAGATACGTCTCAATCGTACAACTCTATTCAGATCGGTCAGAATCTTTCAAATAATTCCCCCAACCTCGTTTACATTCTTATCTCTTTGAATTTCAAACGAATCAGCAAACGACACAAAAGATACATTATCTACAAACTCCAAAGCCTTCTCTGCCCTTTTGATCCATCTGAACGTTCCACTCGCAATCCCAATCAGTTCCATGTCATATATCTTCGTCGATAATCTCTCTTCGCCGATTGTAAGAGCACAGTACGAAATCTTATCAAACCACGTTATCGTAGACACGGAGGATCAATGATAGCAGAAGGATCGGTTCAAGAGAAGTATCGTAAATGATACGTTACGGGGTTGTCTTACGGGTCGTTCCACGCCAAATCGATCATTTCGTATTCGATGTCTAAGATTTTATCGTAATCCGTACGAAAATAGGGTGGGTTCGAGTCATCAAAATAAAGACATCAAAATAAATTCTCTGTATCAATAGAGATAGAAATCTCCAATCCATGGTGTTTTTTCTTTTTCCTTTTTTTTTCTTTTTTTTAATAGAAAGTATCTTCGCAAGAGAATTTGTTAGCTTGTGAATGCGCTTTGCTGGTGATAAGGGTGGCATTATTCGTTCGACGATGAATGATTGGCCGGCGGAGATCGAAAGACTGTTACAAATTCGTCGCTAAACACGCGTCACCGTTAGACATTTTTCGAGAAAATTCAATATGTTCAAGCATGTTCAATCCATCAACCAGCGCGGCTGTCGCCCCCTCGTGTTCTGCGTGAAATATTTCTGGCCGCGACGTTATCAGGTGCTTTTTCTCGTTATTAAGGATTGTCACGTCAGGAAGGAAGGACGGGAAGAGGTATTGATTTGGGTAGAGAGTTGTCACGGATGTTTTTGGCGAGGGAAGAAAGATGGAACGATTATTTGCATTATTTCGTTAGATACGTCTGTTCCAAACGAGTTCTATCTTCGGATTCCTAAAAATCTAATAAATCAGTTATGCATCTCCCACTTATTTCTATCATCGTTCTCTTCTGCTCTAGATTCCTTTCTTCTCTCTATTCTCCTAGTTTAATAGACCTTATCTTTACGTCATTTTCTTCTTCTACAAATTCCCAATAATCGTCTCTGTAACTTTCTAACCGTCTTTCTCTACTTTGTCAGCCGTGTATCATTTTATTTTATTACCTAATAATTTCGTGAAATTAAATTACGTAAAATTATTTGAAATTACTTAATCAGAATAATTATTATAACTATTTAAAATAATTAAAGAAAGTGCAATTTAGCATTCGGAATTTGGGCTGAGGTTAACGTTGGGCTGATAAACTTTACGAGCAGGTTAATGTCCGAGGAAGTAAACTGTGCATTATATCGCGTGGCGTACAAACGAGGTTGCGGGGTGGTCAAGTTTGGGGGGAGAGGTAAACGTTGGCAAGCAACATTTTGCGAACCGTCAGAATCGTCGTGTCCACGATCATCGTCCATGGTAAGCGTGCTGCGAACAGATAATGTCGAGGAAATTAGCTATCGGTACACCTGACCGATCCTCTATGTCGCGCCTGGATCACCGTAATTCTGCTGAATCCCGTTACAACGTATCGATCTACGATCTCACGGTGAACGAGCTAGTCGTGAGCTGGAAGTTAGATAAGAGCGTGAACGATCACCGAATAATGTCCGGAACCATATATTTTACGACGTTGCCACTACTCATGGATAGAGGGTGAGACAAACCCTATAGAAAAGCTCGCCTGTGAGATCCCTACGTTCTGTAGTATCTAATTCTTGATGCATCGAATTCAAAGGAGCTTCGCGCATTGTTCTATGTTACATTTTTTACAATTTTAGCCGCGAACATTTGCCTAACAAGGGTGTAGGAAATGGTAGATACGTTTTAGCAGTGGTAACTCAAGTTTGAGGATTGAAATCACCGTGAAAAGTACGGCCTCTTAAGAGCTAATTGGAAATGATTAACGATTAATATTTATTCGAATCTAGAAATATTCTGTAGCAAATGTAAATTAATCGATGGGGAAGGTATTGCTCGGAGATAGAATTCGTTTATCGTATAATTTATAATTTCACGTTGGGGGTGAACCGGAAACTTTCAGGTCCCGTAGCAACGTTTACGCGCGGCAGACGATAAAAATTCGAGGGAAACTTTTAATTTACAACTTCCGAAAGGGACAACACGGGTTTGCCGGAAACTTTTCAACTCGAACTTGCTAACTTTCTCTTTTTCTCTTCCTTCGCTGCTTTTTTCTTCTTTTTTTTTTGCCCCCTCACCGTCCCTAGTGTGTAAAAGTATTTTCGAACTACACTCGTGAAATTGTCCTTCGACGCAGTTACGAGGATTTTTCGAAACCGAGACTTCCAAGGTGAAACAAAATTTTAAGCGAGAACTTTAAATGGAATTCCCTTGTTATCGCCTGCTCGGGGTAAGTTTTCCTTCGAACCATCGTATCATCGATTTAGTAGATCGTACAGTTTTTTGTTTCCCACTAATTCGCAGTCTAAATTTGACGAAACTTCTCCATGGAGACTGGCTCGATTGTAAGTCAAATCTCGAGGAACACGCGCAGAAAATGTATCTTCGCGGTGATGTTGGTCTTAAGACATGCTTCATTAGCGTCTGTCTGACAGACAAACGTGATTTCAAGCTCTTTGCTTCAATATTGTTTTGCAGCGTATGACGATAGCAATTTTGAAGAGGTAAATCTAAAACGTGAATCGAATCGGAAAATTTAGAATCAATGAAAAACGTGAAACGAGCGACCAGATATTCATAAAAATGTAATCAAGTAACGAAATTCCGAATCGATTAAAAACACGAATCACAGAAAAATATTTCGAATCACGTAATTGCGGATTAATCGAAAATTAATAAATTTAGAATCTATCAAAACTGTAAGTCGGATCATAAAATTTCGAATTAATTACGGATATGAATCAAATCGGGAAATATCGAATAGGTGAAAAATGGGAATCGTTCTTTGAGGAACCTTTGGCGATCGTGTCGAATTGAATTTGCTTCGCGATCAATAGTATCTTTGAATTTTTAATTTTTTGAAGATTTAGTTAAATTTCACGGTTCTTTTGCTTCGTCTATTTCAAATTCAGTAGTATATGGTACTACGTTTTGAAACTGTATCTTTTTTTAGGCAGGGCCGTTTGTTTCATCAATCTGCATTCTATTTTTACCCGTGGTTTTTTGCGTTATAGACCAATCTTTGGGGATTTCCTATTTTTTCTTCTTTCGCGTTTGTTTTTATTTTCGAGGTTGAATTTTTCCGTCGTTTGGGGACTGTTTTCTCTTTTGTTTGTGTTGCTTTTTGAGAGAGTATCGTTTAAATTCATCGGTAAACTTAATTCGTATGCCTTGTCACCTGCATAACCTGACAAATTATATCGCATAAAATACGAAGAAACCACACAAAGGCAACAACAGCGTTTACTATACTAATGTCGTGTCCATCCCTGTTTTGCACCGTGCACGGAACCATAAAGGATTCACGAAACGCAGTTAACTGCTTGGAAACGGCCGTTGCGCCGACTCGTTAAGAGGCTTTGCTCGACAAAGCAGCTTTCTATTTTGCGACCATCCCTGGAAAATGTATTGTTTTCCACCGGACGAGATTCTCTTTTCCAACCCCCACTGGAAATCCGTCTAATGGGTTCCTGGACGAGCGTTCCGCACGGAAGAAATCAGTCTGGTTGATCGAAGTCCTTTGGCGTTCAGTGAAATTCTTTGAACGAATCGTGGATCGTTGATCGTTACGGTTAATGAAAAACATGGAATCGAGGCTACGGATATGGTAGAGAAATCGGGAAGCTAAAATGCCAAGAAATGTAAATGTTAGAAGCGAAGAATTTTAATTGTCTTAAGAAGATAATTTATCCCTTAAGTGGTACAGATTTTCGCAGTTTATCGTCTTCGTAGATTTAGAGGAAATAAATAAATAAATAAATAATAGTAAAATAGCAAATAATAATAAAAATAAATAGTAGAACATCTCAATTTTCACGCATTACGACGTAAACAACGTACATACTTGTTACGCTGAATTTAAGTTACGCGATGCATCGCAGAATTTAAATTCGATTATTTTTGTTATTAACACGATAGTCGCACGTTCTTCTGTTAGTCTGGTATAATTTTGTCATTAGATAAATATTTCGTATGGATTATTAAAATTGTTACGAGTGAAGTTATTACACGATTCGGTAGAAAAATATCGAATTGTTCGTTGTTCATTTTTATATGCATAATCCGATTTTATATGCACAGATTTTTATTCCCTTGAAATTACGGTTTATACGTGAAATTATCATGCGACTGAATGAGAGAAGATTTTACTATATTGCAAGCATACATCGTTAATTGACATTTACATAATACGATTTCGGGATATGTGGGAATTTTTATCCCTCTGGAATCGTGATTTATGGATGGGCTTGCTGAACAGCTAAATTACTCATGCTATGCTACAAGCACTAACATTTACAGTATTTTTTATATTACACTATCAAACACTTAAAACATCACACTGGATACATCTTTGTCCTTTGTTCCTACATATTCATACATAGTTTTCTCTTTCGCTTCTATAAATTAACATACTGAACTTTTTTCCAATTCTGGACACAGTCACATAGTACTTTATGGTATCCCACTGGGGGTAACCATCCACATGTTATCTAGCAATAAAGCTAGACAAATTTACCGAGTGTCCAGCTGGACAAATTATAAAGTACAAATTAAATAATAATATAAAGAAGTACTTATGAACCAACGATCGTACGAGTTAATCCCATACATCTGATAAATGATTAAACCATTAACCCTTTGCACTCCGAATTTTATTTCAATTTCGTTAGCAGCAGCTCCCAATGCTTTCACGTGTTTTAATTGAAATTTACTTTAACTAGAAAATAAGACAATTTAAATAAATAAAGGACGAAACGAATTCGCTTAAATACCAGTTTTATTCGCACTATTGTCGTATTTTGTAATTTTTAACTGTATGATATATCATTGAAACAATTTCCAGGATACAATCCCGGTTTTCTTTCGCACGTTTCACAAAAAAGGTGGGAGTGAAAGAATATCGAGTGGGATTCGACAAAGAAGTTCCTGAGATAAAAATTGATGTCGAGTCACATTCGACATACGAGTGCAAAGAGTTAACATTCATCTTGGTCGTAGCCATTTCGATATCTCTTCGTGCGTATACCTCGAAAACGCACAGAATTGGCGAAATATACTCAGGTAGACGATAATGTACACGATAGCCACGTAATTCGCAACGACTCATCTTTATATTGTATAATTGTGTCTCGACTATCGTCGCTATGAAAGACAACGAGAAAGATGAACAGGAAGGTTGCAACATCGAAAACAGAGCATCCACTGTACCGTAAACTGATCTCGTACTAGCAATTCCTTCCAGGCCAGTTCTTACGCAGAAGCAACGTTTGAATACTCGGTAATTCTAAACGCACAGCTACCGACCTGATTACATATTCCGATATTCGCATCGAATGGCACAAGTATCGGCCGTTTTGGCCTGTGTGCTGACTAATAGCGGCGTTTACAAGCCGTTTGGAATATTATCAATCGACGCGACGTCCTCCGTAATTCGTGGCGAACACGGCTCCCGAGTTAATCGAACGCAGCCGCTCCTGGTAATTGATTGGGCAGCAAATGTGGTTCCCAGAAAATATAGTTTCATGTTTGTAGATTTTAGCGATTCGGGCGAATTTGTTGCACTTGTTCGAAGTTTCAATGGAATACGAATCTTTGGCGAATCGAGTTGCATCCCATGTTCGTTTCTATTAAATTGTATAATACGCGGGGATATTTATGAATTTTTGGCAAACTTGAGATTTTTGAAAGTCTAGAAAATGCGTTTAACACAGCGCGAGAATATGTAAAGTATACAAAGGGCAGTTATCGTAATATTTAGCGGATGAAACGAATTTCTATTTGGAATTTATTTCTTCGGTCGTGTTTTTAAAAATGCGATATTGTAAAGCAATTTGTAAGAAGGATTTACAACAGAGAGGAAACCGCGATATCGACGAGGCCATGGCGCGTGAAAATTCCTTCATAATGAGACGTTTGCATGGATCAGCCGCTCGAAATTAATATCAACTCCTTTAACACGGGATTTAATGAAGTGTATTTAAACAGAGATTGAATTTTAAATTAAACCGGCGAGCCTTTCATTCAACGGCCGGCATTTTTGTTCGATGAAAGCGCGTTTAACGAGAATTTCGAGGCGTGAGCCCTAGCGAAACTTTGAGTTCAGTACGAACGGCCATCGAGTAATCGATTCTGAGAAGTTCAACGGCGATAATAATTGAAGGAGAATATAGTGATTCATTGGCGCGATTGAAGTAATTCTCAATCGTATTGTCTGTTGTTTCGCTTTATTAATTTAATTATTGGAAAATTAATCGTTTAATTGTTATTTAAATTGACTACCTGCTTTCTTTTCAAAAAGTATTTTCTAATTAATTCTCTGGGTTGGGTAAACGATTAAAGTTGGAAATATTTATTCAAAATATCTTTGACTTTTTATCGATTGTTTATCCAATTATTTGACTTTCTGTGCGTAAATACAGCTTTAACGAATTTTATATCGAGCGATATAAATCAATAGGAAGTAAAAACTGGTGGACTATCGCTGAATACCGAATTAGATTCAAGCTGAATTACTTAACTAATCTATCAACTGTCTCAATTGCAAACTGTTAATTGAATTGCCAAAATCAGAGTGGATTATCAGTCGGATGGAAATGGCAGGTCTAATGAAATTGTCCAAAATCATTGCCTCGGTTCATCGAGCTCAACAAAAATATTAGCGCTTTATCAAACGATCGTTTCCTTTTCTTCTCCATAAAAAAAAAAAAAAAAAAAAAGGGAAAATTAATCGAAAATAGGAAACAATTATTTCTTATCTTCGTAAAACTGTCGCAATTGTATAAGATTTTACACAATTGCTAGAATTTTACATCGTCGTTAATTCACGTATCACGAAGCACCAATATAAAAATAAAACTTGAACTAAAGAAATCGAAATGGAAAGTATATGAAGAAATACGTAACATAAAGAGAAATATAAATTTTTGTTTGTATGTAGATTTAAATTTCCAAATATTGCATCGTCGTAAATCTATAAAATTGCTCAGAAAAATTACGATTTTGATTATTTCGACCATTCTGGAATCTCTAATGTTAAATGAGACGAAATTTTACGAGATAAATTAGTTTACGCTTTTCTTAACTACGGTTTTTCGCGTCCATAGGACTATTAATAAAATATAGATCATTATCTCACCGGTGATCGACTAATTTCACAGTAATTTTTCATCGGCCATGTTTCCGCGATGCCAAGATATCATCGTCACGTTATTTTCCATTGAATAATATCTATCCTCTGGCTGGGCGAGCGCGAGGAAGATGTATCGATACAATAATCGATCAGAACGTCCCACTGAGTTTATAAATATCGTGCTTGAAACCTATCGCGATTTTTATCGTCCTAGTCCATCGAAAGAATAATTTTTTAGGAATATAGGGTGATTCATTATCGAGAAGGTTGTTAGTTGTTTTAATCGAGTCTTAATAAAAAGTAAATATCCCTTAAGAGACGCATGCTGTCTTAGGTCTTGAAATTAAACTGACCGATAAAACATTGACCGATAAATAATTAAATTAAATCGATAAAATTCATTATTTCAGATTTATGAAAATTGCGAGTTGTAGAATTTAAAGGTTCTTGGAATTGAGCTTCTTTTAAAAGTAATTGTCGAGATAGAATGGAAGATCTTCTGAATTTCCCCCAAATATTACGTATGTTAAATTTGTATTTCCAACAATTTTTATGGCATTCTATTTTTAAATAATAAAATTTACATTTTTCTAATATTAGTAATGGGATATTGATATAGTGTAGATGGTTCACGTCTCGTATATCTATTCATTTTAATTAAAATTTTAGCGAATATAAGTCATTTGCACTCTCTTGACGAAATAAGCTACGAAAATTTCGAGAATCTGGTGTCTTACAAATGAAACAAATATTGTAACAACAATTTAGAATTTCACAAATTTTTCTCCCGTGTATTGTCTCTTGTTTTATTCTTTGTTTCTTTTCATGTATGTACAATAAATTTCTGTTTTCGTTCTTTATCTGCGTTACGCCTTTGACAGTGTACACTGTGTTTTTAAGAATTTCTGATACGTTTATCCGAATTCTTTGAGATTATTATCTACACTATACAGGAAAAGACGCGCAACTGCAATAATTAGCGATAAACGTTTCGCATGATCTAAAGCCAATAGTAAACCTAAACCGTTACGCCGTTACGTAATTAACAGTAAATTCAAATTAGCGCGCATTATTGTGCGATTAATATGGACATTGACAGATGTCCATGCATGACAAATAGGACGCCTTTCAATTAAATCTGCAACATCACTTATTGCAGATCCTAAATTGTCATTAGAAGCACAATTTTAGAATTCTCAGTTATACGTTATTCGATATTCCATTTTTATAACTGAATGGTTAGAAAAATGTTGCTTCTGTGGGAGTAGTTGAGGAAAATACTTTTTGGAAGAACTTCTTTACTGACATCTGGCTTGAAAGAAAAAGAAGGAGATTAGAAAAAGTTCGTAGAATATAGCGTGTTGATCAAAATTGCTAATAAATTATTAAAAATAATCTTCTATAGAAATTTTTCGAAGAATGGAAGAAGAATTTAAGTAGTATTAAAAATTTGGGAAAATTACGTCTATTATTTTTTATTATTTATTATTCGTAATCCTCTTGTCTCGCTGCACGTGTTTTTATTTTGAAATTAGTTATTTGAGTAAATTATTCGAATAAATAAAATACAAGTGAACAATGATATTTGCGTTTGTAATATTTGGATAGTATTGTTGTTGTCCATTGGACAATAGAGTGTAAAAATCCATTGTTTAATCACGATCCCGTTAATTTAATACATGCAAACCGTTTGCAATAAATTTCGCGTTCTCGAAATTAACATTTCCTATCTCCGGTAGAGTTGAAATACCATAGATAAAACGTGTTTTATCGTACACGATATAATATCTGTAACAAATAACAGCAAGTTTATTCTGTTTTTGAAATGAACAAAAAGGACTTTTTATTTCAGAAGGCTTTATTTGCGCAACAGCGATGATTTATAATAGTACTTGACAATTAATTATCTTTATTTTGAAAAAGAAGGATATTTTAGGTTTACGTGTCTTTTTTTCGTTTTTTGCTTATCCTCCGTAGCTTTCCCATCATTTTTCACGAAAGTGTCACTCCTATGCCGTCCTCGTCTTAATTGATCGATAAAAACCGGATGTCGAGGCACACGATACTTCAAAACGTTTCGATGGTAGAGTTCTAAGACTTTAAGAACTGAAGGTCCTCAAATGTATATATATAATATATATAATAAAAAGAATTATAATATATAAATATGAATAATGAGATTATTTATGGCAGATAATTTCATTTTCTTTTTATTCGTGCGTATTTGAGCTGACGTTCTTTGCGCTGTTTTTTGAATGTTCATAAACTCCAAGTACATTTTGTATTGTTATTGAAGTTTTCATTTTATTCTATCCGAGTGTATAATTATCTTTTTGCTAATGTATTTGCCACAATTCGAAATCGAGCAACAATAATGCCATGGAGAAACGTTTTCACGTAACAACAACTCGATACACGATGCGATTTGTAATTAATGTCGCAATCTCGTGTCGACGAGGTAACTACGTCGAGTTGAGCGAGATTCCGTTTGAAATTACTCTTGTTTCAAGAACGGAACAAAGCAATAGTTGCCGCGATTCCGCGATGTCCGCTTCGATGCATCCCTCTTGCTCTGATTCGTCGTGGTTTTACATTTTTAATAATGTTTCCGGTCCCCGTGATATTAAATTGCGAACATTAACTCTTATAACGCCGTCCTGTTTCTGCTCACCATCCTCATTTCGTCGGTTGTTTCATAATTTGCCGGTTATTCCCTTTGAAATCGCCACAATTTGCTTTGTCCGCTTTGCGGATATTGACTTTTAGATCTCGCCGAGCGTAAAAATACGAAACTGTCGGACGTGATTCTTGGATATTGCCAAGAGAATGTCACGATGACGCGTTTATTTTTCTTTCGTGATCGAGAAAGTAGTTTGTAATTCGTTTAGTTGCAGTTAGGATCGATCGGTGATCGTTCTTGACTGGTCACCTTCGTTTCATCGTCAAATCAACTTTGACAATGTTGTAATTATAAGATAGTTGCATTGTGTGATTTAATTATTAATTTACTAACATATTACTGTTATTTACTAACACACGACGCTTTCTTACAAATTCGAAGGATCCCGATCAAATCCTAATAAAATAGATGAAAGTTTCTTACATTTCTCGGAAGCGTTAAAAAAAAAGTCAAACCATTCTCATCGAATACGCGTTCGAGCAAAGGAGATTAATTGGACGAATTATTGGCAAACTCTGGCCGAGTTGGAATCGTTAATATCTCGAACGGCGCAACTAGGCACGTTTTCATGTGATTAAAGCGTCTGGTTGGCGTGTTCTGGCGTAGAAACGAGTGTGATTAGAAACGCGATAATGACGCGTGGCACGGACCGCGTGACGTGTTCGCCACTGGCAGGGGCTGATTGTGAACCGGCGATAGACAAACACGATGACGAATAACTAAAATTACATGATTGTCGTCACGCTGTTCGTTACATTAACGATTTACGGTCGCACACGTTCCATGACGACTATTTATAACGATGCCGGCCACACCGCAATGGATGGATCATTGTTGCCCACGTGAATACATTATGATAATCACCGCTTGGTATATGCTAAACAACTGCTCGAACCGATAAACGTGCCTTCGCGCCAAAACAGCATCTATAATCCGGTTTATTTGACTCGGCCGATAATCGCGATCGAGATTGTTAAGTTGGGATTCGATTCGAGGAAGTTGTACGATGCCGCTGTGCGATAGTTTCCGTATTCACTATTGATTGTTGCAGTTGCTGCACAGTCGGTATAGTTTAACGTTACCGGTGTGAATGCTTGGTAGCAGGAACTCGTTGATTTTCGACTGATAGGCTGCGAGTGAAATCGCTGGCAGATATTGTTCATAGCGATGGGTTTAACCCTTTGGGCGCTGCGTTGTCCGACGTTAAGCGTGCGCCGTGGACTGCCCACTCTTTACGAAGAATTTTCATTGGAAAATATATCGATTGTAACTGAAATAAATTATGTAATGACCTGAAAGGAGTTAACAACCATCTATTTCATTAAGTAATAATAACATGAACAATATAAGAGTTTTAAATTATATCTTTTAAATGGAAAATTTAATAATTTTGTATTGTATGGTAAATTTCAAAGTAGGGTTCAATACAGTCAGTCCTGTGATTATGTTTAGTGCAAACAGCGTATCTTCGTCGTGAAGAATGTTTACTATTTTCTTTATTTACGCAGGATGTAGGGAAATGGAAGCTCGTCCGAACGAACTCTTCCTCCTTTAGCCTCTACTCTGCGTGCTGGGTATTTTTGCAAAATATCTTTTACGAGAAGCAGATGAAAATTTTCAAATGTTCCAGTTTTATTACTGGCACTTTGTAAAGAATATATCCATTATATATAGCGAGGTCTAAGAGGCGGAAAAAATGTTTTTGTACCTAAATCGAATGGTTATGTGAGAACGCATATATGCGTCCATAGGCTAAATTGAATAGTTGTGTGAGAACGCACGTATGGAAGATCTGAATCGGGAGAGATTCAAATTATTGTGCCTTGGGATACCAACGTTGTTTGGTTTGCAAAGATAAACGAACTTATTTGTAATCGGAGTTACATTTCAGCTTTTTATATTAGGTTGTTCGAAAAGTGTCTTTCTTTTACAAACGCGTCTTTTACAACGATGCATCTTTATACAAACACGAAACCTAATCTATCGAACGTTGTGATCTTTATCTCGATAGAACAAAATGGATCATACGTAATTCGATAAAATAATATAAAACGAAAAATGTTGTGCATCCATTATTTCCTCATAAAACGAAAGAAACTTTTCAGACGATCTAATAATAACACCGGTCGATACAAATAAATAGACGAACGTGCTCTGTAGGTCAGTCATTATAGCGAGTCATACGGTGGAATAGCGAGCGTAGAGTTGAACAGTAACATTGAGCAACGATTACGACTGGCATACTATCTCTGTACTTGTACTTACAGTGATTTTAATGTACACTGACAACACGTTTAATATCCACCTCAGAATAAATTGGAAAAACGAATCTTTTAATAGGAAGGAACAATTGTAGTAAAATCTAACGAATTACAAACGAAACAGGAAATGTATATATATACTTTTTGGAGGGATCGATTAAAGCTGTTCGTAATTATTTCTTGAGTACGAAGCGGAGTAGGAATAGTTAAATAAATCAGAAGCTTCATACAGGATTCTAGATGAAGAGGTGTCGCATCGTTTGTGGTCACTCTGGCTGCGGTTCCAGAGATATTGGTTCCTATTTGCATTTCAGTAGACGATGCGGGGACCTGCTAATGCTATTTGCGGTTGTTTTAGCTGGTGGTCGCTAGTTAAAAATGTATCGTAAATGTAAAGGCGTAATTGATAAATCTTCTTTCGACAAAAAACTTTCTTATTAATCCAATATTTAACATACGAGTACATTCTATGCATTATATAATATACTATCGCAGTATCGTGGAAAGATTGTCTAAGAAGTATCGGATGAACAATAAACGATGTTGCGAGAAAGCCCAAGTGCCGGACTAAATACAGGCCAAAAGGATTTGGAAACTTCAATGAGCCGAGCGGCCCATCAATGTGTTGTCGATCCTTCAGTCGATTAATGGAGAAAGACGAATTAACAGGCAGTCGTGAGTTGAGTTAGTGTTAGTGTTAGTGTTGTCAGCGTTGTTAAGGAGGGTGGTCAGCGTGAAAAATGAGCGTTGGAACCGTTGTAACGAGAGTAGTGAGCGACGAATGATGACTGCGTGCATACAGACTGACGGAGCATCGTACTTGATTTCGCGTTGGCGTGAACGATATTGAAACAAATCATACCGTTACCAAACCCACTAGCACTATATTTTCTCATACTATGCAATGTAAAGTATATACAGTCTATGCACTCTACGTGCGCTTTTCGTTATCTCTGGTTCATCTAGTCGCTGGCGCGCCTTTTGTCAAGCGCATTATTCGCGACTCGCGAAGAATACAGAGAGGCAAATACGCGTCGATTGTTTATCCGTGAACTCGCTCGAGTGAAAAGCTTGCACCCGGAGATACAAGAGCGCCTGGTATTCTTCGACAAACAATGAACTTTCTCGCCGCTTTTACTTATTCTCTTTCTCTGTTCGTCGATCGTCGTCGAAATCGAGTCGAAGTAGATTTGGACGATGTCGGGTCGGACGTAATTGGCGCAACATTGTTGTGCAAATAACAGAAGCTACAAAACGCCTCGACTACAAATCGCATTAGCGGGCCTTCTCTGGCCTCCGTCGATCGAGTCAGTCGAGTCGACCGATCGAATCAATATTCAAATTCGTTCCTGTTGACAAACGGATTTACATACAAACCTCGTCTGGTCGCGGCCTCCGATCGATTAGCGTACGTCCATCGTTGGTTCGCTATTGTCAGCGTTCCTGTTTTCGTTTCAGAACGTTAGGATCTTTAAACGATTAAAAGAAATTTCAGCCAGATTGTGCAAGGAAAATTAACGACGAGAAACGTTTCTATCCACGTTTCCAAATTTGTTAACGTCGACGGAGAGAGACGCAAATCGATGTTTTTCATTTGGTTTGATTTGACGTGTCTTCAAAAAATATGCCGAAACTGAGGTAAAATATATTTCACAATATGTCGCCAACAATGTGCTAACATGCTTGTCCACGAGATCGACTAAGTTCGAAAAAGTTGAAAAATACAGAAACATGGTGATGTTACGAACAGTGTTTTTTTTTTTTTTTTTAAAGTGTATCTTGATTTATGTCACCTTCTTGCGACGAATAAACTTACAAAAGTATACGAGTTATTTATTCTTTGAGAATTGTATATTAACTCGCGTACTCATTAATCAAGTTATCAAGCGAATAAAGAGTGTCAGTTTGGTTTCCAAGAAGCTTATATTGCGAACCAAATATTTTGTTGCTGATCGATAGTATTCAGCAACGTATTATTCAGCGTTATAGCCAATGATATTTTTTAAACGTACAGGTAGAAATAAAAGAAATTTTAAGAAACGATAATGACTTTATAACAAAATTTATTGTTGAATTTGATTATTATACAAAAGCAATTAGACAAGAAGTGATCATTTACACATGTGGTCATGGAAATTTAATAGTCCAGTGAAATTCAGCGAGTTGAAACGAGAATCGGGTGAAATCACGCGTCTGCCTTTGAAGGACCGCAAATTAATCATAGTACGGTTTCAAACAACGCAACGAGCACAAATTAATATTAATTTAATGGGCATATATATATGTTATATATATATATATATACATGTATATGCATCCGTATATCTACCTATTCCATTTACTTTTATTAATACTAAATTAACAAATTATTTTTTCCACTCGATTGCAAGAGATTAAGTATATATATATTTTTTTTTACAAAAAAGGGAATATTTTTGTTTAATTTTATCGTTTGCATTGCGTAATCGATTTATTGAATTACTCTGCTTTTAAGTTCATAGAACATGATTTGGTTTGTAGAACATTTTTTGAAAATGAACGCCCGAGAGGCTTGGAAATTCGATCGATTCCGCGGAACAATATAAATTCATTTGCATCTGCGCGTTTAATTTAATCTGTATTCTAGCGAAGATAAATCAGTCTTCACTGTGGTCTCGCTAGGAATTTCTGTAATGAACAACCGGATAAAATTCGAACGATTTGCATCGAGAACGCTCGAAACGAATGCTACCACAAACTTCCCAGATTTTAATTTATTTCGTTGCTCATTGGTTTCGTTTTGTTCCTTCTGTTTCTGAGAGCTTCGCGTCGAATCGCGTTGTTTGATTAATTTCAAAAGTTCTTGTTTGATGCTTATAATTACGTGTAATATCCAGTATGTTTAATTTTAACTCTTACGCCATTAGCAGAATATACGTGGCTCGTGTACCTTTCAGAAATTACTAAATTGACAATAATTCGTGAAACGGACATTTAGACAAAATTTATTTTTTTAAACGTACGAATCGGTCAAGTGGCTCTGAAGCTTTAGTTTTTGGCGGTGAAGTGTTATGTTTGCATTGTCGAAGTAGTTAAAAGATTTGGAAAAATCTATCAGTTGATCAAAAATTCCTAATAAGAATCTAAGTGTTGAGTTTTAATTTGACATTTACTTTATCGCTTCATGTTTTCTTGTTTTATCTTTATTTCAATCTCCTATAGCCTTTTTACTTAGAGCTACCTACTTCTACATTCTCTATATAAATATTCTCTATATAAATTATTCTCTATATAAATATTTATATTCTCTATATAAATATTTATATCTCAAAGAGAGAACCTACAGTTTTTAGCGTCATTATATTTTTTTATAATTTTATTTAATCTATATTTAATCGTATATTTTTCGATTATATTTTTGAATTTGTTTCGTAGCTTGGAAGGGATAGTTGACACGAAGCAGATATTATAAACGTGGAATATGCGTAGGCTATTTTTGTTATCTTTTAGCTAACGATATATTTCAATATTTTAGTATTCTACAAAGTATGGGTTTTAAAAAATAAATCCGAAGAAATAACTCTTTGGCGAAAGGACGTAGAACATTTTTACGAGGTTATATGCTTATCCATGCATTTTTATCAAAGGCTACCAACAACTATACACAAATTATTAGGAGGTGCATGTGTGCACGTGTGCTAATTAAAATGCATATTGTACATTCTATCGCACGCTATCGTTGAAACCCCAAATAAATGCATAAAATTAATGGGATTTACATTCTTACTATAAGGTAACATGCATAGCGTAGCTTGGGTTTTTGGTCTTGGTGCACATAAATCTTTCACGTATAATTACTCGAAATTACACACGAAATATTTAACTGTTGTCATTTCATCTAATTGAAGAAAATTCATGTAAACCGAAGTCGATATCCGCAGATGTCCCATAGAAAGAAATTTGTAAAACTTTCTTCAGCAACTCTAAACGTTTTAATCACGCGACCTGATCGTATCTCGTAACAATGCACGAGATCTTTACGCTCGAATTTCATCGGCCGTGTATTCGGTTTAGAGGCATCGCGAGGAATCGTCGCAGGGGTTAATCTCGCTACGAAAGCGGATAATCCACGCGCTACGCATAAATTTCAGCTGCTTACGTGCCGGAAACGCAACGATGGGGCTGCCGTAAATCTCCAGGCATCGCACTTTAATGGACTGTTTAACAAAGTCGGTGGTACGCGCGAGGAAAGAGCGTGCGAGCTGAAAAAGCTCGTTTCGAAAGGCTCGTTCGAGTTGGTCGACGCGCACACTTACACGCACATACATAGAAATTACGTATAGATGGTACAACGCACAAGTGTATGTTGGAAAGTAACTTTGCCGGAACTCGTGTCGTGTGTATCGACGTTGGACGCGATCGAGTTAAGGAAAGTTTGGTCGACGCGATATTTAAGGCGAACGCAAGGTTAACGAGCCGGAAAGATGGATCTGTCTTCGAAGATAACGGATGCTCTGCTTCAGGGCTGAAGTGGATTTCGAAAGTGTGCTCCAATGAACGCCACTTTCTTGAGAAGTCGATGGTTAATTGAGTGAGAATGGGTGGAACACGAAATGTTCACACGCAAGGAAAATCTTTTTTGTTTCGAACGAGAAAAGTATTCTTTCGATGTAAATAGTCTTGCAAAAATAAAAGAGCAGATTATATTGCTGGTGTTGGTTGATGTTTGCTTATTTTGGAGCCTGAATTCTTATTACTTTAAGGGTCAATGTTGTCGTTATACTTAAGGACCGATGGTTAAATCTAATCGTTAAGTAGTTTCGAGCTGAAATTAGAGTAGTTAGCTCTAGGTGGTAGAGAGCAGTGCACGTGCCTGACTCGTGACTGATTAGTACTACTTAAAAAGCAGAAATCTAGATTCCTTGTTCGTTTACAATGTTTATTTACACTTTGACGTTTAATTAGGTTTATTTGTCTTTTTACGCTTACATCGTAGACTATTGACACGTTGTTTTATGCTACCATAAACATTCATAACGATCCAATAATAATAATAAAAATCCAATTTAAGTTTACTCCTGTTTCACTCAATCTATCCAAGCTAATTATTACAAAGAGAACAACGCAGATATAGCAAAATATTAAAATTCGAGTTGAACCGTTTAAATATGAAATAAATATATTTGATAAAATCTCCAACGAAACAATTACCCATTTAACCCAACAAATCGATTCAATTAGCCACAAAAATTGACCATTTTGCTCGTCTTATTTCCGACCAATATTCCCGTTTCGAAACTTTTCATTCGAAAGCTGTTTCATCAAAAGACCTTAACCACCTCGAAACACCGTCCACATTCAACTCCGATTTACCAAACAAATTATCAGCTTAACGACGCCACTCAACAGTATCAGACTGGCAAGTTCTTAGCGTCCAGTCGTTGGACGATCCCGAGAGATAAGTTTCGCGGTAAGTTTCGTTAAGCTGTTCGCTCGCAGGTGGACCGTAAGGGCGGCCCGAGTTATTGGGTTACGCTAACTTCCGGTAACTTGGTTCGGTCGGGACGGGTCACGTTCTGACCAGGGTTCAGACATGATTGAGCCAATCACGGTCTCGGTCTGAAGCAGCTTGATTTTTCGCCTGGACAGATCCGTTGAAATGCTTTCGCTGGCAGATCGGTCGTGTTCAGTGACACGAATCTGCCCCAGGCGAGAGTTCCCCCATGGAAAATCGCCTACCGAACGATTCGGTGACCGTAAGACTTTGTAGGCATTATTCCGATCCTTTCGCTTGTTCAACTTGTTCAAAGAATATTTCGATGTTTCGAGAGAAGATTTTCCTGCGCAGTTGTATCGTATAAAGGCTTCTCGGAGATGGAAGAACGACGATTTGTAAGTGAATATCGTGGATTCTTTTGTGAGTATATAAATATAATAGTATTTTAGACGATCGAGAAGATAAGGTGATAATACCAACGACTCTTTTTCTCATCTATTTCGAGGAATTGGAATTTTTCCAATTATTAGAGAAGATACAGGGTCAGAGTGAGGTACAACGCTTAACTTTGCATTGTAATGACAAAAACTCAGGAGACGAAAGAAGCACAGCGCTTCGTTAGAAGTCTTAACTAGAGGTTAGACTATAAAGAAACGAAACACTTTGTTAGGAAGAGTATTTGCATGCGAAGGAAAATTAGATTTTCCGGAAGTATCGAAGTATCCGTTTCGCTCGAGTGGTGGAGTATACAGATAAGAAAGAATAGAAGATATGACAAAAAGTGAGAAGAAAGTAGAAATTCTCAGCACCCTTGGCATTCTATGCATTTTATCCAACTTTCCTCTGACACGAAATAAACGTGGGTTTTTACAAGAAGAAATACAATAAAATTATTTCCATTGAATAATCATCTTATTCCGTATAATTTAAACTAACACTTTGATCGAACGAAACGCGTACCTCATGCGTTATAATTTCCCCTACAAAATCAATTCTCCGTGAAACCAGTATAGTAGCTCGTTGAAATTGTATTCTACAATTTAATCATTGCAAACAGAGTCCTGTCTGTTTTCCAATTGTCACGTTATATGAACCAGTATAGTTAACAATTATTCCAACATGTATATGTAGTATCGTGGACGAAAGGCCTAAGAGATATCAGGCGAACTATAAACAATGTCGCGAGAAAGCCCAACAATGTATCGTCGGTCCTTCGATCGAATAGTTTCGCGGAAAAGACCTGCGTGACCCTGGCCATGAGCGATTGCGGAACACGGTGGGGCTAAGGCAAAAGACAAAGGGATGCTAAGGGACAAAGACGAATTAACAGTCAGTGTTAGTTAAGAAGTCAAAGAGTGTTAGTTGAGAAGTCAGGCAGATAGTGTTGCTAGCGTTGTCGAGAGAGTGTGGTCCCCGTGATAGAGAGCGTCGGATCCGTGGTGACGAGAGTTGCAAATCGACTATCTAGTTGTCTTAATTATAATACGTTATTGTGGTTAGTTCACGCTAAACAACCATCGTTCTCTGTTTAACCAACATCTGTTTAATCCATTTATTATAAATAAACTAATTGTAGTAAAGATCCTACATATATATACTCGTTGTATTTTCCGTCTTATAATCCATTGCTTGGTATCTGGTGAGAAATAGCGCGTATAAAAATCTCTGCAATACGTTGTCTACGTATAAAACTAATAATATCGCAAACACTATCGGTGGTAAAAAAACTTGAAGCACCGAGGGGAAAAGTTCAGTAGTGGCCGTACTTTCTGTACTTTCTCTTTTCTCGTTTCGTGCAAATAACGAGGTCACTGTTATTCGTGGTACTTTACGTTGGCGGCGAAAGAGGAAGAGGCTGAAACTTTCCGTCCGCAAATAACTGTCCGGGCAATCTTACTTCCTCCCCTTGTGCCCTATGGTGGATGGGCGGCGGTATTATCGCGAAGTTTTCGCAGCGAAATAACTCGGTGTGAACGCGTCGCGGGACAAAAGTGTCAACGAAATAATAAAGAGCGGTGGGCAGACGGGTTGAAGTGGCCGACAGTCGGCGAATGGAGGTCAAAAGCTTGCCTTAATAAAAATAGACGCGTCCGAGATTGAAACAGCTACCGCGAATGAGCACAAGGAACATGGGAAACAGCGAGTTTATAATTGAAACTCTGCCATGTTGCTTTTTGGCGCGGATGGTTTCCGTGGTATGTCCATTCTATTTTTCTTAGTTAATTCTTTCAGCGTTGAAATGTGCGATGTCGCCCGTTTATTATACGTTATCCACTTATTACGATGAATCATAACCTGGACCAAATGGTTTCTCTCTTTTTATACGAATATACATTTCTCATGATATTTTATGTCATTTCGCGTTATCACTTATGGATGAATTTATAAATCACGCATTTTTTCTGTCGTTTGTTAGAAGTAAAATTTTTGGAAACCTATAAAGAGCGTTTTAAATCAAGTATCCATATCGATTATCGATGTATGTATTAGGTTGCACGAGAAGTGTCTTTCTTTTACAGACCGTCTTTTCCAACGATGCATCTTTATACAAACACGAAACCTAATCTGTCGAACGTTGTGATCTTTATCTCGATAGAATAAAATGGATCATAGGTAATTCGATAAAATAATATAAAACGGAAAGTGTTGCGCATCCATTATTTCCTTATAAAACGAAAGAAACTTCTCGGACCTAATATTAAATATTTTTTATTTTTACAAGCGTTGGAAAGAATTGTTTCGAGTATTCGAATAGCATAAAATAACACTGTTCGTTTCCACGCAGCTTTTTACTCGCTTATTAATTAATGTGGCTGGCTCGGCGTTTAAGAAAAAAAGCAATAGTTGTAATTTACGGGCAACGAAAGATTGCAAAAAGCAGAAAAAATGTGGAATAGAAACCGAGAAAAATCAGTATTTCATTAGTTGTATTATTTTAATTTATCGTTTATGGATCAAAGGTTTAAATCGATTTAGGCGTATTCGATCGATCGTTTAATGACTGGAAGAAATAATTTCGAACTTTAAAGGAAGTTATTATACGTAGTATTGAATTTTTCTTTTTTAAAGAATATTTTTTCATGAAAATATCGAATAAAACTTTAGGTGTACTTTACATTGCAATAATCCAGGAAATGATATTCGCTCGTTTTTTCGAAATAACTTGCGCCAGTGCAAACATTCATTGAAAACGCGTTTCAAATAAAAATATTTCAAAACAAGGTATGAGATATTGCGCAAATATTTCAACCCATTTTTTTAAAGGTTTTTCGTAACTATATTAAATCATGTTAAACGAAGGGTTTGATTCGTAACCAGAGAAGTATACGTGTTATACGAACGTGTGAAACAATCGAGGGGTTTTAAGTAAACGGTTTTACGCTATTTCGACTTTGCTTCTTTGCCAACATTTTTTAATTAATTTCAAGAATCGTGTAACGTAACGAAGATTCTTAAAGCACTTGTTGATTCAAGAATGCTATTTTATAACTACGAAAGCATCTAAAAATTCTTTATTTGCCTCTTTAAATTTTTAAATCTACTACTCTATGTTAAAACGAAACTAAACACACTTCAAAGAAGAAAAATAAAAAAATGAATTGCCACTAAAAAGTTTGGAAGCATTCATTTCCTTTAATTTTTTGTCCCATTGCAATATATAACATAAACATATTATTTGGAATAATAAAAAGAGCAATCAAAATGTTTGTTGTATCATAGAATATTCAGTTACCACATCAACACGTTGGTTAATTAGAATTGCGTTTCTGGTGCATGAGATGCAACTTGCATGAAGCGCAACTTGCATGAAGCGCAAACAAACGATCATTTATTGTGTGGCAACTTTGGGTGCAGTTTATGGTGGTGGATGTCTAATGATTACCAGTTACGTAATTACGTTCCATGAAGCCTGAAAACATGCCTCAATTATTGCTGCTAATATCACCGCTATTAACGTTAATATTACACATGACAACATTTTATTGTTAGAGATTTTATTTGTCGATAATAAATAATTATGTTACTCTTTATTAAATACGATAGTACGAAACCATATTAATAGGAAATTCGATAAATGACAGCCTCAGAAATAGCACGCGTCCCCTTAAATAATTTAAACGTTATTGTTGATTATTGATTATTTTGTCGGATTAAATTCGACGTATATACATATGGCTTCGATTAACATTGGGTATTATATAAAAATATGCTGCTGTATAACGTAAATTAATTTATCGAAATAATATACAACAAAAAATTATTATACTATTTTACTCAATGTATATCTATCGAACGATATAAAATAAAACTAAGGTACCTTTACGTTTCGCCCCCAATTTTTAGACCTCCATTGTTCCCTCCAGCTGTTCTATTAGATTATACACAGCTTCACTCGAAGAAGCCACTTCGCGAAGAAGCTCGGTTCACATCGAAAAATCCACGTGAATTGAGCGAGTGGAGTTTCGTTACGCGAACTTCTCGAAGCGGTTTAATAATCTTGCTAATAGCCACGAGATAATAGCCATTTCTTCTCCGACAACTTATTTTAACAAAGCAAAGTTTCTTCTTTCATCGCGCGTATAGGTGGCGTCGAGAACAACGCCGGCGGCACGACGAAAGAATTTAGTATAATACGATAAGTGCTGGGAAGAAAATTTTCCGCGAAAATTTATTGCTTTAAAAACGTCTGAAAAATATTTTTTTTAGTTTCTTCCTGCGTAGCGATAATTGGATTATTAAAATGCCAACATTTTCAATTTTCGTAGATTTTTTAAATTAAGGGATTCGAAGTTTCCTGGCACCTTTCTCGGCCAGGAGTTTTTCAAAGAAAACTTTTCTTCTAACTGTTTCCTATGTACCAATTGGATTATTGCAGTATGAAAATTTCCAACTTTCGTGATTCTTTTAAATTAAAAAATTTGCATTCTCTCAAATTCACTTTCCCTCAGAAATAACTCAATATAGTCATTCCTTGCAATTACGTTATTTTAAGGTGTAACAGTTAGATGATCATCGTATCCAAATTTACAGACATTTTCTTGCAATTGGAATTTCTTTTAGTTAGAAATTTTCTATTTTATTACTGCCTCTAATAATTGTACGATTGCATGCTAAAAATGTAAGACTTCGTTGATGTCCTTGTTGAAAAACTCCTTTTTTTTTTTTTTTTATAAAATTATCAAAAACTGCTTATTCATTTAAAATATTGTCCATTTTATAGAATACACGACAGAAATATAAAAAAATAAGAGCAAACGAATCAAATACGTTATTTTTAAATACCGATGAAAAATATTGGAATATATTACGAATATTATAAACTCCAATCCGACTAAGCTTCCTATCGCAAATCACAAACTTCTTTAATAAAGCCAAACTTCTTTGCCAAATATTCAAAACGCTAACCAATTTTTCGCTCGCTGTGCATGCTTAGTTCTTATATCCCGGGCAAAATAATAGAGCGAGGATAAGATAGGAAAATCACGATAGACAGGAACAGCTTTAGCGAATGGAGACGATTTAACGTGGATAGAAAGAAAGTAGAAGGTGGAGAGCATGGATACAGGTGGATAAATAAATGTCTTTATTGGACGTAGATGAGGTAGTAATATGTTTCGCTCGTAGATTTTCCAGATGAGAAAAGTATTTCTCGGTATATATCGTGATCCGGAAACTGCTTGCTTGGAAACATCGTTATATATAGAAAAATTTATCTCGTAAGCGTTTCAGAACTACGATATAGAGACACCGTTCGATCGAACTTATTTCAATTTTTAAAATAAGTCACGAAAATGTGGCGAGTAGCGCAATATAGGTATCCAGGTAATTTAATTTGTTTTATCACCCGTTTAATATTTCATTTGCCGCGACTTAAATTTCATTCGTATAAATTTCTAATTATGGAAAACGAAATCGTTTTTCCAACGAGTCGAAACAACCACTCTGAATACGATTATAACCGTGCGAAATTAGATATCGTGAATTAATTTCTGGTCATTTGTAACGTGATACTTAATAACGTAACTCTGGCGTAAGAATAAATAAGGGAAAATAAGGTAGAGATGATTGAAGCAAACGAAATTCTAGGAACGAAACGTTGATGGGAAGCGAGTAAACGCGAAACGATCGACTCGCTTCCCATTACGGTTTATTTATCCACGTAAATTTTATTTCGCCAGGGGCATCTTCGTCATTCCCGTATTTTTCCGTCATCGTGTTCCACGACTCTTCCTTCCATCCCTCCATCCAACTCTTTTTTTCATTCATTTTTCTCCTCCTGTCCTGTCGTTTTCCTCCATCGTTACATTTTTATCGCTCGCGTAGGATTTACGGTCGATGAAATTTTTTGCGTCCGGCCATTACTAAGAGATTTGTTCCAGAAGGGCAATTAGAAGCGGAAAACACCGTTCTCTCCTGACTATTAAACGTTTCCACGTCCAAACACGGATGGTTTTAATTAAGCGGCTAAGATATACGCGATCCTGTACGAATTTACGCGCACTTGTCTGTTTGGCGTTCCTCTTCCGGTTCGTTTTTCGTTCCCGCGGCACCTGCAGTATGAGGTAATCCATGGAAATTTACAGAGGTCTTTAAGTCATGGCTTCGCCTAGTCAGTGTTTCTTTAGAAGATACAGGGCTCTGTATCTATCCAAGCTGAACAAATCAATTATATTTATATTCGTTCGAGGACTAAAAAGTACGTAACGTCAGACCGTTTTGTAATTTATTAACATTTAATTTCACGATGATTACTAGATTTCAGATATTTATGCATTTATGACAAATGGAAATATGCGAATCCTGAAAATCGTGTCTCTTCACAGTGTTAATGACATTGAAAAATATTCTGTGAGATACTTGACACGTATAATCTTATGCATAAAGAATATTAATCGAACCATTATATACAGAATATAAAGCATAAAAGGTAAAAAAGGAAATAGTAAACGACGCAAATAATCGCGAATAAAAATCGTGAAAATGAAATTCGTCGATTTGTTTGTTCGCTTTTCCCCCCTTGTTTTTCCATTTTGACTAGGAAATAGGAAATTTTCGCGATAGGAGCGAACGGTTAGGAAATAAAAAAAAAAAGAAAGAGAAAGGAGAAAAAAACGAAGGATCATCGGTAGCGCGCGGTTATCGCGAAGAAAACTGTCTGGAAAGTAATTTCCGCGGAGGACGCGACGTAATGTAATCCCGAAGTTCCATCGCTGGTTTTATCGCCGTTCGTACAGCGCTGTCATAAATAACGTCGGCAACGGACATTTTAAAACAGGCTTGTCGGAGACCGCCGCTGGAGAAATTGAAACGAAACGGGTGAGGGGATCGAGTAACGCACGTGTTTTTATTATTATAATAAATCATTTGAACGAGCCTCGTGTTCCGCGATTAATCGTTCCAAGCTTCCTCAATTTCGAATCTTCGCAATTAAACGTCTTACTACTTTTTCACGCGAAACCTTTTATATATCGATCGACTGAAAAAATACTAACTATGCGAGTTGAATCTGAAAATGATTAATTTAAAAAAAAAAAACTACTTTCAGTTTAATTTTAAAAATTAATGCGATAATAGATGCTTCGCTTTCGATCATTTCGAAATGTCACGCACAGAAGCTACACATTTTTCGCGTTTTATCGTCCTTCAAATTCGAAAGTCGTCAAAATTTACCGTCCCTAAAAGAGAGAAATTTCCACGAAACGGTGTCGTATTCTGTTTCCTAGATCTTCGTACGATGCGACGCCGCACCGTGGAAAACGGAAGTGGGCGGTTGGTCGTTCCCAGGCGTTACGGAATCGCTGTTTTCCTCTTTCCGCGTGCAATTTCGGGGATTCTAAAGGTTTGTGAAAACAACGCGTACCCGTTAGACCGAGGAAGACATAAATTAGCGTGGCCAGGAGCGCGCTCGACTAACGTTGTTATGCGACCACTGGCAGGAACGCGGACCTGACAACTTTCGCCATTAATCGCCGCCCGGAACGCTCGTCGTCCACTGCTCTCGACTAATTAATAATTACTGAATCATATCGCCGCCATGCTTCACGCGGTCCAGGCTGCGACAAATCGCCCTGGCTTCGTTCTGTTTTCGTTATTTCGCTGAAATACAATATTTGGATCAATTGGAAGATCATCCATTGGAGTTTTCATCTTCGAAGGGGGAAAAAGGCTTTTTAAAGATTCTTATTTATATTCATTTGTTTATTTTGTCAAGACTCGTAAAGATATTGGTATACATTTTCCATTCTAAATTAGAGATATTATTAGCAGATATTAACCGATATTTTCCTCGAATCACTTTCGAACAAGCCAAATATAATCGTTGGAAAGTTCCTATTCCATAGAACTGCAACATTTTCTAGTACCATAAAGTATATTATAATCACGAGGGTGTATAATCACGAAAGTTTATTCAAAATATCCCTATCGAAATTTCCTCTTGCGCGTTATTCATTTAAAGCTCGATCTATTCCGTTTAAATTCACCGCGTGTAATTCCCTGTAAACGCTGAAGAAGCGTTAACAAACACCATGAAACGGAACGAGAGGTCAGCGGATGGAAAGGGAAGAGGGAGATTCAAGTAGCGAATCCATCGCGACGCGTATTACCTAAATCCTTCATTCATTCAAAATTTCGACCTGATTTAATGGTCCAATTAGCATGGATAGTCATGCATCGATATCTTTGTAAATACGCACTTCACTCATTAACGATGCAAAATCCCTTTGGTGGCCGCGATATTACGAACGAAAATCAGCGATTCGCCATCCCCGCTGACCCAAGCCGCCACTTGATTCGGATTTAACCGAAAGTGGAACGACGTAATTTTCATAATAAAGCACCTGATTCCGTCCTACACTATCGAGAGATCGCGTTACATCGAGCAATTAGTTTAACGAATTCGTTGTCTTTTCGATGCATGAGAGGCAGAGTTTCGATTGCGGTTGTTGTGTAACGCGAATGAATTACAGTTCTCGTATCTCGATCGGGGAACTCAGTTCGTTTTTCCTTTACTTTTAACGCTCGGACGTACATGTTAATAATTACGGCGGTGAAGAAGCAGTGGAAAGAAGACTCGTTACGATTAAAATTATTCGTTAGAAATAGAACGACGAAAATAAATTTGTCATCGTTAACTTTCGTTAGCTGTTTTATATGTTTAACGGATTTACCGAATTTTTTAGAAAAGTACGAAAGGATTCTTGCTGATATAATTTCTCGCCTTAAGAATGTTATTTATCATAGTGTTATTAAGACTTACTTACTTATAGAAACAAAGGTGGGATTGCAAATAACAAATTCGAAGATCACAGCAGAATCGTATTATGATATTTTTATCGTCAGACTCGGCAGCTTCGATTCAACCTGAATTTCACATCTTTTTTCCAATTGTTTTTGTCACATTCGTCATCGAAACTTGTGACATTGATGAAATTAGAGCAATAGTAATGATAATAATAATGTTGAACTACAGAGGTGTTTCCATTCCAAGGGTTATTATTACTCAACAGAATGTTATTATGCAAATTTGTATGCTATTAATTACAGCTCTATGCTGTGGTCACAGGTTGTTCCGTAATTGATTCGATTAAACATAAATCTATTAGCGGTTTGCGGCGGGAGCTTGTAATTGATTTATGTATAATAAGAAAAACACAATACATTGTGCGACGTGTATTTCGCAGTCAATTGCTTTATCATAGCAGTTCTAGTATAAATATATATTTTATATTCAATAATATTTTATATTCGATATATTCAATCGAATAGGGATAAATATTCGTGTTGTATATTAATTTTTTACTAGATATATGTCGGCAATAAATATGTTGTAATTTCTATATACATTTTCGGATTGGTTTGAAATTTTACCCGTATAATCATGACGATCATATTTCACTGCGATGCTAACGAAAATTTATAATGTTTTATACAACACGATACGATATGGACAGAAAAGTTTTTTATAACGTGAAAAGCAAAGAGGCGTCGAAATACCTTTTGATCAGCCAGTGTAGGAAAAGGAGTTTTGTAATTTCAACCGTCATCGTGTTTTAATTATCTACGAATGGCATTATATTTCACAGTCATTCTTCAAATTATTCGTAGTACGAACGGGCCGAGTTCATTTTTCAAGGTAGCACAGTGGAAGAGCACAATGGAACCGATACAATCAAGGATTTTACGCTTTTATTGCGTGGATTTATCAAATTTTCATTCCCAATCCGCCGTAGCCGGACTTAATGTCACCGTACCGCTATAAAACGGCTCGAACTATTATTTTTCACCGATGCGTTTCACGAACAGACCGCTCGTCGACGCGAAATGCCTCTCTATTCGAGTGGAACATCGAATCTCGTCTTTCCGGATTATGATAGAATCGCCGTGCCGTGGCGATTATATTTGTCGTTTAATCTCTTAAAAAATGGCCAAAGCGTCATCTAGTGGTGATTAATCGCAGAATCGTGCAAATATAAATCCTGCAGCTCGTTCCTTTAACGTTGTAGCTGTACGGTATTTCCTGATTCAAGAGTGGACAGCTATATAGAATTAGCATTTTTTGAACGAGGATTAGAATCTCACAGAATCAATGATATAAGTTAAAATTTACTGCCTCTCTAATATCCAAAATATTTTGAGATTTACTTTGAAGTTTACAAAGGGCAACATCCCCCAAGAAAATTAACGGACAGTTGTTCGCTTTTTACAAGATGTAATTTGATTATAAAAATCGAGATTTTTTATAAGAGATAATTTAATTATAAAATTATTGTAGTATATTTTCGAGAGTCATTAAGTAGTATAGAAGTTGCTGCTCGTACTTTTATAAAATCGCTTAAACATTTCAAAGTTCCTTGTCCGTAAGTTACTTAATTATCGAGTTATATGCCAAATAAGAAAGCTCCTTAGAAACTTTTAATATATAATTGGACGACCAAACGAACTTATCTGTAAGCGATTTTCGATCGTAATTACACGAACAGCCTCGTTCAAAGAGATTACGATCTTCGCGCCTTCATCATAATATCTGCCAATCTGTGTAAAATTTTAGGGATTTTAACACGCTCCGAAATTATGAAGTCGAAGCTTTTGCTCTTTGTCGTTTGTTGCATCTACAATAGAGAACGTTACAACGTCTGGCAAGACGAAAACAATACAACACCTGTCATCTTCAGAACGAAGCGAATAAAATATAATTATCATAGATGTACGTAATTGAGCTAGCGGATATGCGAGTTGAGATATTTAATGCGTGATTTATATACGATCTAAATTTAACGTATAATTTAGATCAATAAATTTAAATTAATAATATGTGCGATTAATCTAAACAGATATTGCATCTAGTCGTTAATTTACTATTGATATACATCCAAGTATAGCATTCATTATTGTAATACAATTACTACCGATCTATTCAAGTGTTGTAGAACAACCTACGCAATTCTCGCTTCACCTTCGTCGCTGATAATAATATTTTTAGAATTAAAATCCATTGCAATGCAATGTTGTTTTATATGGTAGAAAACCGTGAAGCAATTTCCACCATCATCTTGACATCATCGAATACACAGCTGGTAAATTCATATATCATCTCTGACCATCTCTTCTTTGTTATCATTTACTCTATCACATCGTGTACCTGCGCAAAAAGAGAATTTCGTAGAAATTACAGGGCGAAACAAGCAGAAATTCACCGCCTAGCTGATATTTCGTTTTCCTTCGATATTAAACGCAACTCGTTGCAACCCTCATCCGTCTTCGTTATTCGAATTTTCTAGCGCGTTACGTCGGTACATTTTTCGTTCGTCCACGTCCACCTCTTTGTTCGTGACACGCACCGGACATTCGGCTAAATGGAACGCAACGACGGGACCGGGGCGCTTAGACCGAAGAAATTGCATTCTTCCATGGACTTTCTTCCCAGGGAAAAGTTGGCCCTTTGGATCCGTGGTCGTCCCAGCTGCGGTTTCGTAAATTGCTTCGACAATAACTCACCGAGTTTCGCTGTTAGAGCACCGAGGAAATTCCATCCCTTCGTCGGTGTTCCGCACGATTGTAATTTATGCCGGGTCGTCCGACGTCTCTCTGATCCGTACGGTATTTTAACGACGCGATTACGTTCGCGTTCCTTGCCGCCCACTTGCCCTGTCGCTTTATGACTCGTCTTCCAGCAGCCCTAGAAGCTTGTTAAAATGTTTTCGAAATGGTGGATGCTTGCTGGATACTTCGGCAGCTGGACGATATAGTCTGATAAATTTCTACCAATATCGAGCTATAATAGTCGATTCTTAGGCAAAGCAAAGACGGCTATAATTTATTTGCGGAATTATTGAATCAATGAAATTGATTCTCTCGCTAATAATCTATCGTCTTAATAATTATAAGTCTCAACGATTTATAGTTTCCGATGTGTTCGTACGATATACGAGCTGCACGGTGAAGGAGCCAATTTATATATTTAAACACAGGTGGATTTTCACAAATGCGAATAAAATGACAAAGTTGAATATAATATAAAATGGAGACGTCGATAAACGATTGCCGCGTCTCAAACTCAATTAAAATTTTGATACGGTTGATCGATTCGACAGCGGTGTTCCATAAAATTTCCGTTTTGGCATCTATCGACAGCAATCGTATTTAAAGTGTTCAATTAATTGACTGTGAAATACAAAACATTAAAAATTGATCCTAAAAAAGCAACCTCGTGGATTGTTTCTCGTTTGTTTTATAAATGTCTACTTGTCCTTTTTTTTCAGGGCAAGTCGGCAGGGCATTAAATTTCAAGTTGGATCCATAGCATTAGCTCTTGAGATTGCGCTGGAAAGACGGGCTAACGAAAGGTGATTAAAAAGAATTTAATCTGCTCCCGTGGATGAGGGATTTAGCGCTCCGCTGTTGGTGGAACTTGTTAGCCGGATATCGTTGAGATAGATAGGCAAGAAGATTGGTTATTTCGTAAAGCTTGAGACTCGAAGATCGTTCGTATCGATGTTTTAAAATGTAGATATCGTGGCTCCTTTTGCGTATGTTTCGCTGATTATCAAGCTACCAAGATTATCAAGAACGTACGAGGACCTCGGGCAAATAACGATTCGACGTAAAATTTCTGGTTAGATAAAACAACGAATAACTTTATAACTCTGATGCTTATAAATGTTTTCAAAAACTAAAACGCATTACGAACGATTCAAGAAATCTGCAACAAACTCTTCTAAATAAAAACGGAGCTTGCGCGTCGTTTTCTCCGTTCTTTGCATCTTAAAAAATAACGTAGCTGTATCACTTTCTTGGTTTACTTCGTTTGGATTTTTATGTTTTTTATTTACATTATTTCATTGTTTGTTCTTTGATTAATTGCTAAAATATTTGTTCAGTAACCGTCGATAAAAACGATTAAAAGGAAGAGAAGGGAAACAAGAAGCGAACCCTTATAATTCGGTGATACTACAACGAGCTGTTAAATCTAAAATAAGAATCGTATAATAAAAAAAAATTCTTGCCGGTGGGAGTGTCGGTCAGAATGGAATTGGTGGTATGTGTATAGGGGTTGCTGTAGAACAAGGGTTTGTCACTCGAATCGGTGCGGACGAATAACTCTGCTCGTAAGGGCTCACCCTTCCAAGAGAAGATTAAGAGGGATGATAGGTGGAAAGGGGGTGCTTCTGTAAGCACGTTTCGCGTGCTTCCCTTTGGGTTACTTCACGATGAAAATGGGAGTGTTTTCATGGAAGAATAGGTTAAGTTTCGATGGTCACGTTAATGCGAATGACTTTTTCCGAGGGTACTTTTAGGGGATGTTTTTTGGTACGGAGGGTTCGTTGGAGATTGGATTTTACGTTTATGATTCTATAAAGATCATTATACAGTTTTATACAGAACGACGTTTGTACGTGTTTCGAAATACGATTAAAACGATAAACGCGAGTTTGGAAGAACGCAAAGGGATTTGTGACGATAAAATTTGCAATGTTCCAGTCTGTTTAATATAATTTTCAATTTTATGTACTTTTTCTAATCGATTATACTTTTCCTTGTTTTCCAATCTCAGAGATAAAACTTGTATGGAAGAGATCGGAGCAAAAATCGTACGAAAAAAGGTCTTAAGAAATTCTAAATCTCCATCTTTTAACCAAAGCAACCGCTCGAAACGTAATATTAAATAAAATAAATTTGATAATTAAGATCGGCGAATGAATGTCAAGATCGATATTGCTACTTTATGATAATTAATTTGAAACCACGATTACTCGAACCAGAGACCAGACAGCCATTAATTAATCGTCATTCGTAATTGATGGCCGTCTAATTGAAGTGGACTAATCGTCATACATGGTTCTGAGATATATCCATTTGGCCGACGAATTTCAAAATCCGTCACTGTGGCAGAATCGAATTTCGATTTCACGCTCAACTGGCAGCTTCTTGCGCGGTTGCCTTAGCGAACATTTGCAAAGGCCGTTTCCAATGCGTGCAGCTATATCGCGGATGCATCCGTCGCAGACACGTAAAGACGATACAAGAGGATCTCGGCTAACGGAGTTTCAGTTTCCGGATTTTCGATTATCCGGCCGTCTATTATCCGCGCTCTTCAATTATCCCCTATGTGCTCACCCACAAGTATATAATATCCTTTCCAGTCGATATTTGGCCCACTTTTCGCGCCCTCTTCCTAATATATTACGTTTATACAGTGGTTTCTAAGAATCTTAGACTATTTACTATATAAATATGTTTTGTTTGAACGATTGAACGTCGTTGACGTGATTACTTCACGAAAAGCTCTACATCTTTATTTTTGTATATCCGTGACCTGGAGACAGTTGTTACGCAGAAAATAGAATTTAGTGAAACAGAATAAAATATTCTAAATAAGGAGAGATGTATATTATTATACCCTTGAATATAAATTGTGTTTTGGGTTACAGGGTCTAGAAACAAAGGAGCTAATAAATAGATTTCTATTTATGTTTCTTGTGGCCTTTAGCTGGAGCTACAGGGTTAACTTTTTTGACAATGTCCTTCGCTATGAATATACGAACGTGCTCCCTATCGATTTTATTGTATTGTAAGACTATGAGAGTGAGGATCTGGGTCAGCATAAACTTACACATTTATTTATTTATTTATTTATTTCAATATATTTTTCTATTACAAATTCATCCACTCGTTCTTCTATCAGTCAACCTCGACAAACGTAGAAACGCGTGCCTGTGAAATTTTACTTAAAAATACACGTTTGTGAGATTTTACACCGATTGGCCGAACTGATTAAATCCAGTTTTTACGCAACTGTGCAAACATCCAAATTAACATTGTAATTAACATTGTTTTATTCATAGACGTCGTAGAATTTCATTTTAGCCGTTGGTCTTTTTCCCGAAAAGTTCTTTCGAACGTGAACGATCGATTCACGAGGCAGCCGGGTGAAAGTTACGAGACCGGAATCAAGCTCGTCATCCGGAAGTCGATGGGTGCAGCGTTTCCCGAGGGAAAAGCTCGTCGCGATACGACCGAGCGCCGCGTCGATTAAACCGGCTAATCGAGACTCGACTAAACCGATTAAATCTAAGTCCATCGTCTAAACGAAGCTTAAACATCGCGCAGCGTAGAAATCTCGGGCTATCCACGTTACTGATCTTATAATAGAGTCTAAACATATACAATACTTTCACAAAACACTTGCAAGCGCTGGAACTTTATCGATATTCAGATACGTATAATTTTGTGTGCTACGCTAGATTAGCCGCGTAGTAGTGACACACGTATGTGAATATAAGCGTGTGGAAATATGTGCGTGCACAGCGTCTCGAGAAACAGATGAATGCAACTGTTTCGTTGATAGTGTGGTATGGAAGATGGTGAGACAAAGAGAGTGCTGAGACTCGTGCAAATGTATATCCACGAAGATCCTGGAAATCATTTATTAAATAAATCTGAAACTATTTTAATATAAATTCTGAGAGTAATGTAAGTGTTACTTTAGTTTTATTTCGGCGATTAAGATCCACAATTCTCAATAATCGATTGTACGTGTGTTACATGGAAATGAACTTCTAGATAGCTGGTCTTGTCTGTTCATAGAGAAACGTTTGCTCGTTTATGGTTCTTCCAGGTTGGCAAATTTTGTAAAATTACTACCATCGCATGAGGTCGTTTGGATGAGAAAAGGAACTCGAAAATGCAGATTAGTTTTGCTTAATGTGAAAAAGAGAATGAGAGAAAGTACCGAATGAGTTTCTTAAAAAATTATTCGACAATGTCGACGACGATGGTGTTGAAAAAATGTTATGTAAAATGTAAATGACTTTCAAATAATTAGTAGGAACGTTCTAAGATTCAGACAGATTTTATTTCACTGCGACAATGAAATAAAATACATTCTCTGAATTCCATTCAAATTAGGAAGGTACGATAGAAAACCTGGACTCTTAAGCGTACAGTTTTCTACGGATCTTCCATGCTAAACATTCAAAATAATAATTTATCCTAATAATGTCAATGAAAGTAAAAGAGAAACAAATTTACACGATAGAAAGTGGAAAAATATTGTTTCGTCGATGAAAAATTGCATTAAGTACGAATAAAATAAATTTTCCTCTATGCATATAAATTCTGAAGTGAAAATTAAACGAATTTTTCTCGATAACATATAAATTCTAAAATATTGGTAAAATTTCCAAAAAGTTCGCCAGACAGAGCGAAACAAGCGTAGAAATGTCTCGAATCGCAATTTCTTTCAAAGTTAACACCTCGATAAACGCGAGCGTTGGGTTTTGAGACAAAAGTTTCGTTCGTGGTCACATTTTCGCGGGGCATATCATGTTCGTCTCTGTTCGACGATTCTCCAGCTCGCGACCAACTTTTAGCGTATTCCCGCCACGTGTTCTCCTGCATTTCACTTTCTCTCTCCCTTTCTCTCTCCTCCTCTTTCTCTCTGACACAGTCGTTCTTCTATATAGCTCGTATTCTTTCATCTAAAAGAGAAAAGTATTTACGAAAGCTACCTGGTGCACGACGAAGGCAGAGCTTCAGAGGCAAAAAAACAAAAATTGTCCAACGGCGCGGAATTTATACGCGATTTATACACGAATCAACGAAGACTAGAAAAAATAAACGTCGATAAGGGACAACGTGGTTTTTCTCTCGATTAAAAGACGGAATTTGAAGCGCCAGATTCTTGGATTTTATTATTATAACATATTATTACTTTACAGAGATTTTTGACAAGGAATTCATATTATATGAGGTGTGAACTTTCAGGACTAATTGATTTAGGGGCTATTCTTTTGTATTTAACATTTTTTGTTGCTATTATATTCCAGAACTTCTATCAAATTTTCTCAATTAAAATATCTTATTTTTTTATATTAGTACTAACCCATTTGTTTCCAGCATCCGTAGTTTTAAAGCTTCAAAACTAGCGTTGCTTTTTAGAATTTTTAGCGAAGCGAGAAATATACAAATATTGCGATTGGTTGGTTAACTATGAAAAACGAATGACTATGTTATTAACAACTAAAAAGAGGTACGCTTTAAACACGTTATAAAAATTTAACGAAACAGCCAATCTTCTCTAATACCCACGAAGAGGAGAAGACACCTAAAACGGTTCTCGTTCTTCGAGAAAAAAGATACGTTTACCTATGTATACAGCTACGTGTATGTTTAAAAATGCATAAAACTACAATAGACGCACTCCACCCACAAGTCAACAAGCTTTAACAGCTCGATCAGCCACCTTCCACTATCAAACTCGTCCCTAACGAAACGTTGAACGCACTGCATTCAGTTAACAGCCGCCATTGGATGACAAATATTTATCATTGCGAAAAGTTAATTGCTGCTCAGGATAAACAATCACGTTCCACTGATAACGATCGATTCCCGATGATCGATGGCCGACGAATAATCGCGTGCACGAATAAACACTATGGCATCGTTCACCGTCAGTGTTGTACCTTTTGCACGTGTCGCGACCTCGACGCGTGTTTTACGAGCAAGATGAAACCGATAACGCGGAGGAGCTTTTTCCGCTTGGCGCTTTGCCCGCGACACAGCGTTAATCTTTCCAGGGAAAAAGTTAACAATGATTTAAACGGTGCATGGAACGAAACGACGAGGAGAAATGGGGTTGCAACGGGGTGGATGATGATAGGGGACGCTCAGGTGCGAACGACGAAGAGGAAACGAGCCACGAAGCGAGTTTTTATTCCACGTCGATTTTATTACGCTTGCTTGTTGCTGGTCTTGCTGGTTTTACTGGTTTCATGATGGAAGCAAGCTTGTGCCAGACTATTTTAAATTATTCGTGCGGGTGGAGCAGGTAATTCGTGTTCCGCGGTGGTTTATGCAGATTTCGAAGACTTTGGAGATTTTTCTTGGTTACGTCTTTTTTCCTCAAGTTTTCTTTTCTATCGGAGCAGTTTTAATCTCTACCGAGGTTATTTTGTATTACATTATGGAATTTCTTGGTAATCTTCCAAAGATTTTTTCTTTTTTTTTTTTTTTTTTTTGCTACAGCTCTTTGAATCTCCGTTAAGATTGTTTGTAATATTTTGTATTTTATCATAGAACACGCATCGCGGCACGAACTATAAATTACAAATCGGTGTGTTCGTGTTTTCAATCGATAGGAACGACTTTGATATTTTCCTACTCGACTCTTCCATCGAACATAATTTCCTCCAAAGGAAATTAGAAGATGTTGGGCCAGTTACCATCGACTCTATAACGCGAGTCCTTTAATCGAGTAATATGTTTCGAGGGGAAGCACCGCGAGCGAATCTTGGGTGATACAGAAGCAAAGTTTTGTGACAAAGGTTGCTGGTATCTTGAACGGAACCTCTGGTGGATGTAAGAGATTCGGAAAAGGAGAAGAACGGCAATAACCAGCGTTATCTCCTTACACTCGTGCGAACATGGCGGTATCTTTCGAAGCTTTTATCGTTCGACGTAAGAATCGAAATTTCTCTGGAGTCGCGGTAGGAATTTAAATTAAAATGGGCCCGTGGTAATGGCAGTGGCATATTCGAGCAGCGTAATCTCTCGCTGAGACGTTATTCGAACACGGAAGAAGCTTTCCTGGTATCTCGGAAATTTCTTGATAAGACGAAGCTAGGGATGAAGATCTTTCGCTACTAAAACTCAAGGTCCATGTGGTTTCTTGTCACAATTCTTTGACGATACGTTCCAAAATATGAGAGATTCGAAAGCGAAGAGATTTATCGAAAAAATATCGCCATATTCCTTGAAGCTATTGAATAAGTCCAGCCTTAAAATGGAATTTTTTAAATTAACGTCGCCATTTATTATTTATAAGCTGCGATTTATTTCCATTTTTATATCGAAGGATCGAAGGAACGAGACGAAATATCTGCAGAATAACAGCTAGCAACTTCTTTTCGCCCGATTGCTCATCCGCTTTTCCTCATTAGAGAAGCTTGCTGGCGGGTGCTATCATCTTCGTAATACTCCTCGATATCATGAAAATAAGCTCCTATAAGGCGTTCCGTTTCTTCCTTTTTTCAATCGCAACGGTTTTAATAATCCCATTAAAATTCAATGACGATTCGTAGCGAATACCGCGATTTCCCTTGCAGCGTCTTGAAATTCTTACTTCCATGACACACGGTACGTATGTATTTTCCAACAAAATATAATAAACGTAATGTAATAAGAAAAAAGTGTTCTTCTTATTCAAATCATCTGCATCTTCTTATCGAAAATTCTTCACAAAACCCACTAAAATCCTCCAATTCTCCCATAAAATTCCGGAACCTCATTTCAAACCACCCTGGCAATAAAAAGTCGAGGGCAACCCCTCCGTATCCATCGAAACTTCTTTCTATCCGAAGAGCACAACAAAAGCATCATGCGAACACATTATCCGCCATCTGGTTCATCCTTCCTGAGCCAATCGAAACCTCCTCTCGGAGATCTCGCGGTCGTAGCTCAGCAACGGGAATCGCGCGAACCTAATTTCGCGGGTATTGAGGCTCAATCGACGGGAAGATTCTCGGCAGCGTTTCGAGTCGGACGAAAATAAAGAATGTGCCGAAGCCAGGCCAGCGTTGGATAAGCGTGGACGGTTGTTTTTGTCGCGTCCGTTGACGTCGTCGGCCGTCGTTCCACTTGCGATTGTGTTTCCACCAGAAGCCACACCAGGGTTAACGACAGCTTGCACGGGACAAAAGCGTCCTATGCACCGTATTTTCATGTACAGCCATCTTCCTTTATCATGGAACCCGTTATAAAGTGTAGTCGCGACGCCTTTGCCGCTGTCTCGACGAGCAACGATCGTTTGTTCGTCGTTTGCTCGTCGCGAGTGTTATCGAAGGATTTATGATTCTTCGGTATAATGGAGAATTCGTGGAAAATGCGTGGGCTTCCATTCCTTTTTTCCCTACATTCTTTACCTTTAATACGATCTCGTATTGTGTTGCTGGAGAATCCGTGCTTGTGAATGGAATTGTATGGAACTTAAGGGTACGCGAAAGGGTCGTTTGCAGGGTTTTGTTCGCTCGATAAAATCGTAGATTAGTGCTAGGTAAATGTATTATCGTAATGGGTTCTTGTTAAAAAATTTTTTAAATGTTAAAGAAAGGCGCAAGAGATCGAGGGAAGTTTTAATATAGGATTGACGATATAAAGGATTAAAGGTAATTGTTAATGTTGAAGTAATTAGTTCAAGAAAAACTACACCTTTTTCTTTTGTATACCCATGACCTAGAAACCATTGTTACGAGGAGAATAGAATTTAGTGAAACAAGAAATCCAAAACAAGGATAAGTGCATATTATCGCGCTCTTGACATTACAAGATATTACTTGATATTGCTGTTTCTTGCAGCCTTCAGCTAGACCTATACACCAAGGTTAACTTTTTGGTAATGTCCTTCGTTGTAAATATATGTACATGCTCCCTATCCGTCTTTCCATTGTATTGTAACACTGTAAGAATGAGGGTCTGGATCAACATACACGATACCTGTACTTATCTCAATATATTTTTCTATTACAAATTCATCCACTCGTTCCTCAATCAGTCAACCTCGACAGTTAATTTTAAAAATTATTAATCGACAGGCTGGAGGATTGAAAAAATGTCGGAGTTGAAAGCGAGTTAAATCCTTGTTTAAATCCTTTTGAAGTCTTAGATATACGGAAACTTGTTCCCATAGTATTAGTAAGATGTAAAAGTTGGACTTTGTTATAAGTATCTAAGTATCTGATATATCGTAACGTTATACATAAATTATACGTAAACAGTATTATAATTATTATAGTTACAAATATTTTAATTATAATATATTTGAATATATTAAATCGTAATATATGTATTTTAAAATTACGAAACTGTCCTTTCCCTATGACTTTATTCGCAATCGAACTGACATGTTATTAAATTCTTATCGTTGAAATTCCAATTATCCTTCCGAATGGAATTCAATATATCGATCATTGTCATTTTTCTCTTTCTCCGTCCGAGTAAATTATAATGTTCGTTATTTCTGTTTATTCACAACGTTCCCCTCTCCTTGGAAGCTTTATTATCTGCCCGCTAAAAGATGTCGTCCTCCATTTCGACTGATATTTACGAACACCGGCTGATCATCGGCTCAGCCTGTGAAATTCTATCGTGCTAGTAGAATCGGACGTTAAAAGTCAGACGGGTTGAGTTACGGAATTTAATAAGCATTCGGGCACGTAATACGCGTTTATTTGACTGAACAACGATCGTCGTAAATAAGAAAAAAGGAAACTGTAACTTTAGTGCATGGTATGCATTTAAGAACAAGAATTTACGGTCTTGAACGGAGAAATTTTATTTCCATTGGAAATTCTTATGCCAGAGTTGTATCGTAACCGGTATATCTTACGAATTCTTCTGAGATTCTTATGGCAACAAATTGTTTAAAATAACATATCAATAACGTATCCTTTAATCGTATTCGTTATCCAAAAATATAGAACTTTTCCGTTCATATTCTCTAAATTGTACTCACCAAATTGTATACTATTACCACTACTTTTATAGTTGTAATAATTTTCCAGATATTAGACATTACTAAAATATATTTACTATTCTTAAATTATTATAAATTTAGGAGAGTATTTGTCTTTCGATTTTGCCACTGCCCCAAACAGTGTAGTAAACATCCCTACAATTCACTTTCTCTTCTTATTTTTTTTTTTTTTTTTTTTACCAAATTATAACGTCTTATTATAAACTAGAATATCTCAAATTTGTCCATCTTCAATCTGAACGTAACCTTCGTCATTGCTCCAATATTTCTTCCCATATTCTTTAGCATTTCCTCCAAGAAATATGCCAGTAAATATAATAATTTCTTGATATTAATTTCGAACAAACAACTTGATCGATGACGTTTTCCGTATTCCAACAGCCATAAATATGCGAACAGATCCGCGCTCAGATTATGCAAATCGTTTAGCCGACCGGGTTACACTCGTAAAGCCCATTACAAGAAAAATCAAATTGCTCTCGCGTACTCTCCGGCGGTTTCCTCTCCTCCACTCGTCTCTTTCACGCCATGCATCGTGGATATTAAACATTCATATTCTCCCGGGCGTGAACTTTAAAAATTCTCTCATGAATGTCAAACTTTCTACTAACGCCACGCGAGAGAAACTGCTTTTTTCGTTTTCTCTCTCTCCCTCTCTCTCTCTCTCTCTCTCTCTCTTTCCACCTATTTGATTTAAGTATCATAAAACCCGGCCCAGATACGTTCGAATCGAGAAACGTCGTTCTTTTTCCAGCGCGAAATGACGCTATTTACACGAGATGTTGATAATTTATGGAGGATCGAAATCTTTTAATTAGTTTCAATCGCTTCTAAATGCAAATTTGCTGTCGTACGATTTTTCATTCGGAGATTTACAAAAAAGCATCGTAAATTGATAATCACCAATCATAGCGAAGCATTGGTTTCCGGTAGTTTTTGAAAAAAAAAGTTCAACATATATTTTCTATTAACAAATTGCTGCCAATTTTTTCGGTATAAAATTGTTATTTTCCATGTTGCTTTAGACAATATTGATTTTAGGATACAAAATATTTATACATTTATTTACCGCTGAAACACTGTTCTTTTACTACTCAAATGTAGCACAGGAAAACTACCAACACGGTTCCATAAAAAGAAGTATTTTTAAAAACATGTATTAAAAGTGCAACGAACGAAAAAGAAAAAAAATGATATACATGTAAAGAAATCCATTTTATTAACACACAAAAAAAGAGAAGATAAAGCGATACGAATTTTTCACAAACGCATGTACAAAGAAATACATATAAAACACGAAACACATTTTTCTTAATACTAAAACTGTCTAAAGACGTATCGTACGTTATCGCATTAATTTTCTCCTGTCACCTATATGTTTTTATCACTTGGAAATTCCCTCATTTCCCAAATTTAATCGTCAGATTTTTCATTGAAAAAATTTGAGACATGTAACGGTAACAAACTAAATATAATTCTGACGTTTGATCGTTCATTATTTAAAAAACATGTGAAACTTGCAATCAAAAGATTCATCTGCATCATCTGGTGCAACAGAAATGGAACTTTTCACTCAAGTTTCCCAAACAGTCTGTAAAAAATAGATGGAAAGTAACGTTCCTGAAGCTTCTCGTACCGAGCTCTGGCATTAAAGTTAAAATTGTCTCGGTCCCTTTCCTCTTGCAAAGTGAACAATTCCACGACAAGGAATATAATGGAAGAATCGTTAATTTACAATTAAACGAGGGCATCGATCGTTTCATGGTCGAAAGAATGATGGGTCAAGAGAATATGCCGCGACGAACATGGCGCGTGCATCTCACACAACTATTAAATTGTTGGAATTTGAGGCCTGATCGTGTCTGCGAGGATCGTTGAAAATAATTAATCGGTTACGTCTGGCTGCGAAGGAGGTTCGATCGAATTGACGAATCCGCGGAAGGCGATCCAAACCAGAGAATAGATTTATTCGGCGTGAAATTAATCGACGGAACAGCTGGGGAAAAACTGGGATTTATTTAGCGTTCGCTTGATCCGTTCTAAGGCTCTTACGTGCCTGCGAATCGAGTAACGACGAGAAAAGGGACGGAGGAAACAAGAACATTGTTTTAGGTATTGAATTATTATTCCTCTTGAGAAACGTAGTTACACGATCTATGTACGTGTAATAAATTGGCTCTTTCTTATTTCTTGTTTTTACTGAGATTATCTGAAATTACGAACGGTTATGAATACGAAAAATGAATTAAAAGCTAAATAAAAATGTAGCGAGAATGACAACGGTAATTCAAACTTGAGGAAATAGGACAGCAGAGTCTTAAAAACTAGAAGAAACAGAAACTTTATGGATCGTATTGTTCGTAATATCGTTAGTCACCGTGATGTAATAATTGTCATGGTATCGTGGTTTCTTTTGTTTTAAAAATATTTTTGTTTCAGTATAATTTAGATTTTGCCAAAAAGCTACAGGTAAGTGTTTCACAGGTAAGAGGTGTAAAATATTACTAGCTTTTTTTTAAAGAGAATTACTGTTTCTTTAAGTAAAATTATTGGTTCGTGCTAGGAACAGGAATAAAGACGCGACAGACATAAGACGACAACGTAAATGTTAAGGTGGCAATTAGTTTCTTGTTTTCGAAGGGCTAGCGTAGAAATTCGTTAATTTTCTATCCTTGGTCAGTCTAGCGAAAAGAGCAACCGTGTTCAATCGGACTGCTACTAACTGCTACTTAATTACTGGCAACGGTAATTTGCGAGGCAACTTAATTAGATCCATCCACCGCTTCGAGTTTCATCAGATCTGTCCTCCTATATAAGGTTAATTTCCACAAATTAATCAGTCTCGAAATCCTTATCTTATTTCATAAACCTAACTTCGCCATTACGGATCGAATTTTCAACGTTCTACATAAAGTTAATAATATTGTATAAAATTATTCCATGATAATATTGTCTAATAAGTATTTTAAACAAGAAGAATAGGTCTTCCTAATGTTTAAAAAAAAGAAAAGAAAAAGAGGAAAGTCAAATTAAGATTCGCCTGAAGCCAGGATTATTGTTTCAGAGATTACGCAACACTGCAATTCAAACGGAAGATTTAAAATTATTCTTTCGAAAATCGGATCTTCGAAGATTAACACAAAGGGAAGACAAAACTGAAGAAATGTAAGCAAAACTCTGATTTGTACTTTGTGCAGATACAATTTTCCTATTAACGATAAACATAGATACGTAAAAATAATAAAATTCTATTCAAGATTACAAAATAAAATTCAACTTTATTCAAAATTTTACAAAGTTTCTGCTACTCGGTTTTACGATAGAGGAAGAATTTTTATCTGAAGCGCAAAGACGATAAAGTAACGTGAGATAGTTCAATCCTCGAAGCAGTTGAAGCTCGAAAAAATTTTTTTAGTACGCACGATTCCACGTGTTCGTTCAACAAGCAATGATGAGATTTAACTTCACTTTTAAAGGGGAAAGGAAAAAGAACTCTTACGGACAGGAACATAATTTCCTACGTGTTATCACGATAACGAGAACCCAGAAGAAAAGTAACGAGGACAGAATTGAGAATCAGTCAATGTTGAACCCGTTCGACTTAAAATAAGATTAAGTTCTTTAAGAGGACTTATCTTAATGCGTTCCATTGCTGTTCGAACCGGTTGCAAATGATTAAGAAAATCCTATTAGAAGAATGGGAAAACTTGTCGAAGCTAATTCACGTAATTATAAAACGAACTCTTTCAAAGGAAAAATTTTAATTTCCTATTAGTTACGTGACTTGGGAACGTCTCTTAAATATGAGTTGAAATCCACGTAGTATTATTATACTAAGAAAGAATTTATTAACTTATTATTACGTTATGATGTTTCTTGCCCGTGAAAAATTCAAAATTGTTCGGAAATGCAAGAAAACCTGACGAAATATTCATAATTTTTTTTATATATTTTCTTCCATATTCGTGTAAAAGCATGCAACAATACAAAGAGCACTTTTGCCAGAACAAAGAAGATAACACGTTATTCCGGCGATTGCTGTGCAATAAATGCACGGATAAACGATCCAGCTGGAGTTAAGCCGCTCAGGGAATTTCGTCGATTACTTTTCATTCAAGTTAATGGCCGAAGGGTCTAGCAGAAAATGAGAACTATGTAACATCGTTCATAAGATTAATCAGATTCGCGTATCGAGCAATAGTTAACGATCCACGTTGAGAGTAAGTAACATGTTAAACGCTAAACAAGTGAAACCTAATTTCGTCTTTCATTCGCTATTTTTCTTTGCGAATGGATCGGGTACGATAACGTTTATATCGTGTTGGTGTATCGAAACATTCGTATAAAAGGAAGCACAGAGAAAAGATATTAAGCGAGCACGATTCGTCGATTATGTTCTTTAAGCTTTCGATCGAATTATTATTAAAAATATCGAATTCGTCCAATTGTGGAATGCAAAATGAAGTATCAGAAATTAATTTTGATCAGATCTTGTTAACTTCGGGTTAATCAGAACGGATTAATTTTGAGTAAAATTTTGATCAATTCGAACGAAAAATTAATTATCACGAATTAATTTTAATTAAGATGACTTCAATTCTAATGAATATAAATTTAATATTGAACATTTCGAATGTACAAATATAACGATGAAATTAAAATCAGGAATCGATGTTTCAACGAATTGATATGTTTAAGCTATCGATTATATTAATGACGAGTTAATTCGCATTTCCCAGTGAACTGATTGTAGAAATTTCAAGGAAATTAGTATCGCGAACGAGCGGAGGATTTTGTGAGAATGGAATTTTAGGCAAACAAGGTACCCAAACACGAAGGAAATTTTCCAATTGTAAGAGGAAACATTTTATGTAAGAGAAAAATTTTATCTAAAGAGAAATTTCAAGTGTTCCATCCTATTTTAACGAGGGTTCCTGTTGCCTTTTTTTATCTGTTCCCCTTACGTTTAAAAAAGCACCAAGCCTTATCGTATTACTATGTTATGTTATAGTATATTTGATTTATCACGACTTATTATCTATCTTATTATACTACATTATGATATATTTCTTTATCACAACCTACTTTATGCTCCCTATTATTACATACTGTCCCTGTATCGCCATATACCAACGTAATTTTATTGGTTTGCGGTTATTTTGGTATTTGGTTTCTTCGGGGATCTTGTTATTGCTCATGGGTCTACTTTCCTAGGTATAGCGACCTTATTTTCATGCTTCCCTTTTACGAAATTTGTTAGCTCCCATACTTGTTCCTCCGTGTTTGCTCTTCCTGTTTCTGCCCACTTTTTGTTTTTTGAGCATCTTTGGCTCGACTTTTTCGTACACGAGACATTTGATTAATATATGGGTCGTATTTTCCACTTCTCCTGTGTTACACATCCGGCATAGCAAATTTTCTTCTATTCTGTGCCTTAACCCGGTTTCTCGTGTTGTTGTCCACCTTAATTTTCCTAACATTTTTAGTTGTGTCGTTCTATGCTTAGCCAATAGAGAAGCGTTCGTCGTTACGTATTCGGCCCTTTCGAATATTTCCATATCTTCGATACTTTTGTACGTTCCAATATACGCGGATCCTAGTATTCTATTCTTATCCTTCTCGATTAGTTTTTTTACGCTTTCTTCCGGTATTTCCTGTTGAATTTCTTCCTGCACCATTGTTTCTGGAGTGTTATTGAGTTCGCAGCCGTAGCGTTGTAGTTTGTTTCTTACTTGTGTGACCTAGTTTCCGTTTTTTGTCCGGTGATTTTCTGTCCAGTTCTTTTAGTATTTCCTCACGTGTTTTGGGGAATATTTCCCCCGAGGAATTTTAAAACTTACATTTTAAAGGAAAAGATTTATGTAAATGAAAATTTTATGAGGAACAAATCCTACATGAATAGAAAATTCAGGAAAAGGAGAAGCATTTCTATGTGTCGACTAACGGTAAATCTTACGGTAAAGTTAACAATATTTTAACGGAGTAAAAAATCGGAAAATGTTTCGTATAAAAATTCGACAATTTGCTTTGCATAGAAACAAAAGTATAGAATGTTGATGAACTTCAAAAGCTGCAACTGATTTATACTTTACTTCTCTCGTTGCATTCTGAATAATTTTACCCGGAGTCTCTTTAATTTCTGAAAAGCGAACTTCGCTTCGTAGAAGGTAAAAAAGCTCCGTTGATTGAAAAATTAATCAGCTTCGGCTACATCGACTGAAAGTAGCTGTTTTTCTTCGTGGCCAACGACCATTAGTTATTAACAGTGGTACTTTGTGGTTGAAACTTGGCCGTAGAACTTTTTGCTGTATATCTGTTTTTACTGTTTGTCTTCTTCATATTATCGACTTCGTCGGTCCAATTTACTTTCTTATTAAACTCGTACTTGGTCGGTCGCGAACCAGGTGAAGAGTCGTTTAATCAGATAATCAAATTACGTTTTGGGAACTATGATTCAAGATTTATCCACGATCGAAATAACAGGAAATTCGTTGATTAAAAATTTTTCTTTATACGTATCCCAAGAGAAAATCCTATCCCTCCAGGAAATCTCAAATTCGATCAAACTTTCTTCCAAATATCAGAACGAACCTTATCCAACCAATGAAACTAAACTCAAAACCAATAAAAGCACCTCTCACTTTATCTTTACGATATCTCATTTTTAAATAAAATTCCTGCCTTGTGAAATGAAGAGAATAAAATCGACAGGATATCTGAGAGATAGCAGGAGGTGTGCTTCTGACAACGCACTTTGTTTCGTGTCGATCGGTTGATTGGTTCCGGAGATAGCTACGTTAGAATCACAGCGTGTCCGAGCGCGAGGCAGCTTGAATGACAGCGGAATTCCAGGAAGACGCCGTGACCTACATTTTTTCCGCGAATCGCGTACGACGCGCCGGTGTTGGGGGAAAAGCGTGGACTCAGCGTCTGTCGCTGACCAGCGTGCACGTGGCGAGCGTTAAGGCAGGTCGAGGAAGAGCAGCGAGCGAAAGGCCCAAGCGAGCAACGAGGGTGGCGATAGAGAAACGCTTGAAATTGTATCTCGCTAGCGAAGAGAATATCTGCGGAATTGAAAGTCATATGGAAACGAGGTAAACGGCATTTTAAAGGCGACGATATGCTCTTGCTAGAAACGTAAAAAAAATTGTGATTACATCGTGATAAGTTGAAGTATTATTGGGGTAAAGAGAATGAAAGAATAATTCGACTTTTTCGATATTTAGTGTTAGTGAATTGGCACGTGTCGGGATTCTATTTACGATACAACTGAAGTTTGATTAGGTGGATTGTTTGTTTCAATTAGAAATGCCTCGAGTGTTTCGAGACGAGAAAACTTAAAGCTTAAACACGCCATTAAACGAGTTCAGAGTTGACGAAATTAAAATAAGTAGCTTTATGTGTATATTGTGTTTAAAGAACGAATGGAGATATGGTAAATTCAGAAATGTTCATATTAAACACGGCTATGTAACTATACTCCGATACGAGTAGAATTACAGTGGATAGAACCACTCGTAATTTTACCAAAACTAATTCGAAATCTTCCTCTGAAACGTAAAAGGAAGAATGCGTTTCGTCAAAATCTGGAAAGCTTGTAAAGCCCAGGCTACGCTGTCTACCTTCGCAGAATTTCCTAATGCTTGGTTACACAGCTCCAGGAGACACGAGTATTCCAACTGTCATGCGTGTCTGAGGAATCATCGTTCTTGCGTAAGAGGATTTCTCCTGTTTCGTTTCACATCCGACTGCTTTCCCCGTTTTGCCCATGTGTTCATGGAAAATTGCGTTAGAAATGGAAAATGGTAAGAAACGCCGTGGATGGATTACACGGGGGTTTTCCGCGCAAAGCATGGATAGTGTAGAGAAAATGGATTTGCCGCGGGCCATGCGAGTGCTTATTCTTCCAACATGGGGCGTGGCCGTGTAATCGTTGGGATTTTTACCGGAAGGCGGCATGTCGTAAGGCTATGTATGTTCAAAAAATATTGACCGTTCGCACCGTTCCTTTCGTCCGTCGTTCCAAGGGGGAACGTAAAAGCCAAGTCTCGCACGATATCGAAGAAAATCGTCAACTGTTTCTATCGTTGCAGCCGTCCGTATTTTGCTGCCCTTTTCCAATGAATTGCGTTTAGTTTCGTATAACGTTTGCGTTACGAAAATCTGAGATATATCGGTGGCGGTGAAATATGGTTGCAGTTCATCGTTAACGCATTTGGATCAATGGAAACGTCGTTTCGATGTTTATTTTTCTACGTGCTTATCCACGTGTGTATAGAGTCGCGTGCAATATAAAGAAATAATTTGGGAAAATTGAACATTTTTGAATTTAGATAAAATAGAAAAGAAAGATTTGGATGGATATGTAACGTTGGTGTCCACCAGTTAGCTAAATATCAATTAACGTATTCGGCAACATAATTGGGACGAGCGTGCGACTGGCTTTTGTCTCGTCACCTTGAAAGCCTCTGTTCCTCTGCGACAATTCCGTCTCTTTCTCTTTGCTCACCACCCGTTATACGATGCACCGGGTATCGTTATCAGAATCGCGGAATATGCATTCGCGGACATTCTGTTTCCGCGCGTCTACCCGTATATTCGCATATATCCGAGAGACAATGGGGTTCGCGAAGTGGCGACTGAATGAGAGTCGCGAACGCCATAGTCTCGCTTTTCAATTTTCCTGCTGCTGCTTGCCTCGAAACACGTGGTCACGTGTTTTTAATATTCCCCATGCTTCATTTTCTTCTCATTTCCATCGATGAGTTTCCGAAAGTTGTATGAAACTTGCGCATGGCAGATATTTTGAATATTCTAATTAACTATCGATTTTTATCCATATAATAGCTAATCGTCTATTCGAGTACTCTTGCAATTTTTGCAAAATACATGCTGCCAATAAATATCTTGTAAATCTTATCTACGAATGCTTATTTCTTCTTTCTTTTTTTCCCTTTCAAACTTTAACGATATAATTATGATAATTACATCTCATTGCGACACTAGTGAAATTTCAAAACGTTTCGCATAACGCTTACACTTGGCGTATAATAATACTTTAGCGAGCCACTGTAGACACAAAAGAGATTTCAAACGCTTTCATTAACATATTTTCCTTTCGAATATTGTCTTCTCTCGTCGTTTTCTACCTGTTCATCTCGTTCTATACTTATTTCTTTTTAGTTGTTTGTGCTGCCGATTGATGGAAAGAAGGACTCTGGAAATTTATAAAGAAAAGTCGGATATCGGCCTTACGCCGCGAGGCGTCGAGAGTCTTTTCCACGAAATATTCGACGAGATGGCTTTCCATCGGATCAAGTTCAATATGTACTCTCGAATCTGAATTGATTCCAACCCATCCTTGTGCCAACGTAGCCGTTGTTTCGACGGAATCGAGTGATACTCGTGAACGCGGGGCATCTCGTTTGATGCACCCACGGAGAGAAGTTTGCTTGATGCGGCGTCGAAGTTTCCATCGATCACCTCTAGCGTCTGAAAATGATAAAATGGAGAGAAAGTTTCGACTTTACGAAAGGGAAAAGTTGCAGGTTTCTCATTCCTTTTTCTAATGAGAAGGATAGGTTCGTAATTGTTTATGCGAATAATTCTATCGATGATATTGTTAATATAATTGATAATTAATAATTGAAAAGGAAGAAAAATCTGTCAGCATGATAAAACGCTAACGTAGTAAAAGAGATTTCTTGTCGTGAATCTCTAAATCTTTATGGGTATGTACATGTGCATACAGCAATCTATTTTGTAACGTATTTTAAAATAAAAGAAGATTTCATATCTGCAGGTTGTAAGTGATATATGTTATTAAGGTTTAATTTAAACCACAGTTTTATCAAATTAAAGAATTTTGTCATTTGCATTATTTTTCCTTTGAATTTTCGTTTCTCATTCTCTCCAATTGTGATATTATTAAGCTTCAGTGAAATTTTATTAAATGATATTGTAAAGCAATCTCGCATAAAGTAACCAAAATCACGCGAATTATATTTCAGCTCAACTTTTATCATGAAGGTATAAAATATAACACCAATCGAAACTACATAAAATAAATCTTATAAGTAAAACAAACAAATATTTGCATAAAACGGATGGATCAATTTCCTCTGCAAGATCCTTTCTTAGTCTTCGATAACTGTACTAATATTTCTCTTCTCCTCTCATCGATATGCATCACATCGTGTTTCTTATTTCGTGCTTCGCACTTTCTTCCTACTTTTCGAACTTTCTCTTCATCTATTTTTCTCTCGTTCCTAAGTCGTTGCTTCTTTCCCGTAATGCTTTCACAGTTCACCGTTTCCCTTATTTTCGTCACGATCTCGGTACTTTTGTTCGAACCACCTTCTTTCCTCTTACCTACTCAGCTTAACTCTTGATTCTTATCTTCTCGATTCTTTCTACATGTACCCTGTACTTTGTTTTATTCGCAGATCGCGTGTTACCGTGTCCATTTACCGACATAACTCACTTTTTTCTCTCTAGGCTTGGAAACACCGCTAGCTCGATTGTTTCGCTTGAATTCACTTAAATTGTCGTGTTCCAAGTTTAAAAAGCCAATTATTCCAGCTTCGAGACGAATATGAAACTTTGCTTCCACTTCGAGTTTAATAGCCAACAGTTTGATAGAATTAAAATTATATTCCACGAATTATTTTTGGATTAATATTCAACGCCGCGCTTCATTACGAATGTCGTTGTTTTTAGCCCCGAAGCGAACAAAATCCTACGCTTAAACTCGAAGTTTCGTAGGATTAAAATAATATTCTGTATTTTGTTCGGTGTTCCGAGTCGTGTATTATAAACTAACAGAATTCGATTCTTTAGTTTCGACAAGCAACAAAACCAGCCCTTTTCACAGTTTCCACATTTACATAACATTTACGTAACACACACGTAATAAGATAGCATTCGAGATGTTTCATAAAATATGTTTTGGTAGCTACAACTTTGCTGGCTATTCTCATCCCTTCGAAATACGCGTGAAATATTTTTTCAGAAAGAACATTGTACGTAGTTGTGGTCAAAACTTGCGTTTCAAACTTGCAGACGTTCCCTTGTCGGTATAAATCTCGCTAAAAAGGTCTTTCAAAGGATTAATAACGATGGTGCCATGGTACCAAGCGCGAACACGATCAAATATCCTGAACTCTTCGTCTGCCATTGAAAAAACATTCCGAGTAAAAAAAAACAGCCCTTAATTCTTGTTAAATCTCCGTGCACGACTAGCATGTTACTAGTAGGAACTTAAAACAAACAGACAAACAAACAAACAAACAAAAAAAGAATAGAAACTCGACCATGCACCGATGACACGCGTTCGCAGATTACACGAACTCGCTGTGGAGTTGGCGCGACAAATTCGTTGGAAATTCGTGCACCCAACCCTCGCACCCACGGCTCGTCTCTCTGGTGAAACGTCCGTCTGAAACGCACGAAGAGGTCGCGGAGAGCATGTAAAACGTCAGAAGCCATCAATATGCATAACCTGCAGAACGACCACACATACACGAGGATATCGAGGCGCGAGTTTCTCTCGTGCGATAGCGAAGGGTTGAAAAGGGGCGAGAGCCGTTCGTTCGGTGTCGAGGTAACGCGTTTTGCATTTCCTTTGACCCTTAAATTTGGCACCGGGAAACTCGACGACGTGGCCGTCGAAAGTGTTTCCTCGTCGTAGCCTTTCTCGGGCATTCCCCGCTCGTTCTTCTCGTTTCAACCGTCGAGTTGGCTGCTTCCTTTGCAACCCTATTTCTCGCCGATCACGCTCCAAGGTAAGTGGAATTACGAGGCTTCTGATCATCTTGGATAACCACGGAGGTTTCTTCCGTGGGTCTTTTCTTCTATGCTAGATTCGTGAAATTCGAGTTTGTGGGTTGGAATGGATGGCGCGGAGTTGGGGAAATTGGCCTTTGTTGGAGAATTTGTTCCGACTCCGGTTTTATTCGCTTTCGTCGAAGCGATGGATGGTTAGGTTGTGTTACGTTTATTTCTCTTGATGCGCAAACGCGTTTTTCCTTATTGTTAAATATCGTATTGTTAAGTATGTCGATTTGGTAGAAGTGACATTTTTAAAAAATTGTTACTTTCGACGTATCCGTGTAACCGTGCAGGAAGTCATCCTAAAAGTGAGCTGTTTACTTGCACAAGAGTGTTATAATTATTTAGTGAAATTATAGTATTTAGTCTTTTTTACCGGCAGGAAGCAACGCACGAGCCTGTTATAAGCCACCAGCCATTAATCAAGTGAATCAGTTGAAAGGCAGAAAATGCGATGATAGCGCAAACGCTGTATTTTTTAATTTACTTTGAAATTTCCTACCATTTATGCCATTTTCTTCGAATAAATGAAGTCATGGAAGGTAGGTCATTTATGAGATCAGATAAGTCATTAATGAAATTGAAAAGTTGACCAAAAGCGAAGTTGATCCTTGGGAGAATTTGAAGAAAGGTGAAGTCGAAGTTTGGCAAGAGATCCACGTTTTGGTAAAAGGCACACGTACAAGTAGATGATATCTAATTTAATAATTAGTAATTAATAATTTTCAATTTCAAGCTTATTATTAAATAAGTACTTTGAAGAGGAGAGGAAAGGAAACATCCAGGAATGTAATTTCTAATTAATTTGACTTTATTTGTTCTGTTTTTCTTTTTCCAAAGCTAATGGGAAATAACAAGGAGTGATATTGATCGGGTAGTGAATGTTTCTTGGAGAAAAAGCAAAGTTTTGTGCATTTATAGCGATTGGAACTGGAAAAGGTTCTTTCGTTATTCAATTAAGAGATTGGAAAGTTTCGACTGGTTTCTTAAAGCAAAGAGAGAGCCGTTACTTTCTTTCTCTTGATTATTTGTTAAACAGTTAACTTCGATGCATTGTCAGATTATTATTTAGTCCATTACGTTAATTTGATGAAACGGATACCGAAGAAACTAGTTTCTAACGTTCTGTTACAGGGAAACAATTTTTTTACAGCCAGTGCAATCTTCGAATGCTTTATTCGCAATAAAATGTCGATTCGTCACTGAAATGAAAATTGTAAAAATTAAAACGTGATTGTTCCGACCATAGAAAAATTCCAAAGCTCACGAAAGCCAAGCCAACCATCAAAAGCTCCTCTGTATTCACGGAATTAAATTACCGTACAACTCACAAACTCACTATTTCGAATTCCACAACAAATTCTTTCGGCAGAAAGAATAATAAACGAAAAACTGTTATTTTTTAAAAAACATTCAATTATTACATTCGAGTAAAATTTACAGCTATTTGTACAGCTAATCTCCACGCTAGTGGGTGCAATTTTGTAAACTTCTACATAATAATATTCTCTTAAAACATACCTGACGCTGAAATGTAAATGAGACGTATTCGTAGAAATACCGAGTGGAATTGTAGCGTGTAAACGCTAGCAACGTAAATTGTACATAAATTACAGGATTCTCAGGACAACGATATCTCTGGAATACATTTATTCGCAGATGACAGCTCCACGTAATTGCATCGACGCCCTTACGTGGATTTTAGCCGCGCTTTCCTTAAGGGTGCTTTTCATTAATCACGCTGCACCGTTCCCTTATCTTCGTTGCCGGTTGCACGTTAAAAGCGTTCGCCCGATAATTTCATTCCATCGCAATTACGTATCTACGTATAATGTGTGGCCGTGTTCGAAAACGAAAAACGTTGACGTCGCTTTCGGCTAAACCGCGGTTTTCGTCTCTAGAACAGGTTGCTCCTTTTTGTCTCGTCGTTCGAACGTCGAACAATTTCGCATTTCCACGAAACGAACTATGTGCTCGATAAACCGAGAACTGTTTCTGAATTTTAATGCTAATGAGCGGACAGGCGTGCGATATTGATATTAACGGTATAAAACAGGAATTCGATAGTAATTTCAGGTACGTATACTTTTGGTCGCATCGCGCTTTACGCTTTGATAGAATTTGTGAAAGTGTTTGGATTCTTTTTGTACTGGTACGTGAAATTTCGAATGTTTCGGTGTTGGAATTTTTGAAATTTAAAACATTTCAAACGTTCGAATGTATTTGCGTTCCTCGACTTTTAAATATTTGTATTTTTCTATCATTCTGTGGACATCGGAATGTTTGAATTTTTGAAATGTTGGTTTCAAACTTTTAGAATTTTAAATGTATCTTTCATCGAACCTGTAAATATTTGACATTTTTTTACCTTTAACTTTTATCTTCGATGTTTGAATTTTTACAATATTTCTTTAGAATTTCCGCAAAATTCGAAACGTTGGAATATCTTAACATCTGTTATCTTTGTCTTCTAAGCGTTTCAACTTTTTCTTAACTTTAAGCGCACGAATTTTTGAAACAGTACTTCCGAACCATCGCCTTAATTTTCCAGCCATCGACTACTTCGCTTTGAAATGTCGATTGTTACGTTCGAGTTTCTTCTAATATTTGAATTATATTGTCTTCTGTAAATGTAGTTTGCCTCAATTAAAAAAATTACTTCGATACAGATGGGAAGATGTGCCCCGAAGCACCCTGTGAGCTTTCTTCGTGCTTCTTTTACGACAAATTGAGGTCGACCGATTCGAATAAGTTAACTTCTTTACTCGAAGGTATTAAGTGGAAAGCTCTTCCCTTTCTTCGGTAGAAAAAATTCAATAAAGTGGTTGAAAACGCCTCGTTTCACTGGGAAATTCTGTTCTATTCTTGATTTAATACGGACCATATACAGCTTACTATGTTAGTTAATATCGTAAATTAATCGTCAATTTACAAACCGAAAATCGGCGTACAAAATTCTGCTCCTTACACAGGTTGAAATTGTAGAAACGTTGTAAATGGAAAGTTTCCTTCTTTTTTTAAGAATAAATACAAGTAATGTGGAGAATTCAAGAACAATCTATTAAAAAATATGTTTAAAATTAAGACGAAATAAAGATTATTTTCATTATACGTTGCAATAATGGAAGAAATTTCGTTAATCCTGTTTGAATCGTGGATTTAATTTTAATGACTTAATTTTAAGTTTTAATCAAATCTCGACTAATTCATCGCAAATTCGATCATATTTGAATTTCGCTACTCGAAGTTTTAATCAATTTTCACCGACTCTACACCAAATTTTAATCAAATTTTAAATTTAATTGAAATTTTAATCAAGCTTTAATAACGGTGTCCCAAATTTTAACCCTGTTTTAATAATTCCATTGCAAATTCCAATGATTGTACTGCGAGTGAGCGTCAGTAGAGATGAAAAATTAAAATTATACATCACCGTCATCTAATCTACGTATCAACAGATTTAATAATTCTGCTTTAAACTCTCATCCATGTTTGACAACTCCACCACAAACTTCAACTCACATTTTGATCCAAACAAACAGATTTTTAACTAAAGTGAAAAATTTACTTTGGATTTCGAGCTTTAACAATTCATTTTACATTCTAATTCGTTTCCAGCAATTCTATTTCATATCCTAACAATCGGCAACGTTAAAGCGATGATTCAACACGGCCAACGTCTGTCCTAAGCTCTTAATTTCAGTTTATTCTAACGATTCTATTCCAAACGTCGATAATCCACTTCCAAGCATTAATCAGAATCTAAATTAACAATTAAACACCGTCGATATTTCTAGTTAAAAAACAGTTCTACTCTATTAGAAAAAAATATCCCTTGACTTCTTAATTTCACCATCTACCAAGATCATTCTCCAAGCAAATTGTCGGAACAGGTAGACTGAAAAAATCTCTTTAAGTCTATTTTATCTGCATCTCTTTCTTCAGATGATCGAAAGATCGAGGAGCCAGCGTGGAGCCGGCAGCCGGACGAGCTCAATGGCTCGCGATAGGAAAATGGCGCGACGGGAAGTAACGATCTCTCGAATCCATTCTCGTTACAGCGTGAAACGAGGCTGACGTGACGTCGACCAAGGCTAGTTTCGTCCGGAAGAAGCGCTCCTTAGGGACCAGCTATTTCGACGGAGCCAATCGGCCTGTCTCCTTGCGTGAAGCTTGACGATCCATAACGCAATTTTTCCAGCAACCGGTGACTTTCTCTATCTACAGAAACGTGTTGTTCTTTATATAGAAAAATGTCACCTTTCTTTCTATATTTTTATCGAAATTCAAGTTTAATATCAAAGATAGTTTCGATACGACAATCGATCGACGACGTATTGAATTTTAAAATTACTCTTCTACAAAAGGCGAGAAACGTAGCTTGTGACAATTTTTTAGCTACGATATTCGATCGTGTACCTGGATAAGGAAATTTGACAAATTTATAAACGTGGAATTGATCGATTCGACTTGTGAGAGGCTCGTACGATATATGTTCGCGTAAAAAATTCTTCTTCTCGTTTTGAGTAGTTGGAAGATAAACGAAAATAGAAAATTGTGGATAGGAATGTGACGAGTTCTATGGTGGTCGTGAAAATGTGAACGGGCGATGAGAAACGTCAAGGTGATATGCTAGCATTTTATGACAGGTGTAAACGCATTCCTTCGTGCCTTTGGTACATCTACGACGTAGTTTGAAACGGGGACAGAGATCTGTGCGGGAAACTGCTCGTTCGATGGTTTACGGGCGTGCCGTGGTCGCGGTTCTGCGGATGGCTATGGGAGATTAAATGGACGACAGCTGCAGGTGGAAGAGGTTCGCGGTTGAATTTACGCGAGGGCAGTGCTCACTGCTTTTTGGGGTAAAAGGAATTCCGAGTTTCAGTATTTTGGATATTTGCGTTAGAAGGATCCGTAGAAAATAGATAAGAATTGCGAGACGATGTCGATCACGTCGTGAGATTTGTGAATACAATTTGGAATCCTCTGAATTATCTAAAGAAATTTCGGTATCTTTGTTTTACCTTTACTTAACTCTATATGAATTTCTCTGAATTTATTATCTTGATACGCTTATTTCAATTATTTTGATTCATAAATTCATTTCATATGATATGTTACAAATAGACTGTGGATATTCGTGCAAAGTTATATTTTTATAAACATAATTTAAAAAATGAAAAGCAAAGGATTCTTTCACTTATTAATTATCGTGACAAGAACTGTATACTTTACACATTGTGTGCGTCCTGTGGTGTATTTTTGCACCTTCAAATTTCTCACAAATATATAAAAGTCCACAGTATACTTATAAATGATATTAATTTCAAAGATATTAGGTTGTCCGAAAAGTGTCTTTCTTTTAAGGACACGTCTTTTGCAACGATGCATCTTTATACAAACACGAAACCTAATCTATCGAACGTTGTGTGATCTTTATCTTGATAGAATAAAATGGATCATAGGTAACTCGATAAAATAATATAAAACGGAAAATATTGTGTACCCATTATTTCCTTATGAAACGAAAGAAACTTGTTGAGAATTGTGCATCTTAATTGCCGAAATAAAAGTAAAGGAACACTAAGGTTACACTTGGAATTCATACTAAAATAGTTTTAGATTTATTTAATAAACGATTTCCAGGATCTTCGTCGATATACATTTGCACGTGTCTCTCTTTGTCTCATCATCTTCCATACCATACTGCCAACAGTGTGAACAGTTACATTCATCTGTTTTTCATCTGTAGTGACACACTCATATTACAACGTGGCCGATCTAGTCTAGCACAAAAAATTATACATATCTGAATAAAACTTTTAATAAATTGAAAAGAAACGGCATCTGCAACACCACCACGTCCCTATTTTCCAATTTAAGCGCTTAATCAAATTGTCTTCTCGGTTGTTCGTAATAAGCCTGATCACCATCGATGAAAGCAAAACGCGTCTTAATATATTCATATAAGCCAGTAGACGATCATAGTCCTCGATAATGGTCGTTCTTCGTGGCAGACGATTTTGTAATTCAAGTAATTAGTCGCGGAACAACGGCTACCGACAAGTGCCGAGTCGACTCGTTGGAGATGGAACTCGAGAGAGGTAAGAGAACGCAGGACATCCGGTCTTAGCTAGGAAGGGTGGGAATGTACGAAAGAAGAGGATGAAGAAACGGCGAGTTTAAGAGCAACGGGAGAAGTTAAGTCGAAGTATCATTAGGTAACCTGGTGGAGGTTGTTTCGGTTAATGAGGTACACCTGGCGCAGCCAAACGAACGTGTAAGCTGCTTCTTATTGTTTCATCTCGTCGTTTTTTCTTTCTCTCCTTTCTTTTTTTTTTTGTGTGTTTAACGTTACGCCAATGTACAAGAACTACATATGTACGCTGCTGGGTAGATTGAATTTTTCTTCCGGTTTACCGTGCAAGTTCTTGTTTCAGCGACGTTGTTTACTGTTCGTCGGAGGATCGAAGATTAAATCCAGTCAAAAATCGCCTTATAATAAGGGATGAAAATGTATGGACAAGGAGGGATGGAATGTTTATATTTAGATTCCTTAGTTACGTTCACAAAAATATGAAACTGCGTAAATATTCTCGGTCTACTAAGAAATTTCTAGAGCGTACAGTTATTGCAAATCGACCAAAGTGTCCGGATACTTACGAAACGGTGGTAACGTAGCAAACGCGTTAACCCCTGCTGGGAAGCTTACTTTTGCTCTAGTAGAGCTATATACATAATTTTCTTGCCTAGATCGCTATATACGATACACACGTGCCTCTAGAACGAAATCGAGACGATACCGGGCGGCTGTGAGCGTGTACTCGAGTTACTGGAGATTGCATTTACCAATTACCAGGGAAACTGTATCGGATTATTATTCATTGGTTGGCTAGCCAGCGTTAAATAATAAAATTCACTCGAATCGGGGATGTTTTCGCGGCGAGACGCCACCGCTTAGGCTTTCATTTTTCGGCCTCGAATTTTTCCAATCGCCGGCTAACTCGATTAACATGAAATACAAATAATTCAGCGTCCGTGAAACGCTATACAGGCCGGTTTAAAACGATTTTCAACGGCTTTTGAAACTGTTTTACCAGCGAAACGAAGAACGACGTTAAAATATTTCAAAGGATCTCACTATTATTTGGCTTTTATTCGTAAGTGAATTGGAACGACTTTACAAATTATATCGAGCAATACAGTAGTTTCGTCCAGTCGTACTTTCTATTCATGCTTCGCGTCATTGTTTATTTATTCCTTTATTTTATCGCTTCTTCCACAGCCGATGTTCGTTCTTAGAAAATTCATTGTTCATTGGCGTTTTGAAATAATTTCTTCACCTTTGGTGAATTTCATTGACGAAACTTTCCAGTAAAATTGGCGATTTAATAATGGATCGCGATTTTTTTTCTTTGTCGCATTTAAAGGAAATTTGAAAGTACAAACCTGCATGAAACACTCTGCGTAATATGAAAAAGCATATAAAATACCCAAAGCGTACCGCCTTTTGTAATATTTGATGGGTAAAACAATTTTCTATTCCGAGGTTCTGCTTTATTTTAATTACATTCTCAAAAATATGAATGTGCATAAAAATCTGCCCTTCAGTTACAGTCCATGAATTACGACGAGTAGGCGACTAATACTACGTTCGAAGAGAATAACGAAAGTTAGACTAAAAGACTCTCGATTCGGAAAGATTTAAGCGAGGTAACCAGCAGGTCAACCAAGGTTCCCCGTTCGTTTTGGCGCAACAAGTGCCTTTTTCGCAGCGTCTCGTAAAATCGTCGTGCGAGCCCGATCGTTATCCAGAAAATTAATCAACCACGTCTGGCGTGGCGGAAGGGCTCGCGGTAACCCTAGAAGCTAACGAGGTGAAACTTCGTTAGCCTTAAAGCGCGAACCTCGAGATTCCTGGTATCACGAGCCTCGTGCCTCTTCTACGTTGTAATAACGACACCGCCTCGTTAACTGGCAACAGTCAAAGAAACGCCAGCTCTTTGCATTTCCATAAATTCGATCGTCCGAAGGAAGGAAAAAGAAGACAATGGCGATAACCGATTTAGACGTAGAAAATTTTTCCACATTCTGAATATCGTTTATAATATTTTAACTCGTCCGAAATTGTTCGTGATTGACGTTCACGTGCTACGCTTTTCGTTATTTCTCCGTGAAGCTTAAAACGAAATTACGTATCATCGAAAGCTACGAACGCTCGCCAATTTGACTTCGGCGCAGAACGCGAGACTCGCTTGCTATTTTCTGACGGCAGTCGGGAAAACGAGCAGCTCAGTGACGAGTTAACGAGAGTACTTTGCAGCAATTGGATATTCGTAATCGATTCTACAGCGAGTAGTTTAATCGATCGTGAGCCGCGTAACTCACGATTGCGTAGCCTAATGCATCGAAACTTCCTTAATCCTGTAGCATCGAAACCCGTTTCCGATGATTTCTAATTTCGTGCAAATGTTGAGAATTGTGCATCTTAATCGCTGAAATAAATGTATAGGAACACTTAGATTACGCTTAGAATTGATATGAAAATAGTTTCAGATTTATTTGATATGCGATTTACAAGATATTCGTCGATACATATTTGCACGCGCCTCAGCACTCTCTTTGCTCACCATCTTCTTTACCATACTACCAACGGAACAATTGCATTCTTCTGTTTTACGAGACGCTGTGCACGCACATACTCCCACACACTCATACTCATATATGTACGTCACTACTACGCGGCTAATCTAGTGTAGCATACAAAATTATCTCAATAGATCTGTTTGAACATCTCTGAATATCTTTGGAATTTTAACGATTCTCGAAAAAGTTTGTCCTTATAAAAAATCCCCCCCCCCCCAAGTGCATCAACAGCGGCCAATGTAATTATTAATTTACATCAACACAATCTTTCGAGCGAACAGATTTGCGAGTAGCATGCGTTGTTGGGTAGACACTTGATAAAGGCATCGGGGTGGATCCACTGGGCCAGCAGAATGTCGATCAGAGTCTGTAGATATTTTGATGAGATTCCTTTTGAAGCGACGTATCCTTAACCCATGCCGCTTTCGAGGCCTATCAAAGCGGAATGTAATAATTTGCGTGCACGGAACAGCTGCATACATACGCGTCTAGCTACACCCGCCACGATATGCATGATATACTACAGACTCTCGTATGTATAGATATCATTGATATCACACAGGTCACTTATATATGCACGTCAACCCCTAAACACGTGATTAACCCCTTTACCCCATCGAGCATAATAGTTAGCGACAAAAGATAAATCCACAAACCACTGTACTTACTTTCGCTTTCGTGCTAATCAACTACGTATGACACGTTTAGGTAGACTTCGAAGGCAGATAGTTTTAGCGCTAATAAAGTCTGAAAATTTCAATTTCAAAAAATTCGAAAGTAAACAGTCTAGTCTTCTCGCACGAACCTACATTCATCGAATTCGTAAACTGCAAACTTAACTTTCGTCTGGAACATAAATTCACACGCAGTATCCTCAACTTCCATCCGATTGTTACGTTAGTAAATAGTACAAGTGTTCTTGATTTGCGCGTACTGATAAAGAAAGCAGGAACAAAGGGATGGAAAAAAGCGCGGAGTGCGCTTGTTCAAGCGTAAAACTACCGTGCCCCACCTACGGAGCATGTAAATACGGTCTCGTATAATTCAGCCGACGAAGAAGCGTCCAACGGTTTATGTGCACTTCTGCGAGGTTGGCAACAAATCGCGAGCAGACTCGCGTATTTTCCATGTAACGTGAAATTACTCTGCCAGCAAGTTGCACGCTCCGGCCTCGATAGCGCTCGCTGGCCGCGTCCGACGATATTGCGAAACGCGAGTTACGCACGGAGCTTCTGTAAATCTCGACGTACAGGCCGATTAAAACGTAACAACGGGGCTCCTTGCGTTTGTGTGAGCAGACGTGTGACTCTAGCAAGTAAATGCCGAGATTTGTAGCTCATTCGTTTGCCAAAGGAAAACGAAGATAGAGGTCTCAGAGTTCACACCCTTAATTGAAGTTTCGGTTGTTTGTAATGAGAAACAGAATCATTATAATCGGTCATACATCTTTGACATAACGAGATTAAATAACCCGATAGCTTATAATTATAAATTATAGCGATACGTATATACTTGGTCACGAGAGTTGATTGTAGAAAACTTTTACGTATATGTCGTATTTGTTAGGTGAAACATTTGAAAATTTCATTAGCGCTGTTACGAGACAGGACTGTCGCGACTATAAATATTTTAAACATTTATAATTGGCGATCAAGTTTAAACGTTTTCGTCATCTCTCGGAAATATGTACTTGTGTCAAATATCTCATAATTTTTATAGAAATGGCTATCTCGTTATAGTGCTATTGTATAGTAGATGTAAGTCATTGATGAAAGCCATTGATGATTGTATAGTAGATGTAAGTGTGTCAATGACGAAGGATGGTCACAGAAGTAATGCAAATTCGTGGCACATGAGTGTTAGTCGAGATTCTATGAAACGTACGTAGTTAATATGCAAGTGCCAAAGTGTGAACGTGCGACAGTCATTCACGGGAAACACCGTGTGTTGTGCATCGCGTACAACTTGTTTATAGGATGGTACGTGTACGTTCCAGACTGTACTCAAGAACCTATTGCAAAGTTACAAGTCGAATTACAAATTTTATAATTTTCTAAAATATTTTTATAACAATTCATGCGAAGCATATGTAAAATTTTATTCTACAATTCCAGATCTTTGGCCGGTAGTGCGTTAAAATCGTGTATTTGACGCGACACCCTATATTTTATACAGTTGTGGGAAATTTAAAAGTGCAAAAGTATCCAGAATATATATATAATATGCAAACATGCAAAAGGTTCTATTTCTCCTTGATCATACTAAAAAAAGCATGAATTTACATAAAGCATTCACAGTTTATTGATAACTTAATCATATGTGTACATATGTAATTCACCTACACGAGAGTTAATGTAGATTTATTTTACACCAAGGATGATTTATTTTCACTCTGAACTACATTAGCCAACCCAGCAGTTACTCAATTTACTAGATACTTCGCCAACTCATTAAATCTACTCTCTCTTTTGTCTGATAACGATCAAATAACGTGTTAGTACAATTCCGTAACAGAAGAAGGACGAAATAGTAGATCAGCAATTTGAAATAAATACGAAGAGGATGATTTTCTTGCGGCTAAGCCAAGCTGACAAGTAAGGATGACAGCCAGCAGCTCATAAGCTGCCAAGTTCGTCACTTCTTTGCTTCGCACCATAGTCATTAACTTACAATATTACAGTTTTTACATTAACGTTCTCTGTCTTGTAATTATGTCATGTAATAAAGTCTTGTCATTATTACTATTACCATGTACAGCTCATAAACTGTGCAATACCTTATCAAGTGTGCTTTTAAATATATCATCCGCGACATGTTCGCCGTTACATTTTTTACGACACACTAATGAGCGGCGTCCAGATTCCAATTCTTTTTATAGCTCGGGTCAGTATAATGAAAACAGGGTCAACGAGTTCCAAATGAGGACTTTAAACTATTTTAGAAATTGTAAAAAAGAAAATAGTGGAAGGAAATATATAATAAAAATATATATATATATATATAGAGAAAGAGTAATATAAAAATAGATGAATAGTTCTCAGCACAGCAAGAAGAATTATACAAAGAGTAAACCATTAAAGACCAACACCATGTTCGTGTAATATTTCATTTGCAAATTTTTTTTTTTTTTTTGGTCCATTTACTCGAATGATTTCAGCTTTCTAGTATTATGATTTAGAAAAGGAATTCTAAGAATTTTACTACATTTTTATCAGCACTCCCTCTTTCATCGAGACAAATCAACCTGAGTCAAGCAATTTCTACTTATGCACTAGCAACGAAATAACTCTTTGAAGACGGAATTATCGGTTCCAAAAAAGACAGCAAAGCAGACAGGAAACTTTCAAAGAGACAATAACATGGTTACTCCCTCTCACGAAGCAATCACTCGACAGCAGAGAAGAACTATTCAGCCACTTTGACTTTCGTTCTTGGCTTTCTCCATTCGCTTCACGCTTTTCAATTCACAATTTCGCTAGGTTGAAACGGTAGAGTCGAAGTGCACTCGAGTTCCAGCTGGTTAACGCGGCAAGCGGCTGACGAAAGACGCGACGACATGCCGATGCGTGCGGCGGAATCGCGAGCGCTGCACCGGAAACGTCGAATGGAACACAGGTCGCGTCGTTTGGACATGGGGAACGAAGCGGAAGTTCTTCCTACGGTACGACAGTCTGTTAGACGCGTGCACGCCACTTTCCAGAAAAGAGTAAACACGTGTACGCGTGGCTGGCGACAGCATCGAATTAGGGAGAGACAGTTCGACGATTGTTGCAGTTACCGTTTCACTGAGAATTCAGATTGACAGTGTCCCTTTTCAATCCTTAAACAACGTCTCTTCGGTGAAGAAGCTTTATGTTGTGTGTGTCGGTGATTCGTCGTTAATGGTCGTGTACATATGAACAAACTTTGATTTTCTAGAGCATTAGAAACTTTATTTTAATTACTTTACTTTAATTTAAGAAATGTAATAACTCATACATATACAAGATAATAGAAGCACATGAACTTCCTTGGAATTATTCTACTATGTTTGAAGAAGCTCCATTGTACAACTTCCTTGCTCATTAAACGTAGGAACTTTCTTCGTGCTATTTAACAGACACGGTTTAGTTTCCTCTTAGAATTCTAAGGTGTCCCGTTTGAAAAGTTTCGTCCCAAAGCTTTCAAATTTTGATTTAATTCGAAGGATTGTATCGCGCAATCTCGAAAATCGAAAGCTTCCGGGATATTCGGAAAATACCTGAAGAATATAATGATAACAATCGTCGTATTAAATGTTAAACATTTATGAGAAATTAAAAAATGCAAAAATGCGCATAATATGCAAAAGTATATAAAATATAAAGTTATAGTATTTGCCAGGTGAAAAAATCTCTACCTAGATCTTATTCTTTTAGTAGTGTTTGTAAAGATGCGAATATATACGGTCCAGTATTACAATGATAACTAAAATGATTTAATGAAAAATAAAATTCTATATGCGAGGTCGAAGAATATCGCTGAGTTACAAGAATGAACAGGCGAAATAACGATAAAGCATTTACACGTAGTCCAGAGAATTTCATAATGGAGCATAACATGGAGTGTCGAGGCAAGTATGTGTATGAAAAATACCTGTGAAATCAGATTCTTTGTAGAAAGAGATAGGCACGCGAGACGTGCTCTGTTCGCAATATACGACACACAAAGTATACTAGTGCACATCCTCTTTGAAACAGTATCATCGGTTGCTTCCTCATCTTCTGATATCAGAACGTTGTTCTTTTTTATCTGCAGAAGTTATTTACTCCAATTCTTTTTTATTACAAATATATTGATAAGGATACGAGATATTGTTTTGGTTTATTACTAACTAAAGCTACAAATATTTCACACGAACATATATATATTTCATATTTTCAAGGGATAAAAGTATTCTATGTCTTTACACATGTATAGGTTATTATTTAAAAAACGGAAAATTTGATAAGTTTTATTTTTGTCACGAGTCTTTCAATTTTAATGCATATTTTTATGAACTTCGTACCAAGATGAAAGCGTGGAGATTATGTGGCGATGTAGATGGTAAAATTTTCAAGAATATCGTCCAGCTTGGAAGTACCATGCTTTGTGAGCGTCGATCCGGGGTGTAATTTTGGTTATCATAAACGGACGACGATCATAAAGCATCGACTGGTATCTGTGTCATCTTTAGATCCTTGATCAACCTGGCTGCTGCGATAGTATACTATTCCGTTAAAGGAAGATCGTTTGTTGAAGGATAATATTACTACATGTTTATCCTTTAATATTGAATGTGCAAAATATAATTATTCGTTGTTTGTACAGAGTTCGTTTTATGTAATATGGCATAAAAGAACGATACATGTATAAAATTAAATATCTTTAATTAAATAATCTCATGTTCTATGAAAACTGTCGAGAGTGTGGGTTTTGTATATTCTTTTCGCATCACACTTTTAGTACAACTCTGTTACATTGAAATATTTTGGACGTCGCGTGTAGATACACATTACTGTTGAGAAAAATATAAGGTAGGTCGCGTTACTGAAAATCTCATGAGATATTTTAATTATTCCATTCTAATTTTCCAGAATTCCAAAATTTCAATCTCGGAAACAAAGAATAACGGCGCCTACAATATTCCTCCATTTATTTCTCTAAAATTTCAATTTGATCTTCAAATCTTCTTATCGTAGAAGGCGATCTTCCAATTCTAATCCAATACTTTAATAAAAAAAATCACTTTCTTTCCAATTTCTTGTTCGATTGGATCTACCTTGAAAATTCGTTGAATTCTGTAAAAAATATTGCTTGGCGAAGTTGAAAATCACGTTTCGTTGCGAGAACATGGAAATTCAAATTAACATATGACCAAAGGAGTCACGTACTGTGCTCTAAATCCGAGTCGAGTCCAAGCAAGAACTCGCGAACAACCTCGTACTTCACGCGTGCCACTTTAAGTCTCTACACGCCTGCAGAATTCACGACGCGGCTGCACGATTGCGTGACATGCACATGTACGCAGGGGGTAAACGCGCGTGGCTGCGCTAATCCGATGGTTTCTTCCCGCTAAGTTCGAATCCTGCTGCGAACTCGTAATCTTAGCCCTACACGAGTTCCCAATACGTTTCCCGATGCAGTTTCCTTCTCAGCGCTTGAAGTATCACGCTGTTTTCGCTTCTTTTCTTATTCGCATTTCGTTTTATCGCAGTCTTAATTTTACCTAAATTGCGATTCTTTAGAAACTCCGTGTTCTAATGGAAGATAACGTGAAATACAGTTTATATCGTATTTAGTATAACTTTGTATCTTTTTCTCGGATGGCGAGGAGAGGACGAATGAATTTTACCTGTTAGAGAAACTCTATCTTGGAACTCTATCTATTATTAATGAAATATTTCGGATTATTCGTGACGCGATAAATGTTTTGATTTCAGATTGGTTTGCATTCAAGAGATTTTTGGTAGAAGGATGAAGTAGAACGTAGCGTACATTGGATTTTATATAACTTTGTATCTTCTTTTTTAGTGGAGTAAGTTGCCGGATGTCAGGATACCACGAAGGAAATTCTCGGAGTCTACGTACAGCTAGTAAAATATTTGTTATTATTTATGGCAGATGCATTTCGAAAGTGGTTGGTGGTTTTGACGTGCATCCAGAAATATTTTGGTAGAAAGATAAGGTGGAATGTAGTTGATATCGCATTTTATGTATCCTTTTCTTTTACGATAAGGGTAGGCTATGCAGGTGCGTGACACTGTGAACACATTGCGACGAATATTTTGATGTTACTTGTAAAATATTTTTGATTATGAACGATACCCGGCACCGTGAACATTTTTGAGAACTAATTAGTGATTTTGATGTTAATCTACACGTAGTTAGACGTGGCACATATACTCCGTAGATATTGATGATAATAGTTGAAGTACCTACTAAGCTGAATCAGTGGCAGAACTGTAGATGCTGGTGCCACTAGAGAAGTACATGCATAATTTCGAAGTTGTTGCATTTGTGTATACAATATACATACACATATACGTTAGACGTGCATAGTGGATCTGAAATTTAGACTAGACTTTAGGATCCACTTCATACGAGAATAATTTGGTATTGTACTAATATTCTTAAAAGGCAATTATTAATACTGGTACAAAAGTATGGTCTTTAGATATTTTTATAGAACATTAAAAACTTCCCAGTCTAAAAAGTTTTATCGAAACTTCATCAGTTCGACCAAACAGCAAACACTACATCACAGTAATCATCCAATAACCTGCCATCTAATTTATGTATGATAATATCATTACGATCAAGCTAATAAATCAAGAAATTTTAGTTTTCTCTACAATTCAGCTCCAAAGTCAAGTAATAATCTTTAACTAAAATCCTGAGCCTATCTGTTTCTTAATTAAACTTGGAAATCACAGATACCATCTTACCAGCATTTACTAATACATTATCTAAGCAACGTTGCAGTGGTTAAATATTCCATTCTTCCCTTCTCAATGATTTAAGGAAGAAATTGACCTATCAACTAATCTCATCCACCTGAATCTGCTCATCAATCAACTCGCCCATCACCGCGCCTGACACTTATCAATACCCCATACAAATTCATCATCAACAACCAAACATCGCACCCCCTGTCCCTTCAGCCTGTCCAAAGAAATCGACCCATCGTAGCGATCACGCTGCAATAGAATGTTTATGTCCATAAATCTCGCCATCGACCTGTATGACACTCGGTAACGCGGCATATACAAATCTACCACCAATAACCAAACAACCACCCCCACACCTGTCTCTCTCTTTCCCCGATTGAACCAAGTCCGTTTCTACATCCTCTCGACGAACCTCATCCCTTTCCGACTTCTATACGCTTCTGTATCGGCGCGAGTTAACCCGATGGATTCCGGCACGGTCGCACGGCGTGGCGCGTACGCGCGAGCATAAGCCGCGTTGTCGGCGAGGCGTACAGACGGACGTACGGACGGACGTCGGATCGATCCGGTGGCAGAGGGGTTGTGGAGGCGGAGAGGCAGTTGGCGCGTTCAAGGGGTGGGCTAGCACACACAGTAAGAGGAATGGAGGGAGTGGTGGTCTGGTGAAGAAGGACGGAGATCCTTGGAAGCGGTGCGCCGTCGCAACGGCAGGACCGTCATCGTCGGGACCAGGCGAGAGCTTCGCCTGGTGGGGGCGAGACGAATGTTCCGTCTCGTTCCCACGAGCGTTTCCCCTCTGCAACCTAGCAGGCTGTGTTCTCGTGTCGCGTTGCACAGTCAGTTCATTCTTTCCTGTGTTTTCGCCCCTCTACTTTCAGCTGTTCAACCAAGTGTCTCTCTTTAGCTTAGATCTTAGGCTCGTCTCTCTTCCTCGTTGACCACCACCACCGCGTCCATTTCCCCTACGTGCGATCCTCTTTGTCCCTCTTGCAGGTCGACCATCTCTTCGTATCCCTGTTCCTCGCCGATCTTCATCCCCGTCGCGCTCACCAACCGTCGATCTCGGTTCGTTTCACGTGTCCCTGCTCCTCTCGCCACAGACAGACTCTTCCTATCTCTCTCGTCCACCCCCACTGACGAGGTCTCGCTCGCGCGCCGCTGGCAGCCCTGCAAAAACAAGCATACGGCAATCCCCAGTAGCACCCTGGTACACAGACCAGGCCAGAACGTCACACCGGGTGGCACTGGCGGCAGGTGTAACGTGGCCGTTATCCTCCGCGTCTCCACGTCACACACGGCCACGCCGTGTCACGTGCTAACCAACCGTCACGCGACTCGTCGAATACACTTTCACCTGGAACACTCGATTTATCCCGAAATCGGCCACGATCACTGTTGTCCGTTCTCCATTCAGGATTCCTTGGATGGTCTAGTTCGGTTTTGCTTGGCTTGGTCTGGCCTGGTTTCGCTCAAACTAAGATTGAATTGCCCGAGGCTTTGAGATACGTTCAAGATGTTTCTGTCTCTAAAATCTGTGGTTCCTTTCCAACCTTTGTGACACGATTGTGAAACGTGATCGAACGTGAAAGAACGATGGTCCTATAGATCGTTTGGCCAGTTGATACACGAGTCTCGTGTATGAGAAACTCGTGACTGGTTGGTGGGACGTCCAAGCATTGTGGTTCCGAGTGATAGCAGTTGGTTTACGACGCGAGTTGCAGACGTGTTTGGTGGAACGATATGTGAGGGATGTTTGATGATCCTCGGGGGTCTGACTCGGGACTCCGTTTCGAGAAGTTGGCGAGGAACTGTAGGGAACATTCGACGTCTATTGGGAACTATCGTATGTTATCAAAGACAAGAATATTTAATATTTATTGGATTATTCTCTGGTACCATAAGTAGCAGTACTATATATTCTTCTATGAATGACTGATTTCTCCAGTGATTCCAGTCGACTAAACTATGTTTACCAAAAAATAGCAACTATTAAATGCTGTAAATAAAAGGTAAGAAGACTCTCATAAAAGAGACAATTATACATAAACAAAAACAGAAGAGGAACTCAAGTTGCTATTGAATTTCAGCAACCATATCCATCGAAAATAGTTAAGCTAACGAAAGTAGTTAAGAGAGGAATTGGTCAGACCTGAATACAAGCTTAAACGGTTTTCATCTTCCTTGAAAAGAAATCTCATCCCCTGCGAGGTTAATCCCTCATAAAGTGTACACGTGTTTGAGGGAAATTGACGCATGTGGATAGAGCGGCGATACATGGGGTAGTTTTCGAGTGATCGAGCCGATTGGATGATATTTTCGCGAGGTACGCAGGTCAGGGGAAATTAAGTGGCGGACGAACGTGCGGCGAGGTGTTGGTTTCAGTCGGTCGGCGGACGTCGCAAGCCACGGTTCTCCAAGAAAAAAAGGAACGAGAGATGTAGTGTGTGTAGGTGCGTGGTGGTGCGATTTGTTTACTCGGAGGCGAGTGTTGACGGGAAGTGGCGGTGTTTGTCACGTTTCCGGATGTGAATGGAAACGGAACCCTATCTCGTTTTGGACAACAGATTATCGCGAGCATGAGGAACGGATACGTTCGACGAAGACGATCTGTTTGTGACACCCGATCGGTAAGATTCCTCTTTTCAAAGTTAATTTCTACTTTCATTGATGTTTTCGTGGTTAATTTGTCGTTACAGGTAATTGGAAAATTTTGTGTTTTATAATAATTTTGATTGTTGGTTCAAATATCGAATACGAATATTTTAACGGGTAGAGAATTTGTTAGAAATGTTGGAATTGTTGCAAAATGAGATGTAGATTGAATATTAAAATGATAATTTACTATTTCAGACTGATGTCACTGAAGATATTTGAATAATTTTGCGTTTCGTGACATCAATTTACGTTTGAAAAGAGTTGCACTTTTAAATGAAGAGAGAGAATGCTTAGATTTAGATTGAACCTTTAAATGATTTTCGTTCTCTGAATGGTGTGATTGGTTTAAATATCAGAAATGGATTTATCAATGAAAAAAAGGTTTGTTGAAAATGTATTAAGCTGAATCTTTAAAAAAGCAATTTTAAATCGTTTTATATAAATTAAGAGACAAATTAAAAACGAATTTGATATGATTCGAATTTCATAATTTTATAATATTTAACTTACACATCTATAGTATCATCTATACACGTATATATATTCATAAATAAGTTAGTAATTTAAAAATTTTAATATATCTCAGCTCTTGAAACAATCTTCTGTATCAATTATGCTATTACTATTCACGAGTATTTGATTTCTCAACAGAAATATTTAACAGTGGAGATAGGAACCTTTCTTGAAATTCCATATCGCAAATTACATTTTCAGTTATCGAATTATTTAACTCGCCCTCCATCCAGCAATACGAATCTCCAAAATTTTAATTATCTTTCGAGAATTGTAATTCAATCTAGTACTAATTTCCATCGTTGCTAACGATCGTGTTTCAATTTTGGAAATATCAAAATCTAACCTTCGCCTCTGCTGTAAATAACTAAAACAATTTTAATTAATTTTAAACGATCTACTGCAAATAATTCACGGTAATTCTACGATGTATTAGCAATCGTAATTAATATGATTAAAACGTTGGTCCTTTCCCACCCAGTGAAAATTAATCATTTACAAAGTGCTGGCGTGACACGATTTGCTTGATTCGCTTCATTTATTTAAAATTAGTCGCATCAAAACTCCACCATATTACAAACAACTCTATGTCATTTCCAATTGCATCGATATTCATCAACGCGGATTCGCCGAAACACTCCAAGTTCCTGCGAATTTTACGGTTTTGCAGATATGTCGATGGATCCACGACTATTTAAATACTAAAATCTGGCAAATCGACGTCCATTCCAATTTCAGTTTAGAACGATCGGAATAAAATGTAAAATGCATATACCCAGCTGTGGAATAACTAAACAGTGAATTTTATATAAAATGGTAATAGGCCATGCTGTATAGTTGTTTGAGTGTATTTTTCGTATTTCCAAATAGTAATCGTTCTTGTTCTGTGCTGAATGAATCGTACGAAGGGTTGACTTTTTGCGATTAGAATTTCGTTGAACTATGGGTAAAAGAATTGCAATCGATAACAGCTTTTTAACTTGGTTGGCAAATATAGGAAATACAAATTGTCATAGACGAATTAGTTGCTTGATTGATAAATTCAGTTTAATTGGAATATTAATAAAATAATACGATCTATAGAGAATTAACAGGTTTATTTATACTGGCTTTCTTCAAATTGTTTGGAATATTAAAAATTATGTATGACACCTGTTTAATGCATAAAATAAAAATATTAATTTATATTTTCTTCCAAGAATTAGAAATAATTTCAGACAGATAAAAGATTCAAGGTAATAGCCGGTAATACGTGGAAACTTTTTCATACCTCCACATAACTATATTTAAATTAATGGAAATTAATATTCTTCCTTTGACAGATAAAGATGAAAGGATGATATTTAATTAAATTTTAATGAAAATTCATTGCTACGAAATTTTTCTACAAACGAGATTCACGTATGTATATCTGAAATTAAATATGAATAAAAATAGCATGCATTCATACGTATGTACAGAAATGTGCTCTTACAAATGTAATGAACTTTTCCTAGAAATTGCAAGTCAGCTACTTTTATTATTTCATTCTTTTCCTAATAACGAAACCTTTTTAAATCGAGATTCGTTTATATCCGAACATGATCATTAAAGGAAACATCGTTTATTCAAACTCTGATATCGTTGCATTCTCATAAATTCGCGGAATTTTTACAGGAAATTATGCGTTGATCCTTTACGTTGCCTCGTTGGTTTCCCAATTATTAATTGTGTCGTATGAACAAGAAAATTAGAAAACATTGTCCATTCATATGCTCACAGAAATGCATTTTTATAAAATTACAAAACCCTCCATTTCACTGTCTTATTAATATCTATAGTACGTTATGCTCTTTGTGGACACGAAAATGGAAATGAGAAATTTTGATACGTTCACAACCGCATGCATTTGGAAGCAAAAATGTAGGGACAGTTTTGTTCACCAGTCGAGTCGCTCCCAAAATCGGCCAATACTTTTCTACTCTCCTAATGTTCTCTTCAATTTCTATTTGCCTTGTAACGAAGTTTCTTGAACAGAATTGACTCTGTTCACGACTGATCACGACTGAACGATAAAGAAAAGTCATATTTCCCTATTATTCTTTCAACGTGGAGGAGTAACAGGTAGAAGTTGGGAAACTACGTCGATTCTAATCGGAGTCGGGCTTCTCGTTCAATTTGTATAGAGTGGTTTACGTGTGACAACGAGGATGACAGAAATTCGTAGTTGTTTCTTGACAAAAATTGAATTTATAGACAAGAAAGAGATGTGTCGTAATAGTAGTGTTATTTTTATTATTGTTTGTTATTTCTGTATTTAGAGGTAGGATCGCAATAGCTATTATTTTATTCTTTGGATAAATCTATCATACCGTTTTGAGCTGAAAAATCTTTATTACTCTTTCTTACATGGACTAAGGATAAAAAATAAAAGAATATTTTAAACCTATCGATTAAATCTATCGATTGTATCTCGAACCATCTTCTAATTACTATTTATTGTAACTAGCGTTGTCATTTTCAACAATTATCGTTTATTTTTTTTCTGTTTTTATCTTGCTATACTACACTTACATACTGGTAGAATAGTCGTTGAATCGATCCGATCGGTCGATCGGAAAAACTGGCCGTCTGGCTAAGTTCGTTCGTCTCTGAATACAAAATCCAGCAATTCAATTTCCGTGACTGCTTATCGATTGCATGTATCCGCCGTTTCGCTTTTATTCCGTTTAACGCTTGAACAGTGGCGTTCCTCGTCGCGCACGCTCTTTGAAATTATCGTGGCTTAGAGCAACGCTGGTCTTAATGAAACTGGTTGAGAATGTTTGTGATCGTGCGTGTCTCGCGAATCGAGAGAAATCGAGCTGTGCTTCCAGCTAGTATCGGTTTGATCTTCGTGAGATAATATCGAAACTCGGTACAGCGAGTGATTTCGTTTACTATCAGACAGCGACACTTCGTTTAATTCTTCAAGTACAAGGGATATTTTTCAGGTGTACCGATACAACTTACGACAATAAGTCGCTTGCTTTCGAAACTAGCACCACGTAACCCGCGTCGATATAAACGTAAAAAATTGAAAAATCAACGAACAGAAAATTCAACGAGCTTTCACCGCACCTAGATCCAGCTAAGAGCTTCTTAACACATTGCGTACGGCGCTGCGCGCCCTCAACGCGTTCCCAGGACCCGCACATTTTTCATCGGCACAGATCTACCGATGTGCTGGCTATACAGACTGATTGTTTTTACATGCTTGGAGTGTCAACATTCAGTTGTTTTGCTAATCGTTTGTCACAAGAATGCACAAGGCTTCATTACCCTGGTAACATAACAAAAACATTTGTCTCTGGTTGCTTAAGTCATCGATTCAGTCGAAAAAACATAAAAACGAGATGATCTCGTGATCCGTACGTAACGTGTTAACACGCAAATAAAATTTCCTCAATCGTTTAAAAGCGTATTATCAACGTGAAAAATTGATCGTGCCTGGATCTCTGGTTTTCGGCAAAAAATCCGAGGAAAAGTTCGATTCTGCTTGTCTCGAAACAAGATTTCGAGAGCCGACAGACCGAGGCAGCGGTGGCTGGCAGGTGTCATCGATCGACAAAGGGAAAGTTCAACGAGCTGCAGCGTGAAGTTCGCGGCCAATTTCCCGGCGATCCCGAGCTCACGAGCGAGCTGCGATCTTGCCGTGGCTCGAACACGAAGCTGATATCGCTGCCACCAGTCAGCTTTTCATTATCGTCGCACAGACGTCAACTGCTTCACTGTGGGATCGAGTGTTCCCTAATTAAGCCGGCCGGATACCGCACTCTTCTTCGTTCCATGTCAACCGCGAGCTTGCCACGTGGCTGCTCGCTCGTTGAACAAACGTCGTCGTTTAACCTCGCGGGAAACCAGCCTTTTCGTCGCCGAAGAATCCTATTTTCTTTATGCAAACATCGCTGTCATGTGTCTTCAGAGACGCGTTGCGTCTTACACGTCAGATTATTCGATATTTTCTTGGGTTTTTAGCGAAGGATACAGGCGATTGCTAGATCGCGGATTTTTCTGCAAAGTCATATTTCTGAGGAAATAATTAGAAAGGTCGGACCCAGGCTGTGATTAGTTTCATCCTATCAAATATTATAGCAGTCGTTGTATTTTGAATATTTTATATACTTCTGTGTATTGCATTCTGCGTATTCTATGAATTTTTTGATTACGGACTTTCTTAAACGATAATTTGCTAATTGATGATATTAGAGTATGGATAAATGGTAAATTGTGAGTCGTAAACACAAACACTTTTTGGAACTTAATAATTTTGTAATTCGTAGTTGAAAATCGGTGTAGCGTACAAAGTAGAACATTGTAAACTAATAATATTACATCGATACAGACGTCGAATTAAATTCTACACGTTCGGTTGATAAATTTCTGAACAAAGTTTAAAGTTTAATTCGACACGGGTGAAACAGACTATCGTGCACTTACTCGTGCGCAATTGTACATCGATTTATATATATTCACGCGCTTGATCCGTGCATACGTTATACCGATTAAACGGAGAATAATAAACCGTGGATACGTGATCTAATTACCATAATTGTCGATTTGATTATACCGAATAAAGATTTATTGTGTACGAATTAGTTCCTATGTACGAGACAGTATAAATTAGTGAATTAATTATGTAGATAAACCCGAATCGTTGTTGTTTTTCATTAAAACACATCAATTTCGTTTTAACTCCATCTACGTTCGCCTGGCGTCCACGAAAATTATCCGTTTGTTCATTCCGAGAATTGAAAAAAGCTATTAAAATAATAACAAAGCAGAATTTCTTTATTCCCTGTAAGTAACTCGAGTAATGTAATTAAAGGGTTGGCTTTCGCAGGATTAAATATTTTAATTGAATTAGTCTTCGTTCGAGATACAAGTTTTAAACTAATATTTTATTTATTTCTTTTGAAAGAAGATTTTCTGTAAAAAAACGCCTACAATGTCACTCATAATTAAGTAATATAGTATTTATAATTAAAATACTTGAGTAAATCGTAAAAGTTTTAAGATACGATCCCAAAATTTGAATAAACTCCAAACTATTTTATCATAATAATTGATAAATTATCTAATATACGTAAATTATAAAATTATAAAATTACACAAATTTTTAGATACTTCACTAAAATAATAAGAAAATTAAAATATATTTTCCAGCGATATTGTACAAGAAATACGCATAAGTCGTCGCAATGATTTACGAAAATTCGATAAAGAATCCGACCAACTCCACCTTACGTAAAATTTCCAAGCATCCCAATTTATTCGTACGTTTCACTTTCGCCCACCACTGCCTTCAAAATTCCACAGCTGCCCAACCCCACAGTCAAACGTTCCCCAAAAAGACCAAAGAACATCCCATTTACTCGACGGAATCACAGAACTCGTTTACCTCGGTGTATCCAACAAACGTCTCCGCGAAATGCAGCAGGTGTCGCCGAGAGGCGGAAAAACGAGTCCATCTCTTGTATCCGGGCCTGTTCTCCGCGTGATCAAAATGGATATGGACGTGGAAAAACGGCGTCGAGACGTTTGGACCATTCGTACCGGGAAACATCAGGTGCAGAGTTTATGCAAGATAATTTCCACGAGACGAACATTCGTCAGTGTCGCACAACGGAAGAAGAAGCTCTATAATAGGTTTTCGATTCGAGAAATTCGACGAATTTCAACGACCAAGATATCGTTGAAATATGAGCAGAATTAGAAACTTGAACGATGTGTGTGCGAGTTGCGTAAAATAATATTCTAAGAGTGTTTCCTTCTGGAATTTTTTAATTTCTCTTTTATTACATTTCTTTACTTATCGTCTTAATTCTTTCTTTCTTTCGATACTTTATTCTGTGTTCCTGTTGGAATTCGATGTTCTTTCTGGAAGTTTTTAGATGGTTAAATTCTTGTTAGAAATATGGGACGAATGAAAAATGATCGTGGAAAGTCTTAAGAATTTCTTGATTCGTGTCTCATCTCAAATTTTAGTTTTGGTAATTTACGACGATGCAGCGAAGAAGATACTGTCCTGTATTCCTCCACAAAAATTTGTATAGCACGCATAAGCAGTTAGAAATTACGTAGACTCTAATTAGGAGTATTATTTTTCAATCGTAAAATTTCTTTTATTTTTTAGATATTAAATTACAAATAATAATATTTTCATTAAAATTTTTAATAGAAACTTGGGTTCAACTAACAAAAATTGTAATTAATTTCATCAAAATTGACTCGTTTGATTTTAAAATCGACAGATTTCGACCAAAAATCTCACGAACCCTCGATCACGCGTCTAATCTACTTTTCACCCCTGTCATATTCTAAAATACTCCGACCATTTAATTTCCACGCCATTAAAACTTCATTATTATTAAAACGTTGAAAACACAGGACTCGATCGTTCAGAGTATTCAAACCTGTTCTCAAACCCTTTTTCCCCTGTGCACGCTGCTTTGGTCAACGTTCGACAAAGGGGGAGAAAAATGGGGATTACAAATTGCAGCGATCTCTGACTATAGGTTCGCCGCGTTCCCAGAAATGGAAGGGAAATTGATTTTTTATCGCTGACTGAATAACTGCGTTTCCACGGAATCCTGGTGTTGTCGGTTTTGCGAAATAGAGAATAGGTATTGTTGCCTTTTTCCAGGGGGTGTGAACCGCTGGGGTACTGGGGTATGTCGGGGGAAATTGCGTTAGGGAATATTTTAAAGCCACCAAGGCTATTACACCAAGACCTACCGCGATGAAATATTTACGATTTTCTATACCGACTTAATTTCGATACGTTCAGTCACTTTTCTCTGTAGATTGTCTTTTATTTATACATAGATTACACCTGATTTATCATTCTCTCTCATTTATTCTCACAGATTAATCGCAGTTTATTAGTCATTATTCTTATACTACAGTTTTGTTTTAATTTTTCATCTCGTTCATCGTCATTCTACCCCTGTTCGCTGTAAATATAAATCATTAATTAAAGGACTGGTTTGAATAATTAATGAACTACCTGTAAAAATCAAATCTGTTAATTTCTTTTGGGGCAGAAATATCGTCGAACAAACGATATTAACGAAAGAAGGGTAATTCTATGAAACGACAGAGCAGAGAATATGAAACTTCCCGGAAGAAAATGTTTTAGAATAAAGGAACAAAACGACGAAATAATTGGAAATATCTTCGCTCCGACACGGCCGATCAGCAAAATTCTTCTCTTAAAATACAAAATCGAGGGAAATGAAATTTCTCGTCCCCGCGAACATTGGCACGCGTCAATACGACAGAGTATGGACGATGGACAGAAAATCCTTTCAAGATTCAAATTTAATCCAGAATTCTCCGTAATCATGAAAAATGAATTAAAACGTATTTTTCGAGTGCGCTGTAATCCCCGAAGAAAATCCTGTCGTGCAATAAATATCGTCGGGACAGTTCGAAATCGACGTCTCGACAGGCGGCCCTTGACCGCTCGTTAAACGAATTTTTTGCGCGTTTTTCGTAGTCTCGATTAAGGGAGGCAGTTCCACGTGATAGCCACGCTTTATCTCGCGTTCCTTCAACCAGAGGAAACCACGAGCAAAAGCTCGGAAAGACGCGTTTAACCGCGCAGACTTTAGCTGCGAGTAGGATTTTGCTGGCTTAACAACGTGACTCGGTTAGTTGCTTCGCTGCACCCTGTCCAGCTAGTTAAGCGAGCTACACCTTTGTCTTAACGCGAAGATCTATTTATTTAGACGTACGAGCGAAATTAGTCGATATCCTCCGTTTTTCTCCTTTGAATTTCTAGAATTTTCTTTCATCTGTTTCTTTAGAATCATTTTTTTTTTTTTTTTTTGATTGGGATGGTGGAAAATTGTAATAGTTTTTGATTTTTGATTCGATGGTTTGTGACAAGAGTAATCTTATTAATATCACAATTTAATGGCTAGAGACTTTATTCATTGTAATGGAAACTATATTCGTAGAATTTGGATACAAGGTGATTATTTTTTAGATATGAAGAAGTATTTTGTAATTTGTAAAATTACATTTCGTAACACTACGCTCTTTGCCTCTGAATCTCCTAAATCTCGTTTCTGTAACTGCATACTCTGCAGCTGTAACATCTATAACTTTGAACTCGAAGGCTTTAAATTTCATAACCCGAACCTTATAATTCTGGTCCTGCGAGTATAACTCTATAACTTTTAACCCTATAACCCTAAACTCCGTAACTGTAAACCCTATAACCCTAAACGCTGTAACTCGTAACCCTATAATCCTAACTCTGTAACTTGGAATCCTGTAACCTATGAACTTTCAAATTCCAGGTCGTGAATTTACAATCAGCAACTTTCGAGCCCAATAAATACAACATACAATACCCTTTGTACCGCTTAAAAAATTCACGAAATAGTTTTGACGATAATATCAATTTTCTTATCATTAATGAAAATAGTTTGCTCAAGAAAAAAGAAGAAGAAAAAATGAACAGAAAGGAAGATGGATTATGGATGAAGTTTTACCTTTGGTCTTGCTGGACGAAAACTCGAAAAAGTCAATGCACGAACCTGATTTATACGCTGACAAAAGTCGCGTTTATTCGGCAACGTCCACTTTCAGCAAACAAAAAAGTTGTTTCATTCCGGCAGGCGATGGATCACGAAGTTCCGAAAGTATTTTATAATGACAACTTAAGGGTTGCGTGCTGCAATATTCAAGCCGCAATTTCTGTAAGAGCTCCGGCACACGATATCGTGTTACTTGGTGGTTGCGATCGCGTTGGCACAGCCTGCCTGATGGTGTTTCATTATCGAGTTTCAGATAGAGTGATATTTCAAGGATATTATGACCATAAATTAAGACTTGTTCTCTTCATACTTCGAAATTTTCCCGTTACTTTCCATCGTAGCCTCGTCGGGGGAGAACCGTGTGTAAATCAGGAGATTGAACATTATTTTCTTCGTGGTTTCTTTTTCAAAATTATGAACCTACAAGCAACGAACAGTAGCTACGGTATGAAAGACATTACGGTACAAATCGCTGCTAATAAAAGTTTGAGGAGGAAATATAGCATTCCTTTTAAAAGAATTCCATCGACAGAAAAAGAGTTTCTGTGTGAATAATGTAGTATTGCATGCATAGTCATAAATAGGGAGTGGCGACAAAATAGAAGTATTTTTGCTTGAAAGTTTACTTCAAAATTTACCGTATATACTTTTAACTTGGTGAAATTTTATTCTTCACCACGATTTATGCTTTCATTCATCTGTGACGGATTTATAAATGGATATATATATACTGAGATTAGTTTGATATTTTGATATTGCAATCAATTTCGCGTATCAAGCGACAGCTCTATGGCATATTTTTATAAGAAATAACTTTTACTCAATATCGATCATTTAATTGTAAGAAAAAAATTCCCTTCTAACGTAATATCGATTTTATTTTGCTAAAGATTTTTCTGAATTATTTATATTATACCTCGTAGAGTTTCAAAAACATGGAAAATTGTATAAAACACGAGAAAATACCTTTGAAAGATATTAAATATAAAATGTACGATTGAAAACAAAAGCCTAATATCACGTTCAGGAAAGCTTTCAAAAAATTTCCTGGCTTTTCATTTTCATGGCTAATTTCCATGGCCGAGAGAGGCTTATCCGTGGCGCTGGAAAATATATTTATGCATCCACGTAACCATAACTCATCACGGTCATCGAGAAACCTGAAAATTTCCAGGTATTAAAACTTGCGCTTTAATTTACCGCTTTGTTCGATGCTTTCGAGCAGTGGAGGCGTAATAGCAACGACGTTTTCGAGCATAACAGTTTCTTCTTTGGTAATTATGGTTAATTGCGAGTTGAATGAATTGTGATAATATCCCAACGGGTAGGAATAGACGTTTATACTATTTTCGTTTTATACGTTTGGGTTGTGTACAGGTACCTCGTCGTGCTATACTTTCAAGCATTTGTATCTATCTTAAACTTTTATTTTATTTTCGTGTTAACTTTTATTTTAAAATTCGTGTGACCTTTCTCACCCTCTAGTTCTTATTTCTTTTTTAACATTTTCACATTTATCATACGTTTAAATAACGAAAGCTACAATGTTATACAGAGGACGAAGTTGGTGGTACAGTGATAAAATTATTCGCGGCAAACGCTACACAAAGAGAAAGTTTCTAGGATCAGTGTCGTCAATTCTATAAAAAGCATCTAGGGAACGGTTTGTTTAATTTGCTATAAATTGTTCATGCGTGATTTAGTTCGTACGACCGATCCATGCGTCATTAGCCACTTCACTACTGAATCGAATAAAGCAAATAAATTTGCATGAGAACAGGTAAGTTATCATCCGCAACAATGTCGAAATTAATACAATAAATAAGAAACAGAAGAATCGTAAACTTTGAGAAAAAGAATACAAACATAAAATACTTGCACATACTAAAATAAATTAATCGAAATTAATCCGTACGTACGTGTACATACAACGCTTGATATTCCCATCAAATGCCATTAATTTCCAACAAATATCGTACAGCACAAAGATAAAGAAGAAATCTCACGGGACGTTAATCCTCCCTAACAAGTATCCGTAAGCCCGTAGAAACCGCGCAAGGTGTCCCCGGGAAAGTTGAAGACACCTTGCGGGGCGTGTAAAATCCTTGGCAGCGAGTTACGAAGATAGCATCGGCGCGGAGAATATAATTGAACGTCGAGTGTAAAGGGGTTCCGCGTGCGCAAAGGCACGATGATGGAAAAAGAAGAAAATATAGCGTAAAAGAGACAGCGACAGAGACAGCGGGAAGGAGAGGAGAGAGGAGGAGATGAGGGACTCGCCTTTTAAAAGGGGCACGAAAACGATGTCTCGTTGCTCTCGAAAAAGCCGAGTGAGTGGCAACCTCGACGACGACGATAATGATTTATTAATAAGGCCGGGATGGCCGGGGACAAGTATAAGATCTCAAAGGGGGAAAAAAAGCCTGTCTCCTTCCCCTTCGTCTGTCTTTCTCTCTCTCCTCGAGGGGCAAAGTTGTCTTTGTGCCCGGTCGCTGGCACGTTTCCTTCCTTTTTGCCGCGGCGACACGGCGCACTAGGTCGATGGAACAGGACGGCGAAGAGGAGATAAAAGAGGACGAGGAACGCCCCGAGCTTTCTGATTCCCTGCTGCACACTCGACAGACGTCTTACACGCCCCCGTCAACGGTTAACTTCATATTTGTTGACGGCACGGACGGATAATGCGAATAGTCTGGCCGCGGCTCAACGCTCATCCCAACCGGGACTACTTGCTCAGATGAGCGCGGTTTTTAGCCAATCTTGATTGTGTCGTTGAGACACGCTTCGCTGATTCCAGACTCAGGTTGCAGGATCTTGTGGTCTTGACGCTTTTAAATAGCTCAAATTTTTAGATAATTTATCGTTCGAACGCGAGATAGCTGATCGTTGTATGTAAATTCTTATTTCGCTCATGGTGACCACTTGATCCTGGATTAAGAACGATGTTTGCCGATTTGCGTTTCAATTTTTGTTAATGCTTCAAGCTCTGGGATAATTTATCGTTTAAACAGACAAAGATGTTCGATCGTGATCGAAAAACATGATCGATTAAGTCGATTAGATTCGTTGAATGGTTGAATCTTTCGTAGGTAATTTGTCGTTTAAGTTCAAAGTGAATATTCAATATTTTAATAATCTGTTAAAAAATGATACTTTGAAATATGTTATAGATTACCAGGCTAAATGTTGGACTCTTTGGAGTTTAGAAATTGAACTTCTTAGAGTTCATAGCGACTGAATTTTGTTTCTTAAAAGTAGGATGAGTAGATTAAGGACACTTGCTGCATACGAGAGACTAATTATTAACCAGTTCGGTACAGCTTTTAGCGACCCTCGACACGAGCAGCGCAGTTTTTTTAGAAATTCTTGACTCACTTTCCGAGACCAAGCGACTCGGTTATTGTTGCAGAACAAGTGGCATCTTAAGATGTTATTGATCCATACAAATTGAACGTTCTTCTCATCGAGATATCTGAATTTAGTTCGTATAAATACTTTAATGTTCGAACGTAAGTAGAGTTTCTCGAATCTTGAAACACCATTTGTTATACTTTTACTTAAAAAAAGACGCTTCACGTGAAATTGCTCTCTCGACAGAAATTAGAGGCTCCGTGTTATCTGTCTCGGGTACGATCGATCACTGAAAGCCGCATTTTCTGCTTCGTGGCGTATTTAAATTTAGCTTTTTAAGCTCGAACGACGAACACAGGAGACCACATTATCCCAGAGTAATTATTTTACACAACACCTAAACATAAAATCAATCTTTAAATATTCTTGTTTGTTAATAGAACTCGCAGCTATAAACCGAATGGACGTTTTCAAAAATTGTTCACCACGAGGGAAGCGAAAATTCGATAAAAATTCCCAATGTAATATATACAAGCTATTTATCTTCGCATTTTCAGACATCCTCATATTCCTATCCTCGTATTCTATTCTTTCTTCTCGAACGTTGTCTCAAATATCGTCAAAATTGAAATCGAATTAAACAACAAACCAGTGTTAATACCAAAAAATAATAACTCTCATCTAAATGGCGGATTTTATTCTCGCAGCAGAGTCCTAATCACTTCATCGCGCGCTGAATTATTAAACGGAGTTTTCAATAGAGCAGCGTGGAATTTTCACCGGTTTGGAATATACACTGAAATTGAAAGGCAGTCGGCTAGTTTGCGTGCAGTTCCGCTTCGGTACCACAAAGACTTTTAATAAAGAGGCACACGTTAGAAGCGGGCCTGCGTTCTCTCTTGCCGCGAGAGCTTCGTTTTTCACAACTAATTGACTCGCGCCACTTCGCTTTTAATTATCTCGACTCAATCTCCCTTTTTCGTCGTAAACACCGTGCGTGCGGGCACGCGGCCTTTTCTCTCGAATTAAATATGAACGCGTCAGAGCACAGGACTGAACACGAGAATAACTATGATCGCGAAGAGTACGCGGTTAAGAATCACTTAATTTTCTATAATATTTTCCATGGATACGGAGTCAATGTATTTTACATACGACATCTCGAACCGACTGTCAGCTTCACGAGTCTTTGATGTTACGAATGTTTCTGAAATTCGTGAAAGTTGTCGCTCGTGAGATGGCACCAAAGGGATATTGTTCTTGGAGAGTGGAGAAGTGCTCGACGAGTTCGCCTTATTCTCCTTCCATCTCGTCCAACTTACATGTAGAGTGGCGGTAAATCTTACGACTTCGTTGATCGATTTCATCTGAAATTCGCCTGCTGATACGGGACAAGAGTCCGGGGATTTGTCGACATTCGATGATTTTGAAAAATTGAGAGAACAATTTGCAGGTGAATATATACGATCTGTTTACGGTGTACGAAGATCGTTCGAGGACGAAAGCAATCCACGGGAATCAGAGACGAAGAAAAGATAGCGATGCAAAATTATTAAAAAGAAAACATTTGTAATATATGGAAATAAAAAGTTGGGAATTAGAAACTGCAAAAAGTTAGATATTGAAAGTTAGAAACATGGTGAATTGGAAATTATAGTAAGCGTGAAATGGGAGGTAAGAATTGGGAATTGGGAATTGAGAATTCTAACACTGTGAATTGGAAAATTGCGAAAGTTGGGAATTACAAAAATTCTGAATTGAAAAATGCTAAAAGTTATGAATCGCAAATTATAAAAATTGTAAAATACAGCGATGATTATATCATTGAAGCTTCATAATTGTTACAAATTTTTTTACAATCTTTTATTACCGATAATTTCCTCTGCGAAAAATTTAAAATACCACAATTTTCCCAGATGAAGATTCATGTTCCATAAACGTCGAACAAAGATACATAATTAACAAGCTGATATAGCATTTTCGATACTTTTCGCTTATAAAACCAGAATAAAAGAAGCAAAAGGAAAAAAGTGAGAGAGAAAGAAAAAATTGTACGGTCAGGATAAAGAAGGGCATTTTAATATACGGCTACGAAAATATGCAAAGGGTGGAGATACAGTGAATAAAAGTGCGGTGTTTCCTGAACAAACGGAAATTAATTAGCAAAAATACACGAAGAGAATTCGCGCTGTGGATAGGAATATCGCATGAACGGAGCTGCGGGGCGACGATAACGTCGATCTGGTTCACGTGCAATTAAATCATATGCGTGAAAATAAATTTAACGATTCATATTATGGCCGATGCCTGATTAAACGCATCATCGGTGAGAAAAAGATAAATTCTGGTGTCGCGTACGAACGCCGGATGAATTTATCGAGAAGGAATTACGCGCTCCCTGGAGAAATACTCGAATAAAATATGTTCATTTCGTTGGCATTATTTATCGTACTTTAATTGCGTTATTATTCTGTTTATACGAGTGAAATTAATCATTCAGGCTCCTTTGTTAGCTGTTGAGAATTGTTGGAAGTTGTAATAGTTGGATTGCGACCGACACAATGGTAGATTACTTGTAATAGCGTGGCAGTTGATCAAGTAATAATAGCATGGTAGTTGACAAAAGTTCAAACAGAACAGCGATTATGTTCATTTGTGGTAAGAACAGTTTGAATTGTCTTTAAATAGAACAATTAAAATTCTACCAATATGTAAGTAGAGAAATACGTTTCTTTCGCGTGAATTGACTTTAGACATTTTTGCGGAAATACTTGATATACAACTGCCACGGAAATTCGTATCAAAAGGCTAAGAAACATAGAATACGATTTTACGAATATTTATATTCTTGATTTTGTTGGATCACGGAGTTACACGAGGGTTGGGTAAGTGAGATTAATTTATGGCTCGGATCGCGAGATCAAGCGACGGAAATATCGACACGCGTTACCGGTGAAAAGCACGCGAGGCTATATCATGCAAGACAAGACCCCCTATTATACGTCTATGATAGCTCTGTGTGACACCCGGTAATTTGAGTGTCCATTCTCTGTGAAACTCGAACCGTATTGTTTAGGACATCAAGCGGAAATGAGATTCTAATACCGACTGATCACTTTTTCCGCCTCTGGCGATATCTCGTTTCGGTGTTTAAACGTAACTACTTGGCCATAAACAACAGTCAAACACAATTACGTCGGGTCGTATGCGTTCGCAGGCAACGGCCGTATAAACGTTGATTAGAATTTTTATCGCGGAGCTTGCTATTTTCTAAGGAAGTCAATTTCGTTCGTTTTATTTTCGTTCTCAGAATTTAGCCTGAAAATTTCTAAAAAATTAACTTCCATACTTCTCTGTATACGGCCTTGAAATTTGGCCTTTTTAAAACTAAGATTTGTCCTTTTTACATTTTGTAGGATTTTCGTTTTACAACTTGAAACTTTTTCAAAAATTGCTTTCGATGTTTTCGTACAATCTTTATGATTTCTAGTTTGACATTTGATAATCCATAGAACTTGATATTTTGCATTTTCCATGCAGCTCGGGGAAAATTCTTTTTAGCACTTGTAATCAACAATATATAGGATGTCCGGGATGAAAAAGCGGCGGAAGAGTGCGATAGAAGTGGAACAATCGATTCGTTGCTGCTGATACCGCAAATTGAGTTCATCTGCCATCGCTTCTCGATGGTTTTCCACCAAGGGGAACGCTCGAATTACAATGTTCTCGCGATCCATGGTCGCAGGAATAACTTCCGCGAAACGAGAAAGTTGCGTTTCACTCGATTTCTACTGGCGTTGTTAGGATGTTTGTCCTGCGATAGTCGTTCAACTATCTTCGATGCTCTCGACGAACGTGAATTGACTTTTTCCTCGTGAAACTTATGCGAAGTCATTGAAACGATTCAGATAGATATCCATAGGAAAAGAAACAACTCGAGTACTTGGAAAGGAATTTCTAATATACGAATAATTTATACGAATAACTATAGTAAATAATAGTAAAAGAAGCGAGTTTCAAGATACTTCAATCACACAGTCGCATCATCTGCATTCGACAGAATCTTTAACGTCGCACGTCACAGAAATGAAAATACACCAAAACCTGACAAGACAACCGCGGTGACAGCGCGAAGAGATACCGAGAATGGAAAAAATGAGTTTGAAACCAGCCATGAAAACCAGCTGATTTTTTCTGAGAGAGAAGCCACTCGGTGAGGGCAATTAGCATAATAAACGAAGTCGCGAATAAAAGAGGGCCGTGACCAACAACGTGGTCGGTCTCGTGATTAGGACAACAAAGAGTGACGGGGATGGCTTATCTGCTGGGCGAAATGTCAATTAACGCCGAGTCAGTGGCAGCTTGTGAAGCGTAGGTCGACGATAGAGAAGCTGGTTTTCGTGCCAGGAAGCTTCGAACTCGCGCCACGTCTCGTTTTTTTACAGTCGTTCGTTAGCTACTGGCTGTCTCGACTCGCGTCCAGAGTCGAAACGTATCCCTTTCCTATTTCCTTTTCCTCTTCCCTATTTTCTTCATTTTTCTATTTCTCGAATCTACTCGAAATTAGCTTAATTTCGTTTGCTCCGTCTGATTTTGACGGATGGTTAAGTTTATTCCAGGCGAGAACTGGGTCGCGTATCGCGAACTTGCGGATGTCGCGAGAGGTAGTGCTTAGAAGATTTCGAGGGGCGTGTTGAAGGAGCTCTTGCGCTCTGAGAATCGTATGTTAGAAACAGGGTAGACATTGAATTTGGATGGTAGGGAAACGTGATGGGAAGGTTTGTAGGGATTAGAGGAATTATAGTGAAAGTGTGATTAAAGTGGTTGCTTGCAGGTTGATTGTGTTATGCAGGTGTCGAAAATAGTTCGATGACGAGATTTACATGCGATAAAATTCAGAGATTGAATTGCAATATCACTTAGCAGAAAATTGTTTACGAAATTTCAGATCTTTTGACGAAACAAGAACCTTCTTTATTGTTTAATTATAATTAAGAACTGTATTTCATTTTCCGATTCAAATCTTCCGTCGAAATAAAATCATGTATAGTAAAGTTTAAGTTGTGTGTTACGAGGAAGCATCGAAAGGACGATGTTCTTTCAAACGAAAGATTTATTTGATCTACTTCATCAATTAAAGTACTCATTTACGTGGGTATTGGTGAACTATACCTTTCAGTCCATTGACGCTTCTCCTTGATGTGGTGGCGGCCCTAGCAGTCGCCACCAAAGGATTTCCCTTTGAAATTCCTGTTAAGTTAGCTTCAGACTGGTAATCGATTCCTTCACTTACAGGGTGTCTTATTGTACTCGATGAATAATCAAATAGAAAGTCCTTTACGGAACGCGATTATAAAAAAAAATTTACCTTCTAATTTCGCTTAACATTCATTTTTCAAATTAATTAACATTTTCATTAATAGCTTAACAGAAAAAGCCAAAAATGTTATATAGAAAAATATATATATAAATAAATGTTAATATAGTCTCGTAAATAATCGAAATTTTTTTCATTTTATTCTCCAACTACTTCGCTCCGCCATTTCCTTCGCCTCGTATGTTTCAACCTCCATCATTCCCTTCCTACACGACTTAGAGCATTATTTCTTGCATTTTTATTTATTTCCCAAGTGAACCATCTACCATGCCAAGATTCAGAAGGAATCCTCTACGATAAGAGAATTCGAATTAATTTTCTCGGCGGTCAGTGACAACGAGGTCAGCACCGCTTGGTTCCCATGTATCGTTCCCTATGCAATAAAATAATTTCAATTGCAAATACACGACGCGGTCGCGTCGTATGAAATTTAAATAGGACAATTAGCCCGCGCGTTACGCTTTTCTTTTTCTTCACGGTACGGGTAACGCTTCTTCTCGCCCTGGAGGACGCGCATTCCCGAACGAACACACCGCATTAATTATTCATATCAGTTGCACGCCTGAGAATAACGCTCTCCTGGACCGTGCCTTTTCCTTTTTCTTTCTTTTTCTGCCCCCAGTTTCGTCGTTTCTCTTTGCCGCGGTATAACGTATTTCTCGACGGAGGTCGTTTCGTGAACGGACGCTTAATAAGGATGATCTTTCGAGAATTTCGTTCATGGATGCATAAATTGACGGCATAATTAGTGTATTAATAGTAAAGAGCGCTCGAGCATAGTTGAAAAGACTAGAGTTCCTACGGAGAAATTTTTCCTTCCTTTCTGAGAAAAATCCTAGAAAGCTCTAAGAGGGTTTTAATATATCATGAAATCACAAATAGAGAGATTAAGAATATAGCATATTCATATCGGACACGTAATTGGGCAGAAAGGAACTTCGTTATTCAATTTGAAAAATTCATCATTTGTAGTATTACGTTCGAGAAAAGTTGGGGGATATTGAATTCGCAAAAGATTCGCGAAACGAGTATACGGATCGACCACTTGACGGCAAAATATATGAGATAAGTTAAAGATGAATCCAGGAAGTACATGAATGTCTGCCTTCTCCTAATTGCACGGTTCAAAGGGTCTGCTTCTAATGTCGAGCTACTTACGCCCATGAAACGCTCTATATGGAAGTAATAAGGAGCTTACGGATCAGTGAGTCTTCGGTTACAAAAGCCATATCGATCAAACGGACGGGAAAAGTCGAATGGTTCTTCGTTGGATTCGGATCGTGGAATCGTCGGATTCTTGGATGTGATTCAATCCCAAAGTAGCCAGATATTTTTCACTGGAGGGAGAATATGGAAACTTCAAAGCAAAATATGAACGGACACAAGGAATATTGATGAATGGCTATGGAACGCGTTTGATACAGAACGGGTGTTAGAGAAACAAAAAGAATTTTTGATAGAAAGGATCGATGGAATATTTCGAAGCTTTTGGACCAGTCGAATATTGAAAATTTTATTTGACTCATCGATTTTTAAGATGTAATTGACAGTTCGTATTTTACTTTATACGGTTTATATAATTTATTTATTATATTATCGTGAATATTATACGAAACGTCCGATTTTATGCGTGTCCTGTCAATGACATTTATTCTTGTTTATTAATGTAATAAAAATGAAATTTTATTCAGAAGCTTCAGAAAATGTAGCACTTTAATTTCATTATAAAGCTACGGAAACTATACGAACTCAAGACATGTTAATATACAAAATTTATTCTTACAAGAAATTCAAATACATGTTCTTCAACTACTCTGAAATTAAAAACATCCTTAAGCAGCATCTCTAAGCTACTGTATTTCTTAACCTTACTTTCACATTTAAACTCATTATTCTTTTAAAAGCAACCATAAAAGGCAGAGATCGTTGAAAGTGGCTATGAAAGGCAGAGAAACCCATCGCAACTTAATTAAACGTCCTCGCGATGGAACAACTTACAGCCACCGATATCTATAAATCGACAAAGTAAAATTTAACGTTTTTCTTCAGTGAGATGTCTAAAGGTTTTGCAGGATCTCCAATCCGCGATATCAAAAGCCACGAACGGTAAACAAGAAACAAGAACAGACAGAATCCATCTATCCAGCGAACCGAGTGTCTCTTTGAATTCCGGGTCAAAAGTTGACCCTTCAAACCCAAAAAGGCGCAAAGGGCGGCTTTGATCGCAAGAACTACTCCTGTTTCTTATCGTTTTTGCGTTTACCAGCGGCTGAAACTGCTGTCGAGCATCGTTTCTCAGCCGCTTCGACTGGCTCCTGTAAACCGACCAACGAGACGTTTTCTCCGCGATGGAAAAAGATACGCTTGCAAGAAAATTTTATTTAATTTTAAAGCTAGGCAATATTTTTTGATAAGTTGATTAAAGTGCATAAATTGAAACGTTTCTCTTAAAACGATTGCATGATTTTCAGGAATAAAAATGTTTACCTTCGACCTAATATCCTTATTCGTAATTACCTTCCTCCTAGTTTCTCGATTAAAATAAATTTCTCGAATTTTCACTGCAAATCTATCAAAATATCCGAATACTTACGCAACGACAATATAAAACACGTTAATCCCTTCTACAATCCCCACCTTTTCTCACTGATTCAACTTCTCGTACAATATATTTATTACGTTGTAAACACTTGTTTTATGTATAATACATGCAATCCTGATCCTGTGCATTATCTTCAAGCAATTACGTAAATGTCTCTTGTACCATATTTTTCGTCTTATTCCAGGATCTTGTAAATAATGTCACTCTGAACTACATGCTTTCTTCATGAAGCTTCCCTCTGTTGTTTTCTTGGTCCAGAATCATTTTTCTCTTTCTCTTTAAACGAACCGCCCTAAAAGCGGGCGTCGCCCTCGGCTGTTTTTCGCGGGCCACCCTCTAATTGACCCAGTTCGCGGTATAAGTATCTTTACCATATATAGTTGACATGGAAAGTTGACTTTCCGGAGTCTTCTTGTTTTCTTCATACTTGTCAGAGTTTTAGGCGGATAGAATTTTTGGAGGTTATTGGCGCATCCCTTATTTTCCAATACAACATTTTTCCCCAATATTACTAAATGATAGAAAATTTAATATGTCTCTTTCTGTTTTCTTGGTACCCGCCAAAATTGTAATTTTATTCGTTTTAGTCCTGAAAGAGACTTGATGATTCTAATTCTGTAATACTCCTTTACAATACTTTCTTCTGTCACGTGGTTCGGAATGTGAAGTATCGATTTTATATTTTTGTTGGAACTCTACTATCTCGTAGAAGGCAGTTCGAGAATCTCGTACTCTCAAAATTCACTTAAAGAGCACCTAACTAAACAGAAATAAACGAACTGATCAACACACTGGTCGACCTGTGCAAAGTGTACATAAAGACAATCTGAGGTAGTTGGTTTAACTTTAACTATAGTCGCATCTAAGTCAACCGTGGTTCAAATTAGCTGTAATTGGTTTCGCTCACTCTTCATTGATCGTCGACAGTTTAAACGAATAATTATCGAAATTTAGCAACATTATATTAAAATTCAAAATATTGAGTTGTCAGAAATGTGTCTTTCTTTCGCAAACGTGTTTTTTACAACAGCGCATCTTCGTACAAACGTGAAAGCAAGTCTGTGAAATGTCGCGGTGTTTATCTCAACAGAACAAAATCGATCGTACGTAATCCGACAAAATAATATAAAACAAAAAACGATTTATTTATTGTGCGTCTATTATTTCCTCATAAAACGAAAGAAACTTTCCGGACAACCTAATACATAACGACGTTTTTATAGGTATTATTAACAGAGTAGAGGAATTTAAACTTTTCCAACAGGAAATATTTGTGTCTTCTTGTAAATCATTTTACGTATCGTTCTAAAACAAAGAATTTTCTCTTTCGTATACGATCTCTGTTCCGGATTTGTTGTTGATATTTAAGAATCATGTAACATATCTATAGGAAATTCGATCCCAATTATAATTTTGTCAAAATTTTTGGGAAATAAAAAAAGCCTGTTCCATCATTCTATATACGTTGGAGCGTTCGTCTCGGAATAACGATGTTCCTCGCAACTGTCCATATAATCCCAGACGAAGAATAACGAGACAAGACAGAAGCATGGACCGTTACGCGCGATAATTAACGTCGAATTCGTACATATGTAGAGAATTGTGTGCGCGAGCCGAATGCCGGCTCGAATAAAACAACGAGGAGAAAGGTAGGAGGAAAAGAGAATAATTCGTTTGCTTTTGAAACCGACGTGGCTTTTCCCCGTGGCCCGATGGTAACGGAGGGTTAAGTAAAGTAATAACCGAGTAACCGTTTAACTCGCAGTGTGTATAAGTATATCAAAGAGAATGGAAGAGAGGAAGAGAAGGCGACGTCTCAGTTTCTATTTTATCCGTGAACGAAACACGAGTCTAAAGAGATGAAACGCGTCCCGCGAATTAGAATGCAAATTAACGACGACGTGTAACTGGGAATTTAAATCATTTTTTGCTGGACATCTTTTATGGAATTCCTGCCGCTATTTTATATAATAATATTGCCATTGTGAATGATAATTCCATGAGAACAGTTGGTGCGTGAAAATTAACAACGGATTCGAATAGGAGGGAGGAACTGGCAAGTGAATGAAATGAAATTTTTATAATGTAAAATGATGAAATGTAAAAGTGGTACAAAGGACGTATAATTGAGAAACGTGAGAATATAGAGGGATAATACTTTTTGGATTTATTCTAGATAATTATGGTAAAACGAAGGGATTGGACGTAATGTGAAACGTGGTACGAAAGGTGTTGTTAATATGGTATTTCGAATGAGTGTATAATATAGAATAGACGTCGTTTAGGATAAAATAATGTAGCCCTAAGAATTCGTCTACAAGGTTACAACGATTCAAGCATCTTTTATTCTCCATTAAAATTAAAAAAACAATTCTTCGATAAAAATTCTTTTATAAAGTTCGATCTAAATGAAACACAAAATCAATCATTCGCTTACAAAAATTTCTCATTCGCTCTACATATAAATATTCAATGTTCTGGAAAAAAAAACATCCCTAAAATCCCGCTGTTACCCAAACGATCGATTCACGTAAGAGAAAAGACAAACTCGCAGGTCGTCTTTAAGCTCGTTCACACCGGATTCTCTGGTGCTTTTTTCCCCGTAGGAGACAAAAAGGAGCGAAGGAAGAAGAGTCCTGCCCATATCGATCGACAAGGTTCCTCGACGATGGAAATTCTAAGCTGACCCTGATCGATACCCAGCCGTCTACGAGCCGCACGGCGTTCATTCCATCGCAGATTTATTCGTCGCTGCTGGCCGCTTTATTCTCTTCCCCGCAATGCAGCCGATTATTTCTTCGCCTAGCGACAAAGCAGCCACCATTTCCCAAGGATTACGCGTTCTTTTCGGATTAAACAGTGGATTTATCGACATGTTTTTTCGTTAGTTGAAAACAGGCTTAGCAAATTCAAGTTGGATTGAATTGGCTATCTTTGGTTTAGGTTGATCGGCGATGGATTCCGTGTGAAATCGCCACACATATCTGGTTGATGTTCTGAAGTATTTCGAAGGTCTTGTGGAAATTGTGGCAGTCTTATGACTGAGAGTCGAGTTAAGTAGAGTTTTGACAGAGTGATAGAACGATTCTTTTTTGAAGTTTCGAAGAGAAGTGTGTTTTTAAGCCGCAGAAGAAGAAAGCGTTTCTAAGCTGCAGTTTAAAATAAACGTATTTGGATAGTTCTTAAAATATTTGTACGACGAAATTTTTTCGATATATTCATTAGCATGTTTAATACTATTTCACTACAATATATTTGCACGATCATATTTTCTTATATTATTTTTGTATTATTTCTTAAACCCATTCTCAAGCTATTTCTTTAAACCATTTATTGGAACATTTACCTGCTGTATTTTTAGATTTCTACCTAAACAGATTACCTTTTAAGCCATTGACTCGGCCCATTCTGAAGCTGCCTATGAACTGAAAATATCGATAATTTATTTTTACACACGATCAAACACGCTCTAAATAATCTAATACAACATCGCCGCTTTAAGCTTCCAAAAGGAATATTTTTAATCTTTGCCAGGCGCCAGAGAACCTTTCCGATCTTCCTGCAATATTTTCTTAACGATTTTCCATCGCCACGTGATTCTGTGTCGAACGATTTTTCCTCGAGTAGAAAAATTCAATTATAAAATGGGAAATTCCATGGCAGTTAATACGAAAACAAAACTTTACGAAGACACGGGGGCATATATCGCTGCCGGTTTTCTAATTTAAAGAAATTAATAGGTGGCACGTTATCTAAACGAGGGCCAGGACAAAAGCTCGTGGAAGCTGGTAGCCGAGGTGAATTCCAGCCACCACAATTCAGCTTCTTGGCTCAATAAAAGAAACGCTGGCAGGTACGTTCTTTATGTGCTCGTCAGATAAGTCGTGCTCGATGGAGGGTTAACAAAACAAAGCGTGGGAGGGAAGCCGAGCTCAGTCAACTTGTTTAGGAAATAGAAGAAGTTGGCCGTGACATCGGGACACCCGATATATCTGTCGATTTTTCACCCGCAGCCGTGACGTCGAACGAATGACGACAAGCTTCTTTCAAATCGCACGAATCCAGATTTTACCATTGTCTTTCTTTCTTCCTTTTTGTCAGCAGTGACACGATAAAAATAAACGATTAATACAAGAATATACGTTAGAATCGTAGTACAGTTCGTAGTGTAGTTGTCAGTTTGAAAAATATTGAATTGTAGTGGAACGTGCTGCAAACAACTTATTCTATCAATAAAATCGCCATCCTTTTTCAACCTGTACACAGGCAAAGTTTATTCATAATTTAAATCGAAGAAACATCGTTTATATTCTTTCCAAATTTACGCGTACATTGTACGAAAATCAAATCAACGCGTCGAATAGATCGATCGATCCAATTGTAACGATCTAAATGTGAATATTAAAGAAGAAAAAAAATAGGAATTTTTTTAATTGAATAATTTTTTAATTTTACATCTTTCTGCCTTTTCCGTAACATATTTTTATGCTGGAAATACTTGTGCTGGAAGCAAGGAGATTAAAAAGATACCCGGGAAATTATAAACGCCAGTGTAAATTTAACTTTTTCGATTATTTCAATGGAGCTGTTTAAGTTGGATAGGTTCTCTACAGTTAGTTTTAGTTATGTATTTGTTGCAAGCACGCTCGTGCTTGAGAAAGAAACTTCAAACTTGAGGGAGATAGGATTTTTATATTTTAAATGTTTCCTTTGATAAGTTTTATAAGCTAATCGGTTTAGAAGAATTTTTTCCCACTTGTTAACCTCTTTTGATAACTTTGCAATTTGCATGGGAAACCGTTAACTCGAATCAGCCTTTGGATTAATTATAAAAGTCGAAATGAATCCGGGGGATTCTGGGACGTACAGATGTTCTGTGATGATAAATTGGTGAATTTGTCGTAATGTCGTTACATTTATTGCATTTGTATAACATTTGCGTTGTTTGACATATTTAACTTCCCTTATGAATGGATTTATATTTTACGTGCATTTTACATTTTCAATTTCATACCATTATTTCCCTTCATTGTTTCATTTTACTCTTCTTTAAGCCATATCCATAATTTAAAAAAAAGGTTGATCTTTTTTACATAAAACGATAATCAGATTGTCCATCGCGTCAATCGAAAAACGTCATGCAATTTCTATAAATGTATAAACAAATAAATAAAAATGAACATCAATCGAAGAACACGTTAAACGTTCTATAACATACTCCATAACACTTCCTATAATAAAAACTAAAACCAAGCGAAGAACTATATTTTTTAACATATGTATCTATAGCTATTTAAAAAAATTCTCCAATTATTTCATGTTCGTTAAATTACCAATCACCGCTGCCTCTATCGAAATAAAAGAGCCTTAAAAACGATTTACTTTTCCGTAATAAAACAAAAGTGGGAAAAGGGAAGATTATTAGTAAAACATCTCCGATACTTCGTAGAGAATAAGGCAAGCTCTGAAACTATCGATTATCTCGTTCGAGCGGAGCCGATCCTTCAATTACATCGACCGAACGTAATTTCCTCTCTCCTTACATTTAACGAGTGAAAGTTACAGGCACCACCCACTCCCTTGATCAGACACAATTTCCTTCCCTTGTCTTCTCCACCCGTTGTTCCAGTTCGCGACATCCCTTCGATTGTCCATTACCATCCACGTCATTCACGGTGTTCATACAATTAGATCGAAATTCCCGGTTATACATCGGGCGAGGTCGACACGGTTTGGAGAATCGGTAACCAATCGATGACCAAAGTTGCTGCTCAGCGTTCTGCAACACTCTGCAAATTGCTGGACTGGGACGCGGAACATCAACAAAGAGCTAATCTCGTGCGATACGTGGTACTGACGATTAGAATTTCATCGTGGAACAAGGGATATTGATCCGCGTTATTTTGTCGATTGGGAAGGATGGAGAAAATTTGGTACAAAGAGAGGAATGATCTAGAAAGAAGCAAACAGTTTCTGCGCTTTTTTATATTTTCAGGTTCAGAGATACCGATTTTTCTGTATTTACGTAAAACTTGTTGGCTGCTAGAATTCATTCACGGTATTCGCACAATGTTCGTTGCCAGCTTCTGAAGAATCAAACAAAATTAAAACCTCGAACATCCTCAACAGAGAGGAAAACAAAAACATTTCTGAAATAACGCCATACATAAAGCGACATCCGAGAAAAAGCAACAAAACCTCCGCCAAAGCGAAACCGCAGAAAAGTTGAAGCGAATCAAACGCGTCGAAGAAAAAGAGGATCTCTGACCGTGAACAAGATGAAGTAAAAAGTAAAAAAGTCAAACAAGAAGAATGGAAGGGTGGACAGTTGCGGCGGTGTTGGCGGACGATCGATCGAATATTCCTCTCTCGTCAGGCGAAATACCTGAATTAATGTTCGAACTCGTCCCTTGGCGCATGGTCCTTCCGTTTCATAGCTGGTCGGCGAGCTCTCACGTGTCGAGGTGACAAAGGCTCGTGGTGCGCCGTTCTTCTCTTGCAGTCGAGCTTTCAATTACCCGGCAATTCCCGACGACGTCCGTTTAATTTCTCCTCTCTCGCGCACGCAGTTTCCCCGCAGTTTGTCGTCTTCGTTCCGTTCCAACCGTCTCTCCCCTGTTTTCGTTCTACTACCTCTCGGCTCTGTCTCCGCCTCGTGGCACAATGTTGAACGATAAATTTTCAAACATCAGACTCAAGCCTGTTTTAACCCTTCCCACTATGCAATTTTCGTGTGTCCTTTTTGGCTCGAGATTCGACGCACGTCTTTCTGCGCTGTTTTTACCAGTTCCTGCGCTTAGGTGGATTTCATGGCTTAGGGTTTGATTTTAAATGTTAGTTGGGACGGATTAACCGTAGACCAGTTAAAGAGACATTTTTCGTGGATTTAGAGTCGAAGAAGCTTCGTTTCGGAGGAATGCAATGACGAAAGTTTGTAGATAGATGGAAAAACAAACGTTTGAGTAAGTTATGACAGCTGAATTGCCTTCGTAAATTCATTTAGATTAGATAATTTTCTTCGTTCTACTCTGAAAATAACGACGCGCGATAGTTCTAGAATAAAGAAGTCAGTCAACATTGTTGTCGATCAGATTACTCTGCTAAAGATTGGAATGAGAATCTAATAATAGTAGCAGTCGTGTAGAAGAAGAACTGAGAGCTCACAGGATAACTAGCGTAAATGATAAAATCTTTAATTTGGGAAAATTGTAGACATGATAAACCTTTCGATTTATTATATCGAATCACAGTTGTGGCTTTGTTTGAGAATTAAATATAACGAAGGCGGGCGATATTTTTGTGCCAAAATTTCATTTTATTTCTAAATTACAAACTATAAAATTACGAATTGTCGAATATAATATTTCGATGTTTTGCGTCAGATATAGCGATAAACCGATGGCTGACATGGGCAAACATTTGAAGAGAAAAAAGTTACATAGATAAATATTTTAAATGAATATAAATTCTATATATCCGTAGTTATACCTGTCCTTATCTAATTTTTAAAACGACCGTTTCGATGAATAGAGATTGTTAATATTATTCCAGAATTCTCGTACGTTTCATTTATGTCATTCTCTTTATACTTACATGTTACCCTTTTAAATATTTTTATAAGTTGCATTGCGATTACAAATTTATGTATGTCTGACTTACAGACGTTTCTACTATTTAAACATAAATTTTGTCAATATTTCTCTATAGTTTGCAGTAACATTTAATGAAAACGCACAAAGTACACGGTAACTACAAACGTGCGAGACTCGTCAATTCTTCGATAGTTGCATTCACTTTTACGCGTCTCGGTTATACTACTCTCGTGCTACTTAAACATAAACTTTTATATTTCTTTGTAACGTGCGAGGAAATTTCATGAAAATGCATAGAGCGCGCGACGTTGGACATATCTGTGATTTATTTGTTTACTGGAACACGAAAATACGATTGTCAACGAAACGCTGGCAGCGGTGCAGTAGTAACGAGCAGCGTATAGTCAGACATGGAATTTTGGAAGGGCCTTGGCTACATTGATTATGCATGAAACACACGTTGAACCTATAACGTCTGGCAGCGAAATATCAATCTAAAGTTTGCCAATAAACGTCGGTTTACATCCTGGCCGTTGTTTGAAATTTGTTGCAAAATAAATTTATCGGGAATGTGCGGCGCGAATTTATGCTTCGCGTTTGTCGCGCCTGATGGTGTGTGACTGCTCGAGGTAAACTGCCATCCAGTTGAATATCAATAGCTTTTTATATTTACATGCTAATGCGAAAATATAATCGAGAAACTCGATGTTTACCAATAAAATGTGATGCAACATTCGTTACGAGGTATTAATCGTTTGTAAAATAGGTACGTTTTATCGGAACACGATCGTGAGCAAGTATCGGAAGATTAATATATTCTAATAGAACTTAACGGAGGACTTCACGAGTTAATACCAAGCCTTCAATAAACTGAAGTTCACGAAATATCAAGTTCTCAGCTTCTAATCTTAAGCTTGTGCTCGAGTAACAAACACACCGGAAGCAATCAAACTACAGTCACTTAGCCAACACTGCGAAATCACATAAGCTCCTACTAGACTGCCTAATCAGTGCAACGTAGCAGTTTCTACCGAAAACTATCGAGGCTTCTTCATCGCTTATCCTTTTACAATCCAGCAAATTTTCGCTAGGTAATTTCAATTAGATATCACGTAACGGACAATCTACTATCATTCTCATCGATCCTTAGACTAGCTTTAGCACAAATTATACGTGTATTATCATAGTACGTTTAACAGCACTGTTCGTCGCCTATACTAACGTTTTACTAAACGTATATTTGCAATGATAGTCTCTACACATTTCTCTATACATTTTCGGATTAATTTCAAATATGATTAATATAATCGCGACGATGGTGTGCTGTTACAGTACTAGCGAAATTTTAGAAGATTTCGCATAGTATACGATGCACTATATCACTATGTAATATTCGAACACTTTCGTGTACCTGATTCGTCAACGACGATTTCTCTAGAGTCGACAAAGAATATGACTTTTCCTTCCAATCTCAATTACGCCGAGCTTCGATTCGTCGAATTGTACCAAACCCTATAGCGAGAGAGAGAGAGAGAGAGAGAGAGAGAGAGAGAGAGAGAGAGAGAGGAAATCGTAATGGTAGGTTCTCAAAAACAGAGAACCAGCCTCGTATCGTAAACTTGGTCCACTTTGGCGTGCTCCCGACAAAAACATCGTCTGCGAGGGCGCGACGTCGCGCAATAAAACAACCCGTCTACGAACTGGTTCGTGTACCCAAAACAATTCAGAGATACCAGACGTTGCTGGACCGAGAGAGAAAATAAAGGGGAAATAGAGGGGAAATAGAGAGGAAATAGCGAGGGAAGGTGATACATTCGTAAATAATAGTAGTCGCAGAGGTTTAGCCGTGCGTTCATAAATATTTCCTACTGCGTGGGCATATCTAAATCCGTAACGACTCGCGTGCAAGTGGAATGGTCCTCGTATCTCCGCGTCACGATCCTTTTTGCCGCTCAGGATCGCGAGATAATTTTATTTACCGTTGTTTCGAAGACTGTTTTTTGAAAACATTTGCAAACTGATAACTGTAACGTTATGTAAATTCGGTGAATTCTGATCCAGTTTTAGAAGGTCGACGAAGAATCGAAGAATTAAAAAAATTTTGATCAAACTCATTTTCATATCTTTTACTAGCTTTTTCCGTCGTAATATCGAAACGCATTCGTAAGGTTTGCAACATTGTATCGACAATACATTAATCGGGTAGAAGGTCTCTTACGTACGATAACGTTGAGAACCTGAAATATCGAGAATAATATCGATCGTCTGAACGCTCCTTAATGTGAAACGTGGAGCAAACACAACGAAAGCAGCTTGTATTTCTATCAAAGCTCCGTTTTGCTTTTAGATGACTTCATCTTGAAATTGCACGACATTCTAGTAATTGCTACGATCTTTAAAGGCTAAGTGTACTTCAAATTTTTCCAATTACCTATTTCAGGCAGAATTTTTCAGCACAAAGTTAGCAATGTGCTAAATGAGAAACATGAGTGAATTGCTCATAACAGTTACGCAGCTACTTCTCATTTCCATTAGCCCAGCGCTGTATCTAATGTACGAGTAAAATATTTATTCCAGTGTTTAAAATTACGTATCTCGCTACATTTCCATGTTTTTATCGGAATTCAACTTCGTTTCGTTCGGTTCTTCATTTACGTTTCACAATCAAACAAGATCGTAACAAAATTATAAGGTGGATTTCGCAAGGTCTGTTGCTTCTCCATCGTTAATTTTCAATGAATTATTTTTACTTTTACCATGTTTGCACTTAAACAAATGGATAAAATTAAATATTAATCAAGAATATTTGTAAGTTTTATTAACGTTTAATTTGAACTAGATGAAAGTTTCAAAAAAATTGACAGGGTGAAGAAATGACGACTGGAAGCTTAAGCTTCGAACATTTACGACACATGGCATACTTTACGTATTTTTTTAAACAGAAAATAAAGCAACAATGGTAACAGAAAGTATTTACTTCGGTTTATCTGCAAAGTTTAATGCAAAAATGTCGACCAAATTCTAACTCACAGAAATTGTATAAATTAGGAATAAACAAATTTAATTCCTAAATAAGGAAGATGGTATAGAAAACAAGAGAGAATACGTTGATACTTTTCTGTGATAACATATCCATTGTTTGATAAAAAAGAAAACGAAACAAGTTGTAAAACGACCTAATAAATCCACTTTTTTTTTTAAATGTCCTGCTGCGCCGTTCACCCAACCAAGACATTATACACTCAGGCAGCCATATCGCGAAAAATTAACTCATTTCGCTTTTTTCCACCGTCCAGAACGTTCCGACAAACGCACAATCGAAACGAAAAATGCTGAACAGAGCGAAAAAGCAAAAACAAAGTGACGATCAGTGGCGCGTGTGAAAGGCTCGTCAAAAGCGAAAAGAACGTACCACCGCACCGGCAGCGTTGTTCGCGATATCGTGCGCGTGGAATCGAGCGTCGATCGCCGGGAGAAAAAAACAACAAAGAGAAAAGGAAACTGTCATCGACTGCTCGCCTCTTTCCGAAGGCTTTTCGACGGCTGTCGTCGCCGTCATCGTTTGACGTCCGTCCGATCTTCGGATCAGAACTCGTCGGATTTCAGACAAGGCACGCGCGAAGGGATGGAGAAAGAGAACATGAGAACGAAGAAGGAAATAAAGGAGGGTCGGAATCGGTGTGTCGATCGAACGAACGAAACAGAGGCTCGCCTTTGGCACAGTTTTAGCGATCCTCGACCAGATAAACGGAACGGCGAAGTGAGAGCAAAAGTGCAGAGGAGAGCGCGACGAGTCGAGGATCGATAGGATGATGCGTGTGGAGGGTCGAGCAGTCGTAAAAGCGAATTTATTTTGTGTGTCTGTGTCTCGTTTGCTGTCTCTCTTTCTCTCTCTCTCTTTTCCTTTCTCTGACTGTTGTTATAGTTTGGTGTTTTCACATACAATTGCTCGAAAAAGTACTTAAACACTTACCATAGAAAACTTTTATGTATACAGGGTGGCTCGCCTGATATTACCACCTTTATTTTTGTCATTATTGTTGAAGTAATTACTTCAAGAAAAACTATATCTTTATTTATGTATATTCGTGACCTGCAGATTGTTATTACGCAGAAATATTCTAAATAACCTTGAATATACACTATGTTTTGGGTTGCAAGGTTTAGCAACAAAGGAACTAATAAGCCTATTGTCTATTTATGTCCCTTGTAGCTTCTAGCTAAAGCTATAAGGTTAACTCTTTTGGTAATGTTCTTTTGCTATAAATATATGAACGTGCTTTCTATTTTTCCATTGTATTGTAATCCTAAGAGAGTAAGGATCTGAATCAGCATAAACTTATACTTACACTTTATACTTATACCTTTAATTATTTCGATATACTTTTCTATTACAAATTCATCCATTCGTTCTTCAATTAGTCCACTTGAACCACAACAATTATTATTATTCCCAACGAGATATGTTTGGATGGATGTTGAATGGTTTCGAGAGATGCATACTCTGATGTTATTAGTTCCTTCGTGGATGAGCGCGTTATCGACTTACGAGGTCAGCTTTGACGTTTTAAATAGAGTCGTATATTTGTTAATACGCCAATCGATGCAGTTCGTCTTTCTCTACACAAAAGTATTGATCTGTTTATACCGAAAAATAACTAGTTTAAGAGGTAGCCTAACTTTAATTTGTCAAATTCAATATACGGAAGATAAGAGAAAATGCGAAACGTAGTGCCGTGTGAACGTCGTTCTTGAAACTATCCAACTTCCATCCAAACGTTTCTCGCTGCGAAGAAAAATTAATGACAAAATGCAAGATGGTAATTTCAGGTGAGATATTCCCTGTACATCGTACGTGTTGTGTAAAACACTTTGAAATTTCACTGGCATTGTGACAAGGCAGTGACTACGTATCACAATTATATTGGTACAGTTGGAATCAAATGTGGAAAAATATGCATAGAAATTCGAAGATATTTAGTACAAGTAAAAATCGCAAAAGTATGTGAACAGTCAATTTTTAGAAGCGTTCCTTTCATACCATCCGAGGCCGAATACATTCTACGACTCAACTATCATTCTCGTAGCTATCACTTCACTTAATCCTGGCATTGCTGCCAATTTCATCCATTTAACGAGTTTCCAATTATAATTCCTAACGACGTTATTCTAAAATTCACAGCGTAGCGTAGTAGAAATTTCTAAAATAAAATTTTCAATTTGAAGAAATCAAATCCTTAGGACAATTCTAATGACTCGACCATCGTAATAACTCAATTTAATCCCAGTACGAATCGTTATCAATTTCATCTATATAACAAGTTTCAACTGTTCCATAATCAAACGGTTACATCGACTGGTGTGATTTATATAAAACTCTGTCTAGAAGCTTTCATTGTTAAGCGATCCTTGCAGCGGGTCCTCTCATCGTCGATTCATCGAACAATCGAAACGTTGTTTACTATGCGGAAACGACGGCCGCGAATTTCTTTGAATAACGCGACCGTTCTCTAGTCCTTTCGCCATTGTCACACATGTGCCCATTGTTTCCGGTTATGGAAATGTCGATCGCATCGCCGCGGTCATAAAATCGCTCGAGAATAACCTTTGTTCGCCATGGGGCTGTTATATTTTTTTTCTCCAACGTTTGTTTCGTACAGCCATCGCGTGAATTGCAAACTAAGGCACCGCGCCGATGCCAGTACCTGGAACGTTTCGTTTTCCCGCTAGTGGATTTCGAAAGCTAACTTCGGGAGAAAGTAACTTTGAGAGGGAACTGTTGGAAATGCAAGAGAAATATTTATCGGTGTCTCGAAATTAAAGGAAAAAGAGATAAAATGAAATCAAATAGAGTGAATTTGAAATAGGCTAGTTGAAAATGATACTTTGATCTTAGAAAAACAAGAAGCTCGTAGTAAGCTTGTGAGCTACTCAGAAAGTATAGAAACTGTTGAGAATTGTGGATCGTAATCACTGAAATAAATATGTAGGAACATTTTCATTACATATAGACATGATAATAAAATAGTTTTGTATTTATTTAATGTGTGATTTGCAAGATGTTCATGGATATCCATTACACGTTTTCTAACGCTTTTCTAGTCTCACTTTTCACCGTGCGTACGGAACAGTGACATTCTTTTGTTCTACGAGACGCTGCGCACTGACATATTCACATACATATATGCGTATTACTATTACGCGGCTCATCCGATGTAGCGCACAAAATTACATACATTTCAATAGAAACCATTGAAATGCACATCACGAATTGAAAAAATGAGAGAGAAAATATTAGGCTGTTCGAAAAGTATCTTTCGTTTTGTAAGGAAATAATAGACAGATCCATTTTCTTCTATTATTACAAAATGGATCACTCGTAATTCAATAAAACAATATAAACAAAAAAATGTTCTCCATCTATCATTTCCTTATAAAACGAAAAAAACTTTTAGGACAACCCAATATTATACATCGATGCCATTTTTGTACTTTAGAAAGTCTTTAGAAAATGTTATAATCCTTTCACTAATTCCTTCCATAAATACTTTGTCCCCTAAATACTCTATTACGAATAAATAAATAAATCTATTACGAATTTAAAGAAATATATCTAATTGAAGAAAGAACTAACACTTCTACGTAGAATCCTCCAGTTAGCTCTACATGCGAATTTACCTTGCACGTTCATAAAACTATTCACCAAAACCGCTTTGTAACACGTAACGAGTGTCACCCCAACAAAAGCAAAACGCGGAACGGGAGAATTTCAGTGGAATCGGCGGTCGAATGAAGGTTTCGCCGTCCCTGGCCACTCTTCGAACCATTTAAAGGTTAATTACGCTGCATCAAGATCTAATTGGGAGCAGTTCTGTCGAGACCAGGTTGAATCTCGCTGCCATGGAAATAGACAATGACGTGAATGCGTTTGCGGTCGTAGCACGTGTTGCACGCCGCGTAGCTCCGTTTCAGCAACCTTTTTCACGATCAAAGCGGCTGATTCCTTGCATTTCGTGATATCGTTAGATCCTCTCGTTCTACCAACGATTACCAAATTCTGGTTGTCAATTGGCAAAAGCTAACAACCATTTATCCTCTTGAGGATTAATTTGCCCTTTGATATTAGCGCAAAGCGAGATTAATTTGCGAGTGAACGAAGGTAAAGAGACGCCGATTCTGATGGTTGTTCATGGCGGGATTGTGAAGTAATTTCGAGAATTGTTCCATTGGCAATCTCCGATTTTGTTCTATACGCGATAGTTTTCGAGATTTTATAAAAATGCGTAAAGAAAGTTCGAGTCGAATGTTTGAATCAGTTGAATCTGAAGACCACGGGGAGAATACGCGATAAGCACGTCCCTGTTTATTTTCTGACTTGGCGTGATATAAAAAGAAGGATAGTTAACAAAGCTTGTTAATTAATAAGAATCTACATAATCGTAATTTGAATATCTAGTCAGATTCGAATATTCGAATCCGACGTTGCTAATTTAAAAAGTCCATCGTATCGCAAGCGTAGAAAATATTTCTACGAAAACAACCTACATACACATAAAGTCCAAATTAAATTGGATAGTTCCATTTTCTGATGAATCCAACTTTTTCCAGCCCATTTACCAAACGATAAAGATACGAAATGAGCAAGCGTAAACGTAATCAAATAAATCGAAAAGCAGTGGCTGTATTCGTATAAAAAAACCTCATAATTGAATAAAATGAGTAATAAATGAATTACCAGTCTCTGTTTCACATGACTGAGAATCCATTCTACCTTCTTCAAGCTTCAAGGCAAACAACCTACATATTTCATCTTCGGTTGCATCTTCTTTTTCTCTCCTTCTTTTTCTTTTCGTATCGTCGTTCTTTTTATTTTATACGAAAACCGAATCTTTGGTAAATAACTCGGAAATGTGCACTGTTCTCTCATATATGATAATATATCGTTGGGTAAAGTCAAAGTTGTCAACGCAGAGAGACAACCGATTGAATTATTTCCCGTTTCCCGATGACGTTCTTCGCATTCGCAGCGAATTAAATTCAATCAAATGTAAAATAGGTCGTAAATCAACGGGACGCGTGGTTCGGGTTAAATTCGTTATATCGATATCTTTAAAAAAGGTCATACGATAGGTAAAAGTCGAAACAAAGGGAAAAAGACTAAGCAATCCCTCTGCGCGGCCGTATTGATTGGTATTCCAGTCTCGATTATACTCTATTGAAATACAATTGCGAAATAAAGGATTTACTGAGCGAGTATTACGATTCTTGTTTTCCTTTTGTATCGCGCGAACACACGATTATAATTATTACTGCAACTAATGACAATTTCGTAATCCATTGTAATCCGTAATCGACACGTAGTATAATACATTAAATACAAACGAACCGCTAATTTGAAGATTTACGAAATCTACGATAACAGGACTGTTAAAATAATATTTCGCGCGTGTTTCTCTTCCGCAATTCTTCTACGTGTAATGTAGTAAAAAAATACGCTTATTTCCGTTGTTCTTACGATATTCGCCTGTTTCAAAAATTCCCAATTCCGTCCTCTTCCAGATCATTTAACTTTGAATCAGGCGATTTTCTTTCTTTTTCGAACGATTTATTTCGAAAAACCGCGGAACGAAATCGCAGATACTGCGATCAACACGTTCCTAAATTTCTAACGAAATCAACGGAAATTCATCGTCGTCCGAAAGTCGACGCCATTTCCGGCCATCCAGTTTTCTGCCTGTGGCGCAAAAAAGAATACGAGATTGTCGTTCGACATCGATACGCAAATCGGAGAAATTATTCGCGACCTACATTTCTTTACGTCCACGTTTATTCGCCGCGTTTCAGATATCGATTATCGCGTGAGCAAATATTCAGGCCGAATCCACCACTTGCCAAAGCGTAATCTTTCCTTTTGATTCGTTGTCGAGTGTCTCATCCCATTCACCTCTCCTTTGAATCTACCAAACTTGAATATTATTTCGATAAAACGTTTCGACATGATTATTTACATAAATGATGTATTATCTTGTTTTTGTTCGGCGCTATTCCGAAATAATTGTACGGTAATTTATTTGCATAAATAAATGAGCTTTCTTCGAGTTATTTGATTATTTAATTATCGAATAAAATAACTGTTTGTTTTGCAGTGGAATCTCGAATATCAGAATAACAATTATTATATGATTATTAAAATCGTATCAAGATCACAGGAGAGAAATACGACAGGCACATTTTATTTATTATATGTTTAACTTTATAATTAAATTATTAAGTTTATTTTGAAAGTCTATGAGGAAAAAGGAGTATTTTAGCGTAAGATACGTAGAAATTGTTAGGTACAAAGATATAATTAATACGATTATTTATGAGACAAATGTATAGCTGTGTTTTAATATCTCTAACATTCTATTATCTTCGAAAATATTAATACTACGACAAGCGATATCGTAAAAATTATAAAGTACACGTAAAGTACATGTCTAGTCTTCCTCCCCAATTTTTGCTACACGCGATTAACGAACAGCATATTAAATTGAAAAATTGCCTCTCTATAAAAGATAGAAAATATGATTTATCGTATTCTCGTCCCATGGTTTTCGTATATGAACGAGAAAATTACCAATTCTAAAACGTCATATGAAACAATCTGTATAAATAAAAGTGTTCATTGAAAAATAAAAAGATTTAGAACATCGATAAAACGAAATCCGACATTTCATATCTCTGATATAATAAAGCCTCGATTATCAAAATACCGGTCAACGGAGTCATCGATTAGTTGAACGTTCATTAATGGAAAATTTGAAGATGGGCGTTGGTAGAAAAAGAGTATAAAAAGCTTGGGTATAATAGTAGAAACGTTTAATTGTATTAAAATCTCGAAAGAATTAAAAACTTCAGGTTATATCGTACTTTACGTAACAGAATTGATTAAAGTACAAGGTAATTGGAGAACGATTTATTTGATTTTATCGTAAGGTTATTTCTATAGTAAAAATAATAAAGTATTTGAAATGATTTTATTTCTATTTGAAATAAAATTTACCCAAGCATATCATTAACGCCACCCCTTATTTATATCCGTGTCTCGTTAACCTGCAATTTCATTTTATTTCGTTTGCCAGTCTTGTTTCCTTTCTTCCTTATTATTCAGGCGATCGTCGATTCCTTTCTCGACATTTTACCTATTGTTCGTATGTTTTCATGCTTTATGTAGGAATAATTCTGATAATTCTAAATAAGATGAAAAAAATCGTACAAATATTTGTACAAGGATGAACGTAACATAACGAAGAGGGAAGAATATCTTTATTCAAAGCGTGAATGTATGAAAAGTGTAATTCTGATCGATTTCTCAGAAACCCAAATGAGGAGAAAGGAATGATAAAAGAGGGCTGACGATTGAATTCGGGATATGTGAGTAAATTTGTTATTAACTTTATATTAAAGCGATTGAGGGTATGCGGTGAATGTTGTATTATTGTTTATAACGTCAGTCGATTCTTGGTTGAACAAAGAAACCGAGCGAAGATGGAAGAACAATAGAAGCAAATTAATTAAGAGTAGCGAGTAAACTATAGTACAGAAGCGTAGTAAAGCTCATATTATGATTCACACCTGAACAAAGCTTTTGTTGACGGAACCAAATGAATTACATGAATAGATCGTATTATTCCGAATGGGGGAGATGAAGAAACAATAAGAAGAAATAAACATTTTCAATGCTCGTAGCTGAACTACAACAAACAAGAAAACAATGATTACAAAACGAGTAAGAGAAGACAAATATTATAACTAAACAAAAATGCTACGCGGACGAAAACATAAAACGACGCAAAAGGGTTGACTCCAAAAAACAAATAAATAAATAAATAACTACTAAATACAAATGAATACCTTTCACGAATTTCGAACGATCCAAACCGTAAATAAATGAGATTAAATAATGAAAATGTATGAACATTCGCAGTGCAAAAATAGCCTGCGTATCCAAAGCGTTTCTTTATACCTTTTGAAGATTATTTACAATTAGTTAGATACTAATTAATATAAAATATATGATGCAACGCAACACAAGGACCAAAGAATAATTATTCCGATTCAAAACGAGGAAAACAAACGTCCAATAAATTTTCCTTCTGCGAGTGTACCCTCTGACTATATTTTACCTTAATGATTGAAGCTTATCACGGAATCGTATAATTAATGAATCGTGTTACACAACACGCAGCCGTTATGACGGGTTTGTTAATCACTGAAAATACGTACGCTTAATCACGATCGATAACGCCATAGGTAACGAGATTGTTTTTCATATTCGACGCTGAAGGGATGCAAAATAAATGCCTCCATCGATTACCAAAGATGGGGAGGAGGGGTTAAGAGTTATTTAAAGAAGAAAAGAAAAGAAAAAAAAAGAAAATCGATCAAGCAAACGATAAATAACGTTTACTTTATCAGTGTACTATTTGTACGGAATATATGTGTCGATAATACATTAGACGTGATATGAAAGAGATATATTTTGCCAAACCTCTGTCTATGGAACGAAAAAAATTGATAGAGCTGCTTAAAAACCATAGCCAATCGTTTTCTCGCGATTGTTATATCGTTGATATAATCCGACGAGATTTACTGGGTACTTTTTGAAAGATCCTTTGCATCCGTTGAATATAAATCAATGTCGGATACGTGATAAGCTTTTCGTCAGATTTGTAAAGATTTCAAGCAGTTGGAAAATTTATTTTTCTGATTTAGTCTTGATTAAGGTAATCTATTATTATTTGTCCGAATAATATTAGCGATAGTAAATTTAATTTAATTTTGATTTATTCGGCTATTGTAATTAATCGCTGTTACTGATGTTTTAAGAGAAATAAATTTTGAAAATATTATAGAAGTCAAGTTTTTTCGTTTGATATTCACAATTCCGTGCCTTTCTCATTCTCTCGATGCTTTTTTCATTTTTATACGCAGGTAATGTATACTACCATCGAAAAACGAAGCATATTCATTTCGAGGTTTTAAAATATTTCTGGTAAAGTGCCTTTGAAATTCCATAGGAATGAAAAAAAAATTCACCTACAAAATATTATTATATCTTTTCTAATAAAAAGGATCTTGCATCGCTTCAAAAATTATTATAAAGGAGACACTTCTGAAAGGCTTAAGCGTTCCACGTTTGCCAACGAAAGTCAGAACGAAAAGTATAAAAGGATTACTGGCAAACACAACTTCGTTTTAAAGATATTCATATTATTTTTTTTGTAAATCTATTGAATTCTTATCGACAATTCAATCTCACGTTTGAGCTCTTCTGCTTTGGGTTATTTTCATCCGAATCGTACATTTCTATGATCCGGTGATTTTTGAAATTTGAAAAAAAATATGGAAGAATCATTGTTGATATGAGTGATTGTCCGTTTCAATTTTATACCAGTGGTTTTTTCAAAAACATGAAAAGTTCTTTTATCGACTGAAAGGAAAGCGAGATTGAAACATAAAAAATTGAAAGATCGTAGTAACATTAACACGCTGTTGACAATGTGCGGCGATATAAATTTTTCCCCAGTTGCCGCATATTTTTGAAAAATACGTTAGCGTTTATAAAACGAGAAACGTTTATTCGCGTCTCACGTTCTCCACGTTTAACGAACGTTAACGACAAAACGTCGATTCATGTTTCCCGTTAACAATACGTTACAATAATTCATACTGAACGATCACGTAATATATATATAAAAAAAGAAAAAAAGAAAAACTTCTCCTTCTGCCACTTTTGAATCTCGAGTTCATCGCTGAAGAGGCGTACACATTTCAGAGCACATTCTGCATAAAATAAGAAGCCTGATCGTGGCACATCACTTGCTTGGCGTTACTTCTACTTATCTATGGCAAGATCTACGTACAGTCTGCGAGTAACGACCTGGCGAGGAGTCTAGTGTATCGCTCTAGCTGCTCGAGGAAGACTTTTAGAGGTTCGCGAGACGTTCATGATGGAGAAGTCTGCTTAATGAATTCGTCGTTCCTTTGTGCGTTCAACTGGCGCAACGAAAAGGACTTGACCAACGAAATTTGTGGTTTAGTTTGAGATTTATCTTCTCGTTGGGGCACACCAAAGTCGAATGTTGTACAAGAGTGATCGAAGAGGGAATTTGTTTCTATTTAAGGTAAATATTAAAGTGGTATCGTTGGCAGATTGTTGGGAAAATTGAAACGGACGAGATCGGTGAAAGTTTGCAGACTTTACCTAGGGAAGCTATCGTTTAGAATTTGAAAATTAGAGGAGTAAAGGATCACCGAAAGTGGAATTAATAGATTCAAGGGAAAATATACTTTATTTTGCGACTATAACCAGTAATTCACTCGACCATTGCAAGAAAGATAAATGAAACTGCCACTTAACAAATTTTAAATGTTATTACGAAGTAAATTGAATTATTGTTAAAACTTATTACGAAGTAAATTGAATTTCGTATTTATAAACGTTAATGTTGACTGATAGAGGAACGAGTGGATGAATTTGTAATAGAAAAATATATTGAAATAAGTATAGGTATAGTGTATGCTGATCCAGATCCTCACTCTTTCAGTGTTACAATACAATAGGAAGGATGATAGGGAGCACATTTATATATTTATAGCAAAGGACATTACCAAAAAGTTAACCTTGGTGTGTAGGTCTAGCTGAAGGCTACAAGAAACAGCAATAGAGATCTACGTATAGTTCTTTTGTTTCTAGACCTTGTAAGCCAAAACAAAATTTATATTCAAGGGCACAATAATATGCACCTCTCCTTGTTTTGAATTTTTGTTTAACTAAATTCTATTCTCTTCGTAACATTCGACCTCCAGGTCACGGATGTACAAAAGAAAAGGTGTAGAGTTTTTCAACTATATTTACAGCAAAGAACATTACCAAAAAGTTAACCTTGGTGTGTAGCTCTAGCTGAAGACTACAAGAAACAGCAATAGAGATCTACGTATAGTTCTTTTGTTTCTAGACCTTGTAAGCCAAAACAAAATTTATATTCAAGGGCACAATAATACGCACCTCTGTTTATTTTGAAATATTTCACTAAATTCTATTCTCTTCGTAACATCGGTCTCCAGGTCACGGATATACAAAAGAAAAGATGTAGAGTTTTTCTTGAAGTAATTACTTCAACAATAAAAATTGATTTTTGCAGCGCGAAGGATCGATAATCCCAGGCCTGATAAAACTTTAATCCGCTCTTAATTTCAGCTCATCGCTACTCACGATCAACACGCTCTATCCCATTATCCTATAGCCTTGTAACGCAAAGATAATTATTGGTCTTGATGCGAAGACTGGTATTAGGTTCGACTCCATCGGCGGAACGATGTTTACAAAGGTGTCGGTTGATGACTGCAAGGTCCCGAGTGATTTTATCCGCGTCACGAACGACGTCGATGGAGAAGAAAGTATCCCTGTTACCAAACTTGCACGCAATCTCGCCGAAATTAGCGTCGTTTGGAAGTCAGGCGCAGCAAACGATCCAGAAATCGGTAGAACTTGGAAAATTGTCGTTTAAGTTTAAAGAGTGTTTGTTGCTATGGCTTCGGTCTGATGGTGTAATTGTACGTACTTTTAATGGAAAGAATTGCGTCGAATCACTGAGTTACGGAATTAATGGAACGTATCGTAGATTTGTAAATTAGCGAATTTGAAACGGAGTGATGGAGTAGATACGCAGATGAGAAAATTGGTTAATGGAATATGATGTATGTAGGATTTTGTTAGTGGAGTAAATGGAATATATATAAGTAATCGATACAATTTGAACGGGTTTGAAGAGTTAGAAGGATCGATTAGGAATCAAGGAAATGAGCGTAGCCGAAGAACAAAATTACACGAGCACGAGGAATAAAGCGACGAAGCAATAGATGAATAAACTATCAAAAAAGAAGTTACACGAACAATGATTAAAACGTGTTTGCTTTGTCACAGAAATTTCGTGTTTATTTTCATCGACTAGGTAAATTACGAGTATGTTCGTTTCTGGCGCTTATTATTTCATTAATCCAATAATCGATCCTAGAACACCTGCCGGGCACAAATGTAACAAAGCTGCGGAACACTCGGAAAATCAATTCTACCTCGAATTTATCAGAGCGCTAACGTGAATGTTCGTTGATCCTTTTCGGTCGTTCCCTTCGTTTCGCAAAACGAGCGAACGCAGTCGAACGAAGAACGATTCGTACAATTATTCCCGAGAACGTTTAATAATTCACAATTATGACAGTCATAACAATCAACGGTGGGAATTACTTATTTTAATGCGTGACAAACAATCGGTAATTCGTATACGTAACAACCATGTACAGTTAATGAAATGCCGAATATTATCATCAGGCTGGAAATTTGCTACGATGATATGTTGCAAATGATTAAGTTCCGGGTAGTAACAGGACTAACGCTAGCGACAAATGTTTGATATTATAATATAAATGAAAAGTACATATTCGTGTAAAATTTCACACATTTTTCCGACCTATTTATAAACAGCCGTGTCCGAACAGTGTCCGAACAGTGTCCGAGCGTTTATTTCGTTAATATCTATATACTACTGCTGGCTATCGGATATATAATCGAGAAAAACGTGCCAGTCAGTTTGAAGTCAGACGTGATATAGATTCGTACAAAAAAATATCGTTTTCAATTGTAGACTGAGCTGTAATAACTTTTGAACGAAGAGGAGGAAGTAGAAGTAAAGCAACAAAGGGAGAAAAGACGATTTAGTGCGCATCCGTTGTGGCAAATCCGTGAAAAGAAGGAAAATTTCGTATTTTACAAAAATTGATATTACGCAGTGAAATGCTATAAGAATACTGCGTGATTCTGAAATGTTCATAAAACTCCTGTTTATATTATTAATTGCTTGTACTGGGTTGGCAACTAAGCGATTGCAGGATTTGCAATACGAACAATTAATAACATACACACGAGTTTTATGAATATTTCAGAATGACACAATATTATTGTACCATTTCATTGTGTAATATCAATTTCCTAACGTCACACACAAACGAGATACATTTAGGTACTTTTATATAAGTTTGTGCTGTGGTCGTAGCCTTTCGCGATCAGATCGGCAAACGGAAAAAATATCGGAGACTACCAAATGCGATCGAGACACGTCTGGCTCACTGTTACGTATAAAACTATGGTAACCGAATCGAATCTGGCACACGGCCGGTACACGAACGGATACGGCACAGTTGTATATAAATGGATCTTTATATGCGCGATGATAAGTCGTCATATGATCATGTGAGATTTATTCTTCTGACGTGTGACCCACCGGTGATGTACGCTGCCTGATGGAAGAATGAAGAAATGACCTACCGGTGGATCACGCTGCACCGGGTTGAACATGTTAAATTTAAGTGACTTTGCTTCAGAATAAAATAAAATTGTAATAAAAGATATAAGGTTGAAGGAAATAATTATGTACAATGAGGAACAGAAGTAAATATGCTCATATGTTATAAGTACGTTCTTACGTAGACTCAACACTTAGACAGAAAATTTATATATATTAGGTTATCCCAAAAGTTCCTTTCGTTTTATAAGAAAGTAGTAGATGTACAGTAATAGATCCATTTTATTCCATTACTACAAAATGGATCATACATAAATCCATAAAATAATATAAAATAAAAAATGCTGTGCATCTATTGTTTCACTTATGAAACGAAAGAAACTATTGGGACAACCTAATATATGTATGTTACATAAAGCATTTTGACATTTCATCTATCTGTCTATAAATTTCGTACTACATTGTACTGTTTCTAGAATTATTTTTAACGTTGTTCAGAATTTCATTGAATTTTAATGCTTAGAACGATATAATATTCTAAACCATAATCTTATTCGGTGTTGAAACTGTTTTGTGCCTCCAGCTCTTCACCCTTCCGGAGATAGCGCAAGAAAAATTCCTGCATTATCCATGCGATATCCGCATTCTACGAGAGTTATCGTAAAATGCTGCTGGAGGATCGATGATTTTATGGAACGTATGTCGCTTTAAAAAATCGTCGTCACGATAACTTAAGGAAGCTGTCGTCTGCGTTCGATAACCGGGTTAGATATCGACACGCGTGATATATACCGCGAGAAATCGTTGCGCACAGAGTCCCACTTAAATTCAATCGAACGAACCATATCCCCGAGGAGCTGGCAAAGAATAATACTTCCATGGGGAAGTGCATTTGTATTCCAACCTAGCAACCAGTACTTCTAAAAGGTTCGAAGAAGAGGCGGTCAACCCTTGTCAAATGATCGTATAAATTTTACTTTTCAAACGAGTTTGCGAATCATGATAATAACGTAGTTGAATAACGAAAATCACGGAAGATCGAAAATAATTGATAGATATTTATGCATTTATGGTGACTTTCAAGGTGTTATAATGTACAGAACGCACATAATGTTCAAAAGTATACGCAATCGGTTAAAAAAGTCTATATGCTTCCCGTAAATTTGACGTGTCGTAATGAACACGTTTTTTGGCAACAAATTTTATATTAATTGAACTTAAATAAACGTTTAAAAGAGTAACATAATTCATTACGCGTATTTAAAAAGGTAGCGATTATACACTGAGCAGCTACATATTTTAATATTAGGTCCTTGCTTCAGAAAGCTTCTCAATTATCAATAAGGACAAGAGAAATAAATTAATAGTTTATTTAACAATTCGTCGATCCTTGTCCCGGTTCTCCGTTCTAATTTCCATTGTTTTAATTATGTACTTTGATTGAATTCGACTAACCGACTGAGTATATAGGTATATTGTAGTTGTAATTTGTGGAATTGATTTCATTGATCCCTCGAGACTATTCTTGGCTATAGATGTTCGATTTTCTCCAGAGCTCTGGTTTAACTAGGTTTGGATCTTCCTGGCTTTCCCTTCCTCTTTTTCGTTCTTGGTTTTCTTCGACGTTTTCTAATTGTTTCTAGTATTTCCTGATTATTTTGAAATTTCGTTTATCATTTGCTATCTTGCTTTCTTCTTCTTTGCCCTGGCCTTTCTTTCGATCTTCCCTGGTCTTTCATTTTTATCGATTTTCTTTAACTTTTAACTACTTTTATAATTTTAACCATTATGGCACGACCTCTTTTAGATCTCTACCTCTACCTCTACTAAATCTCTTTCGTTTGCCTCGTCGTTTCTCAGCTTTTTCCAATCCCTCTAAGCTTCATTTCCTAGCTCTTCCTATCGTTCTCATTCTCTCTTATAGCTCTATCCAAACTCTACTTTCTTTTCGTATCCTCTCCTCTTTTCACTTGAATACAGCTTCTCTAGCTATTCTTGGATTTTATTTCCTCCTTTCCTTAATTCAAAAAATTTTCCGGTAAGAATTGTTGAAAAATGTCAATTTCTGTTCAAGCGAAGATAATCGATAAGTGAAAGATAACGATCGCCAGTTTTTTTGACTGCGACTTTTTATGAATTGATGTGAAATTTTAGGATACAAAATTACGAATAACCGTTTTAAATGATAACAATTTTATGGATCACCGGTAATCATTATCAATGACAGAATCTACTTGGAAACTTGGAGTCTTCAAAGGGTTAAGAGCTAAGAATATAATTCGAGCATGTATCGCGTTTGATTATCATTTTGACGATGAAACAAGGATCGACGACGATTCCAATGGAAACAGTAAACTAGTTACTGGATCAGTTCGGCGAGAGAAGATTAATTAAACGAACCACTTAGTCGGAATTAGAGATCGCAATTCTGGAAGTTTTGCAATGCAAATAGATACAGGAATCGGACGAGGTGTGACGTTGAATCAACGGTTAACACTCTCACGGGATAAAAGCAGAAACTGTTATCCCTACATCTCTGTGATCTTCCGAAACGACGATTTACTCGTGCTGCTGCTTAAATCAAATGATCTGTATTAATTAGTTATCGATCAGAGCGAGTGATATGCGACGTGATACGCTCGGTGTACTATGTTGGTGCGTTCCCTGCCAGAGAGGGAGAGAGGGAGAGAGAGAGAGAGACAATAATTTGGGAAAATTAATAATTTGCGAGTGTTACTAATTTTTGTATCACACATTTTTTTATCTCGTCAACGACAGCTGTTGACTATATTGTACGGTACATACTATGGACTACTATATAGTCCATACACCCTATGGGTATATAGGGTATATATTTATTTTGTTACACTGCTTTTCTCCTTTAGCACTTAAACTTTCCTTTGCCCGCGTCTGCAATTGTACGTATTGAACGTGTTAGATCCCTGTTCGAGGTTCTCATTCGACTAAACAAAAACACGATACAAATCCATAGGGGTCGAGTATTAAGAAAACAAGGGAATTACCGCAGGAATGGGATACAGACCAGAATGCGGCGAAAGATTCGAAAATGGGACAACGCTGGGGGCTTGTCGTCCGGGCGAATTCCTGTGGCTAGCGCCCGCTGCGGCGCTGGTAAAAGACGAGGCGAGAAACGACGAGGAGGAATGTCTGCGGTGCCAGCTGCGGAAACGTAATTTCTCGGTACGTTGCCATCGGCGAAGCTTCTTCGTGGCAGCGCGCCGTTCTCTGCCACACCGAACTAGCTCTTTCAACGCGAACCGAAAGTGTCAAGCGGAGGGAATCGTTGGAACACGTCGTCTACCTTCCCTTTTCCATTCCTCGTTTTTCCTCCCTACCACCTCTAACCCCTCGTCCTCCGACCCCTACCCTCCTCTTTCTTTCCACGCTTCTATGAATTCTTCCTTTTTTATTTCTCTGCCCTTCCTTCTTCCTTCCTTCGTTTTCTGTTTTTGGTTCGTTTGCTTGCTTCATTTTCCGCGCGTTTTGCTCGTTTTCTGCACCGTTTTCTTGCGTTTCTTCGATTTCCCTCTTGACTTTTACAGTCTCTGGTTTCCTTACCGTCCCTTTTTCTCTTTGCGAGGAAGTTCTCGTTGCGGTTCTTCTGCGTTGTTTGCAAGGCTGTTTATTCCAATTTGCTCGCGTTGGTTCTTTTAAATTCTCGCGGTGTCTGATGTTGGTGCTTGAAATTGGCTTTATCTTTCATGTTGATTACCAATAACAGCTTGTGCACTTGCGAGTGTCAAATAATCGTTGCTTATGCAAATCGTGAAATTTTAAAAACTTTTTAACGTAAAAAACCTGATTTTAATTACATCTGTGGTGAGTATCACGACGCGCTATCTCTACACCTCATATTATTAAACTAGTATACAGTTAAATGGAAATTTAGTTTAACGTTTGTTTCTATTTCTGATTATTTGTATACATATTATATATATATTTATATATATTTATATTATTTACATGTAGGAAAACGTTGATTGCTCGAGGATCGATTACTCAAGTTCCGATTATTTGAACTCTCGATTAAGCAGGAATTGATTTTCCCATTGTCGATTACCCGAACGTATACCTAACTACTTACAATTACAAATAAGACACAGAACGTTTGCGTTAGAACCCTGACGAAACTATTAGAGTCGAAAGCATCTAAAATAAATCTGAAAGTTTTCTTGTATCTTTATCTATTAATATTTCCATTAAAACAATGTTATCTATAAATTACTGAAACGGTTTAAGAAAATTCCATTTGGCTTATTACAACATTGCAATCTCCGAGATGCACGGAGAACATATGATTTTTTGAACGAACACTTCGTAGGTGGCACACGAAGAACGTTGAAAAATTCAGACCCATGTCTCATGGAGACGTCAGGTCATCGTAAAGCGAATGTCGTCAGCGAATGCAAAGTCGGCGAAAGAAACGCGTCTTCTTCGAGTGTCGTAAATAGCAGACGTTCCCAGAACATTTTACATTTTCTTTTCTTCGCCGGTGAAATATATCTCGAATGTAAACCTTTGTATTTCAGATATATAAATATCGTCATTCGAAACGATTACAAAATAGTATTCGAACAGACAAAGGTAACGCCAAGATTAAAATGCATTTCAATTTTTATTTCGCCTTGTATTTCGTTCAAATAGGTTTTTGTCTGATAGCGAGGCACGTAGTCGTTACATCGAGGAAAAAGATGAACAACTTGGAAATAAGTCGTCCGCCCATAGATTCAACGAATACGCGCGATCCAAACAGCGAAGAGCATCGAGGAATTTTGCGCTTACGAGAGGCTTTTCAACGATTGATAGATACCTGTGGTAGATGGTGGTTGCAGGTGCGAGGTAATGGATATATCGGTTTGTCAGCGTGGTACGATTAATCGGCAGAATCGTGACAAGGCCGCGCAACATTTCTAGCCTGCTTAGAAAAATTGCCCGCTGTAAATTGTATCGTTTCGTTGTTTCGCGAATTTTTATGCAAACCAGTAATATCTCCTCGATTATCGAATAACCATGAAGTTGCTTGATTTGGAGTAAAATACATCTTATCGTTTTTCTTCTTCTCTTCTCTTTCATTTCCTTGTTTGTTTATATTTATTCAAAGAATAAAATTATATTAATAAATATCGAGTTTGTAAGGTTTTCGTAGTTTCTTAATGATAATGACAAGTTTTATATCCCTGGGAAAATATTCAGAAATTTTCAGATTTAGAAGAAAATGGATACTTCAGTTTCTTCGAATTTTGTGAAAATGCAGAATCTACGTAGGAGAAGAAACGACGAAGAAAAAGGTATAGAGCAAATGTTTGGAATACTTTGTCGTAACCGCGATATTAAATAACAGAATTTGATCATGTAAAATAACTGAAAATAAGTTGCAAATGAAATATCGTGTTAACATAATGTTAGTCCTGAATGTGTGAAGATAGACCTAACAAAAATTGACTTGATTCTATTAACTTTCAATTGCACGATCATAAAATTTTCTGGTTAAGTTTGATACTAAATCGTCCGTAGATACAATTTAATCCGTAAAATTTAATATTTAATTTTGCGGGAGTCGAGCGAAGTAAACTTAAAAGATAAACAGCAGTTATTAATTAGAAGTGGTAGCATAATATTAGTGTGAACGCTATATCGACTGTACTGCATGGTCTACCAATTAATACTAATTAATAGAATACCGATAGTCTGGACATGCAATCAAAGGGTCAACTCAAACAGGTTGTTAATAACCACATGAACCAAGCACGCAGTTATAACACTTTGTATAATACAATTTCGAAGTTTCATATTCTCTGTTCTATTCTTTGACAACGAATTATCAATATATTCAGAACCAGGTGTACCGAATAACGTTGCTCGTTAAACCTGCATTTTGGAACTTCAAAGTTACTCCATTAAATTCGTCAAATATCTATATAATATTTTATTTCGTCTTATCTTACTTCTTTTAACATAGCACATTGCTATAACTCGCGCAGTTCTGTATCCTATACCACAGCAATTTTTTCCTAACAATATATTTTTCATTTACTCAGCGTCTACTTGCATTTGGATATTTGTATATTTACATTTCATTCATTCTTATCTTATTTATTTATTAGATAATTACACGATCTCGTTTAAACAATTTTACCCTGTATATCTACGTTTACTCATTATGCACCGTAGCAATCGATACACCTAATTGCAGTATTCACGCTGAAAAAATAATAACGTTGCTACCAAGACTACCGTAGTGGATGAACGTTTTCAACTCGTAGTTGGCTTCTTATTCATCGCAGACGTATTGTATGCACACAGAGGAAATTATCCGGCAAAATAATCAGACCGCCATCCCGTGAATCACAACGTAGGAACGCAGGATATACGCCGCATTAAAACTTAATTAAAGTCCAGTACAGGCGGCTAAGTGGGATTTTTAATGGTCGTAATCAACGGCCACCTAATTTCCTTCGCGGCGAACGAGGCTCAGTAATCGATACCGGAAGCTGGCGGGCGAATTCGTCTCGTTCGCTGAGAAATATCGCGATGCAATTTGGAAAGCGCCGCGCGAAATGCCCGGAGACAAATCGTCGTGGTGGCCATTTTTCTATGGCGAGAGACGCGCCATGGCCCCCACGGAGGCAGTTTCGAGAAACATTGATTAATTCGAACCGAGTGGCTGCTTTTTCTCCACGAGATACTGGTGTATACATTAAACCAGGGATACCGTTTCCTGTCCCTTGAAATTACACGTATCGATATTATGGAAATTGAAATTATGGCCACTAAAATAGGGCCGATAGTGAATTTTTAACGTGAAAAGAATTTTTGTCGATTAGACCTATTAACTAGTTGATTATGGTTTCGATCATTTTTCTGGAGAATTTATTATTTCGAGAATTTTTGCGTTTTAACCCCTTGCAGGTACTTCGATGGTTTTTATATCACAAAATGGCTAATTAATAAATAATCAATTCCATTAGCTTCGTTACATTAGCTAGAAGCATCTAAAAGCTTCCTGCATTATACTCGGAGAACATCTCGCACGCGTATGCGAACAAACCAATAAACGAAGGAAAACTTCGACCTGTTCAATGTGTGTAAAGACGTCGTGCCACAAATACACAGAAATTACTACGTAAAAGTTAGAATGAATCAACAATCCGATACCAAGGCATGCTAACAAAAAGTTCTTATTAAGTTTGAGCTCCGAAGGCAAAAAGAATTGAAAAACGAAGGAAGAGGACTTTAAGACGCGGAGAAGGAAATCACCGTGAAACGAGCGCACCTCTTTATTACGCGTTGTCGAAGAGCACGGTAAACGTCTATGGCATGTGTTCAAATATTTTGCCACGGAGCTGCTTGCAGGCACCGCAAGCTCGAAGCAGGGCCTAGTTACTGGCCGCATAACGCGGCCACGTGTATTTCTAGCTTGAAACGAGTGGCTCTACCGTTCTTGTAATCCCGTATACTGACGGAAAAATTTGCATCGTGACACACGGTTCAGCTGCCCGCTTACTTTCGCTGCAGGGAACGAGAGGGAAAAGGGAAAGGGAGAACTGGGTCGACGATTGGGTTTTCCCGACCTCGGGCAAGGATTGGGAACGTGCGATTTTAGAACAAGATGGCTGGATTTGCTCGTGCAACGAAAATACAGACATTGCTTGTATAATGTTATATTAAAGAATTTTTTTCTTTCTCATAATATTCATACATCGTGCCGTTTCTTTTATCCGGCTAGGAATGATTTTATTAAATATATTATCGTTTTAGATTATTTAACAAGAGGATATAAGATTCTGGTTATGCGATATTACGCAATGCGAAGCGGATATTTAAAGAGAAAGAATTTATGAAAGAATGGAGAACGCGTAGGTGTAGATACGGGATATATTATTTGAAAATAAATCAGACAATATTGTATCGATTGAAAATATTCATCCCTGTTATTTAATTTCATACATTTATTTAATGCATCTCTTTAACGATCTGTCGTTGTCGGTCACGATTTTGCGATTAAAAGTTCAGAACTTCTCGCGCAATTCTGTAATAAAGAATTGTCAAATTATTTGTAAAAAGAGAGTCGCAATTTTCAGCTTCTACTGCCATGGTCGAGGATCGATAGAAACCATCGCTTCGGTCAAATAGATGGGAACTTCTATATCGAATGCTATTACCACCTGACGATCACGGTATAAACGTTCTTATAATTGGAAGCTGATCAGCCGTAAAATTGCGTCTTACGTACGGTTTCAAAAACGACCTATACCATTGCATGCCTGAAATTTATCCGCAAGAACGGGATGTTCATTATGAAAATTACTGGTGTTAGTTTTATCTACAGTTTCCATTTTTATCGCGCCACTAATTACGAGCTGCTAGAACGATGTAACAGAAAGCAAAAGCCGAGGTGGAGTTGGCGCGAAAGGGGTTTTCGTTTTCCTAGAAAAGAATTACTACGTAACAGAAATCCTCTTCAACGATACGGGTGTCCTCGCAAGTTTTTTTCCACTCGCTCAGATCCACGGAGACGAAAGTATGTCGAGAGGATGTCGCGGTTGAAAACAACGCAACGATTATTTTCACTTTTATTTTACCAGCGTATCTCGTTTCGGTCGTTGCGAACAATTCCTCTAAACATTATCTGAAGAAAGAAATCTACGCGATAGTAAATGAATTTGCTGAATTTATTCGAAGTAACTGCACTTGTATATTAACACGTTTTCGACATATTCTACACTTACGAAGTCTCATACTAAAACAAAGTCTACGTGATCTCTCGGTAAACAGGAAATAAACATAAATATAATAAACAGAAAGACGAACGACGCGATGTTTACGATCGAGATTATATTAAAAAGCATCGTCTGCTCTTCGCCCTACGTTCATAGTTAAGATATTTCAGCTGAAAGATCGCTAGAGAAATATTTTGGTTGCTTTGCGTTAAAAACAGCCAACGCGGCCTCACTTACTGTACATAATGCATCTACACGTGGAAATCGTACAAACACAGAGAACTACGGACAGAGAAGAGAACTCAAAACGAGTATTGCGACTCTTCTTGTAATCTCCGGCGTGATGGGGACGGGGATGCTGGCGGGGTGGTGGAGAAATTTGCATCGCGAGACAATAGCGATGCTAGAAGTTCCCGTGTACTTTCCGTTTGCGTACACGGCCAAAAAGTAGGCCGTCCGGCAAAAATGAATGGCCTCTTTGTCATTTAAATACGATCGTTTCCAGTTCCTTTTTCGGGGTTGCAAACACACGCGTTCACTCGCCTACTTGCTGCAAAGAAATCATATCGTTGATCGTCGCTAAGTACAGTTTGAAGTACTGTGATTTTTTTATTTTGGTTATTTAACATAGGACACACGTCGGCGATTTCTCATCTTCCTGATCGATTCATCATTTTTGAATATTTTGTCAGAGTCATGATTCTGCGTAACATTTTCCTATGCATATAGTTGTAGTTCGATTTTCGTTTTAAGATATGAAATAATTTATCTCGTATGTTATATACGTTCAACGGTAGGTACATTTGAAAGATTTAAGTTAAGTTTGGCTTTTTCAATATCAGCAACTATACGTATTTATGCCATTTTTCACCAACCGAAGAGAAGATTAACGCGTACGATTGCATATATGGATCGATTCATCGAAAGAATGACACGAGGTATTTGTTGATATTTGATGGAGAATAAATGACTTGATAAAGGAAATAACGCCTTTTTAGATACTGCTCTTGAATATTTCAGTTCTTGCATTATACGTATTGATTAATTCAAGCTATACATGCGATGCAATTTAAAAGCAGAAAATTCTGAAAAAGAATAATCTGAATTATTTCCGAGTTTTAATCAAAATGCACTATACACTACACAATGTACATGCACGAATAAACGAGAACACGTGAAATATTTTAAAACATTTTAAGCGTGCAGAACGTAAATATTTTAAACACGTAAAACATTTCAGAACACGTAAAACACGACTTTACCAGAAAATTAGTTAATTTTACCTCCATAATGTTCTAGTTTAGATATACAGATTAATTCAAAACACAGAAGACATACCACGAATAGGAAATTAATCTGAAAAGTATTTATCTTTTAATAGGCTGAATTAAAAAACTTGAAATTATACGTTTAATTCTTATATTTGTACCAGTTTATCTTATATTCTGCCTATCACGGTCTTTTTAACAAAACGTGGTATAATCAAAGAGAAACATGCGGTTTAAAATTCTTTCGCATCAGACTTTACATAAGAGAAGATCAATTTAGGTGGTGCATGGAACATTCCAGATATTAATTCACAGCGACTCACCCTGTATGTTAGATAAATATAATTATTCGTGTTCAGTGAACTGTTTCGTTCAGTGGGGTAACCAATTCATTCGAGTCAGTCGCTCATGAAATTTATGCATTCGCGTTTGCGCGAGTGTTAGAACCACCGGTCCTGGGTTATTCTCTTATTCCCTGAAAATTCTTCCCTTTATTCATTCCTTCTTCCCTGGGGGATGATTAAATTTACTCGCAAACACCGGCAAATGAAAAGCTCCATAATTAACGATACTTCGAACAAAGCTCCTATATTTCCATTAACAAAATATTACGAAATTACCAAACGACATAACCGCAAAGTTTTACATATTTTTGTACAAGGTTTTGTATCTAACATTTGAGTGTCGCATTGAGATGTAGATATTCCTTCTTTCAAAGATTTAATCTTCCCACAAACGATTATTTTTTATTGTATTATTATTTTATATTTTCATATGTACTTTATTTTGCTGTTTAATCGAATGCCTGAATATTAAAAAGAATCTCTAAATATCCAATCGTTGCTTGTCATAGAAGCCACATATCATAGAAGCCAAGAATTCGAAAAAGTCAACTTACAATTCATAGAAATAAAATAAAGTTCTGAGAAATACTTTCGAAACGAAAGTGTCCAGAAGGTGTCTTTCTTTCGCAAACGTATTTTTTACAATAATGCACCTTCGTACAAACGTGAAACCAAGTCTGTGAAATGTCGCGGTATTTATCTCAACAGAACAAAATAGATCGTACGTAATTCGACGAAATAATGCGTCTATTATTTCCTCATAAAATGAAACAAATTTTTTGGACAACCATTTTCCAATTAACGACACGGTTGGCAGAGACTTCGGTATTGACGTAATTAAAAAACAAACGAATTTAAACTTTTATGCAACAATTTAAGAATACTTGATAGACCTAATTGATTCAATGATGAGCGTAGCAAAAACATTTTTCTTAATATTCACGTCTGACCAACGATACCTTACGATTACCTTCCCCGTTAGAAAAGATTCAGTGCATCTATGGGGGTGAATTTACGCGTTGGCCAGGACAGGGGAAATTAAATGTCGATAGAAATGCTGATTTAGTCGGTGGAACGTTTCCATGGTCGCGTATGAAACCGTGTCTGGACTCTGGTAGATAGCTAAAATTCAACGTTTATTCGAGCGTCAATTTGAAAGGGTTCGACGTGCTCCTCGATCACTCGTCTCCGAGGAGCTGGCTGCCAGAAATCATCTTCACAAGATCGAACATACGTCAAAATTCACATAATTTCCTTCGCGATATGACGGCTGAAGATATTTGAGTTTTCAGGAAAAATTGCTTCGAGTATTTCTATTAACTCGGTAATTTATTTTTAATTTCTTATCGATTCATTGACGATTGCAAATGTAAAGAATATCAACGAGATTGTTCAGAGGTTATACATTTGTTTGTTATACATTTTCGACTTTCGTAAACGAAAAATGCATCATTACGTATTATTGAGTATTACAACGCGATATACGGACAATTGTGTTAAGTCTTCCAGCACTCAGACGGTATCCGAGTACTTTAACGGATTTGCAACGCCATGTATTTTTTTTTCATAAACCTTAGAGTTTCCAAACTGTCATGCGACCGATCTAACTTTAGATTCCTGCGACATAACCCGGATCCTCTCGAATATTCCACAGGATTGTACGTTCCATTACCTCGACGTATCGAGTCTCTGGTCCTCGTCCAACTGCACAACGTGCAATGGAAGGATGACTGCGAGGTATTAAAAATGTTGAAAGAGCGCATTTTCAGCAGAATATCAATCCTAACTCGGTAGAATCTCGATCGTAGCTTAGAAAAGTCAAGTTAAATCGCTATCTCTCTGCAAATCCCTTAAACGTCGCGAAATCGTTTAAGTATGACGGTACCATCACCATCGCTCCGAACATACGCGCATCCCTAACTCAAAAGTACCTCAAAGTACCTCAAAGATAATTCTAAATTATGAAACTGGCCGTGAAGTTTAGTTTCTCCGTCAAAATTCTAATTCTCATAAATATCACGACCGCTCGTTTTTAATCCCCGATGAGCTATCCTATCTCAACAAATAGCAAACGTATCGCAACAAATAGCAAAAGATCGTGTACCTGTTTTGCGACGTTTTGTACATCAAATCCTAAGAAGATAAAGCAAACGAGAAGTTATCTTAGAAAACGACGACCAAGTCTTTGCTGAAACTGTATATCACGATCCATACTTCGACCGTAAATCGTTGGTTTCAAAAATATAAAATTCTCTATTCGAGTTTCACCCTTAATAAAAACAGATGTAGAAAAATATTTTTCAAATAATCTACGATGTATACAGTCCATAGATGTGTATTTTAAATATACCAAGCATATACCCATCGATCGTTCGTTGCACAAGTCATTTAACGCGTTCCATTTGCAGTAGAAATCATGAAAAAAGAATGGAAAGAATGATCGAATTAGAAGAAACGTCCGATTCGGCCGATCCATTAAGAAAAATTAGCATACGCTCGGCGTGAGTCGCGCGCTATCGCGAGCAATGGTACGGAAGCGGGAATTATTTTCTCTAATCCAATTAGCGGCACGATAAAAGCTTACGCCCTAGTTACTGTCCGGCAATCGGTCTTCATTAGCCAGACCAACTTTTCCTCGAGCTTAGCTGAAATTAAGCTCGCGTGCTGCGCGCTAATCGCGCGATAACGAATCGCTTTGGAAACGGGATCTGGCCCGTTCGAACGACCAATCGAAAATCGTTTTTGTTGCTTTCCAGCTGTTCTCGTTAATCCTCGAACGATGGGAACGAAGTTTGAACTTGGTGCACCGGATTTTCGAAGTGACGCGTTTCGAGCTGATCAGATTGATGCACTGTTGGGAGATCAAGCTCGTAGTTTGGTCGAAAAGGTGGTTTAAGGTGCGAATAGATGTAGTTTGCCCGGTGTGTTGAAAGCCGTGGCGAAGTCTGAAGATCTGTTTGCTTCAGGATAATAACGAGGAATTTTATTCTTAATTGTTTCACTGCACGATGAAGTAATAGAACGATGAATTTCAATTCTCCTCCTTTCTTATGGTTACTAGGAAGAAGCTGGTACTTTTGGCAGAATTAATGTTAACTCTTATTCTATCGAATATATTGTTTTATATTGTTGTACTCCAATTTTACATATAACACGTTCAACAACACACTGACGTATTTAAGAATACACATACAGGTGTCAGCATATTTTTTAGGTGATTGAGAGACGAAGCTTCGATGATTTTTGTATCGTACAATGCTTTGTGACGGTAATGAGTACTTACTGCTGTTTTTAAATTTTCCTACTACATAGACGCGCGAAATAAAATCAAATCACTAAATTCAATCGCTCATAAAGTTTCGAAGTTCATATAAATGGAAGATGAATTTATTTGCACGTTGAAATGAGAAATCATTTTGTGTGGATGTATGAAGATAGATAGACAGACGTGTAGATGTGTAAATATCGTATCCACGCAGAATTCATTGTTCGATATTAAATAGCAAACGGGAGATATAAACGTAAAACATTGACGACTGATACAGATTAATCACATCCAATTACATACATATATGCCAGTTCAATGAACACCAGCCTGCATATTCGAGGAATCTAAATTTCAATTTGAATTGTATCCTTTATTAGATTAGCTGGAAATTACGCGTAGTTGAACTACAAATAAATTTTCAATTCGGTAATATTAAGTCAAATAATCTTCCCCGAGTCGTGCATAATGAAGCATAAATTTTAGAAAATTTTTTAATTTATCCCCTTGCATATAAATAAATCCAAGACAAAACTATGGAATGCCAATGACAGTAATAAAATAATTGGGTATTTTAACGATATACCAAAAATCATTACCAGATGTATTATATATTAAAAAACGATTAAGTGAATTTTTCTTCTGCTTTTCTTCTTTTGTTCATTTTCCTATTTTTCATCTACATATATGTATGGACTTTTATTTTCTATGTATGATACACATATATTGGTTTTATATCCATAGCATATAATGCTAATAACAATAATAATAACAAACGTATTTCATTTTCACTTCTGTGCTCTTCTAAATTTTGAAAAATATTAAATATCCCTGAATTTGTTGTAAAATATCGTGTTGCACGAAGTTTTCATAGAATATTTTATACTTTTATATAATATGATAAAATTTTTATAAAATTCAATAGAAAAAGGTCGTTCTTTACATCGTAGGACCAATTTTATTAAATATTTTTTAATAACTTTTTGATGACATAAAAATGTCAAGAGACGCTTTCTACATTTAAAAATAATATCTTGGCAAATTCGAGGATCGTAAAATTAAGCGAGCAACGTGATCGTAGATGAATATTGAAAAATTCTTCCTTCTTGCTGTATACCATCCTAACCATTCTTTAGCCAATCCCCATAAACTATCTGCCGAGACGTACTTTCACGTTCAATTAAATCCTTGGAAGTTTATGACCAACATATTCGTTCTGAATAAGTCCTCGAAATACGATCATTGATGATAATAAATCGTAAGAATATGATAGTGTTCAAGATGGAATAGTAGAGACATAAATTATTATTACCATTATATTATCGTCATAAATGAAATACTGAGAAAGTCTTAAACATTTTATATTCGAGAAATTACCGATTTTAATAGCCAGAAAAAAGATATATTTCACATAGAAGAGCTTTATGATATCTATCGTTGTTGTCGTCTTAAAACATTTATAATATGCTAGCTGCATGTACCTTTCGAATCTTTCTAATCTTGAAGTTGGGGAACTCGATCGTTTTCTAACGGATTAGATCTCTACAAAACTTTCTTTTTCAGTATTCATATTTTAATTTGTTCGAAGCCCTCGCTTATTCAAATTTCACTTCCGAATCGTTTTAGTTCTGCTATATAAATCAAGTTACAGGTACACTCGCTGTATAATAATTACCAAACAATTACCATTCAAGACGATGAGTTTCAAAATGATAAGTGATTTATAGATTAACGAGATATTTAAAAGTTTATAAAACATTTCAGCTTTGAAAGGTAAACACAATTTGATGTAACGACTTGATAACCAAGATTCTACGAAATTATCAGGAAACCGAAACTTTCCCTTAAAGTTAACCGAAGAATCCGTTAATAAAGCAATATCTCCTCCCTACTTCGAAACATCTCATGGTAACAACTATGTATTCGGATAGTTTCCACGGGAAATTTATTCACGCTTCGTCAAGCTAAACAATGCAGATGCAATTAAGTCGCGACACTCTTTACGTTGTTTACCGGGCGCTTAACGATCTCGCTAAACGCCCGGATCTTTTTATTACGCTCGATAAAAGTTGCTTCAGCCGTGAGAACTTCAGCCAGCGTTTCAGCACTTAATTTACAAAGGTGCCATGAATTCTTATGGTTCCACGCGATCCACCCGTAAAATTCAAAGTATTAACGGCCGTGGACGAGGTCATAAATGCCACTTCAGTAGCAATGATTCGATAACCCGCGTTAATTGAACGAAAGTTTGAATGCCATTGTAAAACGGTTGCTATGAATTATGAGAATATAGCACGATATTTTATACGTGGAACAGTAGGGACTCCAAGTTATTGGCCAGCAATTTATATAGATCATATTAAAGAGAACGGTCACAGATTATTTTTTCTTGTAGAAAATTTTACCGCCTATTTAAAGTTTCATCTTGCACTTTCTTTTTTCTTCCTTGTTTCATTACCCACGAAACAAGTTATATCTCGCGTTTTCAACAGTCTGCTCAGCAGGAAATATCTCGAGAAATTTCGATTTCGAAAATCCTACGGAAGTCAAAGCACGAGGCGTCGATGCAATTTCTCACAAACACGCACAATGCGAAGGGTGAGAAGGAGGAAGAAGGATCCTTGTCTGCATTTTAAACGTGGATTTCAATTACGTCGGCTGGTTCGTGACATAATCTTCGCGGGCAGGACACGACAGGGTTCAAGGAAAAAAGCTCGCCATCGCTTACTGTCGTGCTCCCACGACGATTCCGTATCCTGAATACTTAAAAGGAGTCGCGAACCCACTTTGAATTGTAAAACAAACCAAAGCGATACCGCCGAACTGCTTTCCCCCCTCTTCTTCTCCTACTTTTCCGATGCTTTCTTCTTCCTCGTTGTACGAGGTATCGTAACGGAAAACAAAATCTCCGCTTGGATTTTAATGGTCCTCTCGACGACGACGAGAATGATCTTCGAGAGTGATCTCGTCGGAGCTCTGGATCGGAGAATATTTTGCTGCTACTGAATAGAATGTTGAGCGAGGAGGTCAGTAGGGATTGTACCTCGAGTTCGAGATGTTCGTTCGTACGTTCTTGCACCGGATCGACCGGCTAGGTGAAGTAAGAGAGTTTGTTAGGAGATTCTGCTTTTTCTGGATGTGAGTGAAAAGGTTTGGAGTGTTAAATTTGCAACTTTCAAGTGTGTATACTCGTTAAATAGATGCTACATTTATACTGTTCGCGTGGAAGTGTATGTGAGCGTTAAAGGACGTCCAGGTTTCAATTGAGACAAAGGCGATTAAAAGCGGTGAGAAGTTATTAAAAGCCGCTAGAAGCGATTAGAAGAGATCAGGAGAAAACAAACAAGAGTAGGTTATCGAGTACTTCAGCGAGTTACGTACATGTAGAGCTGAATAATTTGTAAATAAATGTTAAACTATTTGTTTTCCTAAATCCTCCCTATACCTTAACAATACTTTTTGAGGGTAATTCAGGAACAATTGATATAAAAAAAAGTGATATGAATTGTTTTCGAAAGGAGAACATTTTTGGAACGTGTCTTTCACGTTCTCAGGGACCTTTGTATCTTCAAGACTTTCTAGAAAACTCGTGTTCGTTATTTAGAACATAATAGTTTATAATTATTGAAATACGCATAATTTTATGTGCTAGATTAAATTGACCGCGTAGTAGTGATACATGTATGTGAATATGAGTGTATGGTAGTATGTGTGTGCGCGGCGCCTCGAAAGCAAAGGAATGTAAACTGTTCAGTTAACAGTCTGATACGGAAGAAAGTACTGAGACGCGTGCAAGTGTGTATCGATGAATATCTTTGAAATCGTTTATCAAATAAATATATAACTATTCTAATATAAATCCTAAGTGTAAATTTAGTGTTCCTGTACCATTATTTCGGCTATTAAGATACAAAATTCAAAACAATAGTAATTCGATTTTTAAACAAGATATATTCGTAGAAGAGTCTTCATATCGCGAGTAACAGACTATTTTCGTTTGACTTATAGGTGGAATTTGTGTGCGGGACAAATTTGTTATGATCGAACAAATGCGTCACATTTGGATGCGCGGCAAACGATGCGGGTGTACAGAAATCCCGCGGGAATCTCTGTGTAGCTATCCGGCTGTGTAGCTGCACGTTTTTTCGCAGTTGACGAGCTTCGCCGACAAATGACTCTCAGGTTCGTCTTTATTATACGGTTGCACCGTGACGATGAGAACGCCGTGGATGGTCGATTTGCTTTCCGAGGGAAAAGGAGGATCGATCGAGCGCAGACCAGAGGTCCGCCGCATGCGTGTCGCGATCACCGAAACTTCATAAACTATGCGAAGTCTCGTCACGTTTGAGGAACATGGGATCGATCCAAGGAGTTGCAGACTAGCGATAACCGCAACGTGGCCACGAAACAGTTTCAAATGTATGAAGTTTCCTGTATATCTGAATTCCGGCCCGCTTTTTGCCGATCGCCGCGAGTTATGCGGTATTCCGCCTGACTTTTTACACGAATTCTTTTATCAGTTTCTGTCGTCTGTTCGTGCGGAAGGACTCGGACACGATCTTGTTCGCCGTTCATTGGAGTATAGTTACAAAAATCAGTTTTCTTATTTTTATAAACAATATCAAGATTTTGTTTTTAATCTTCGTTCGTTCTATTGATCGTTCAGTTACTTTTGTAATGTCTGCAAGATATATGTTTGCACTAAATATCTTGCGATTTTTATATATATTTTCCGATTCGTTTCAAACGAATAAAATCGCGATAGTGGAATCTCATAACAGTGACGATGAAATTTCAAAACGTTTCATATAACACATACAGTATAGTTACAAAAAGTATGTAGAACTGTTGCAATACTATCGCGAGCCCGTATACGAAATAAATTTAACGAAATTCGAGGAAAAGTCTTCCCAAAAGGCCAGTACCAGCTTTCGCGTCTCTGTTCTCGGGTTACATCAATCCCTGTGTCTGATTGTATTCCGGTCGAACGTGGTTTTCCATTGACGGAAACGAAGAAAACCAACGTTTGGAAAGGGGTGTGGCGAAGTTAAAAAGACGAAAGAAAACGAGGCGGAGAGAACGAAGAGAACATTAATCATTGGAACAATATGTTATGCTTCAAAGTCAAATGCAATATTTCCTGTCGTACAGATGGAACCAGAGCCGTGTGTCTCTTGTCTCGTGTAAAATAAACTATCCGACTGTTTTTCCGCCCAGCCGAACCTACCCAGCCGCGCTATCTCATAGCAAATATTCACGTTTCAACGCTTTGCATGAAACGCTATTTATAAGTTCTATTTATTATGAGCTCGCTAAAAGTTCCACGTACGAATTGCAAATCAGAATCCTTGATATCATCCAACATGGCGAATTTTACTTCTTACGATCGGTAAAAAGAGTCTTTAAGAGTCGCAGTGATCGATCAGTGTCAAGAAAGTTTATTGGTTAGTTTCGGATCAATTGCAAGGTATACATTTGAATTGTAAAATAGCAAATAAAATCGAATAATAAATGTTATAAGCAATGGTTTATCAATTTATAATTTCACTAATTTTTTACGATCTTGTCATAGCTTTAGGCTTCTAAGAAATCTTTTTAATTTTCAAAAAGTTACTTTCCCGATTCCCTCGATTCTTAGTACTCTACGATAAAGATCTTTTCCTTTCAAGGACATTTCTTAATTTTCAGCTTTTTTATCTTTAGTAGAATTGCGAATGTTCTACATGTTGCTCGATGCAACTCCCTAATTAACGAAACTTGTCGTTGGTATACAACTTGGAGAATCCATCTTAACGTCACACAACGCTCGCGTCGCTTCAGATGGAATACAACGTAACCACACTAGACGATCTCTACGCTCCAAGTCATACTGCAAAAGATTCACAATTAACTCTAATTAATTTCCAACTCGATCATACGCGAAGAGTACTGAAAATTAAAAGGAAGACACTCTGACATACCGTAAGCGAGCTGCGGTCAGACACTTGCCAGAATTGCAATTACTCGCGCGTTTCATTTACGTGAAACAAAGTTGCCACACCCTTCGTATCATATTGCCACTTTACCACAATATTACTGTTTCAACCATCATCCTAACTATACCAGTACACATTTACCCTATACAGTTAGTGCGATACAAAGATAGAGGCAAGATATTCCATAAGTTTTGCATAAGCCTTTAAAATTATTATTATCTGAACCATTAGGAAGGTTTCGCGTGGACAAGTCTGAATCTATGTGTTTGTCGAGAAATTCGACGCTACTTATGTAAAACAGCCCGGTTTTCGCCAAGCAGGTGAAAACAAGAAGTGTCCAAGTTTGATAAAAAAAAATTTGGCTTCTCGGAAGTTCATATATAAAAATGTGATTCGCGATCTTACTAGTATTTTCATGCCATTTATTTTCAGTGATATAATCTCGCTATCCTATGTATAGTAATATCGTATATAGATAATAGATGAACAACAATTTTTTTTTTTATATTATTTTATTGAATTAGGTATGATCCATTTCGTTATATTTCTATTATTACGTTCGTGCATAATTCAATAAGCTAATATAAAACAAAAAACATTGTGCGTCTATTATTTCCTTATGAAACGAAAGAAACATTTCGGACAACCTAATACGTCTATTAGCGACACTATTATATTCACACTGCACACTGTACGCAACTATTTGTGTCAAATACACCCTTCTTCCTTATTTGTTAATTATCCGTCGTTACTGCACGGATTCTCAGAGAACGACTTGCATTCACGGAAATTCCAATTTAATACGCGACCCCTGGTCGCGGTTACTGAAGTAATTTCAATTTAACTTTTTAATTATAAGTCGACACTCGGAGATAGGTCGTCGCAAGGCTTGTACATTTTGTTGCCTACGGCCGACAACGTCCTGTAATTTACCGCGAACCAAATTTAATACCGAAAAGCCATCTGTTCGTGATTTCAGCGTCCCTTGGCTACGAAGAATGGGAACCGAGGGTGAGTTTCGTTCTAGTTTCTCGCCACGTACCACGGGAAATTTGAAAAATTTTAATCTTTCAAAGCTGTCCTTCTTACCGCGATGAACGATCTATAAGGAGGAAGTTTAGGGCTCTGTTTCAACGTCGTCAATTTTTCTCTTACAGCCAAGTATAAAATGTAACAGCGTAAATTTTTTAAGTATGGTCGATAAATAACGCGAAAGCAAACAGATTTGTCACGCGTTCGTCAGAGAAAAGCTAAAACATCGTCCCCTATCGACTTACTAAATGATATTTTTATTAGGCTGAGTAGATGTTGAGAAATTGTATAGCTACGTGCGTAGAACGGAGCTGTTTAATTAATAAAGTTAGTGTTTGCTCAGTGGGTGTGATAACTAGCATTCTGCTGGTTTTGTGTCAATACGGCGTTTAGGCTGATCGTTGATTTATGGTAGCGATATATTCGTTAGTTGAGTTTCTGTTTCGAAACTGTAACAAGTTTGCACGAAGAATAATTTGCCTTGTTCGTTCACTCGACTCCAGACTTATTAAGTTACTTGGGATGTACGTTTCGAAAATTGTATCCCTGTGGCAAGCCAGAGTTTCGCTTTAACGTTCACCAAATTAAGTTTACTTTTAATCGAAATGCGAAATACAGCCGTTCTACGTACCAACACCATTTCGTACCAAGATATCAAAAATCACGCTGTTTGAAACTTTCTCAAACTAAAGGAAAGATCGAAAAATTGACGTTGAGAAATGTAGAACTTCGTAATTGAAAATAGTGGCGATCGATGTTTGGCTCGTGCGAAGATTTCTTTCAACGTATCGAGATGCAAATTGCAGTTAATACGAATTCACCGGAGTAGAAACCAAACAATGTCAGGGAAAATTTGTTTTACCGCTTTAATGCGTTGTTTCGTGGCTCAGGGAGGAGAGTTCAAGGTGGTTGGTCGCGAAAAAAAGGATGCACTTTTCAGGAAACACAGTGTAACGACGTTAAAAAGGGCAATACTTCTTCGCGGCCAAGCAACGTAGACCGTCGCGGTGTGTAACATTATTCCAAGGACGTTGTTTTGTGCGTATCTCGGTGCTGTTTCAAAAGTGTCGCAATTATGAAATCGTAGCCTCTTTTGCGCGTGTCCGGAGCACTTTTCTCTTTCGTAATACCAACTTCCTTTCTACTTCAATCAGGGAATAAAATATTTCGACGATTGAATGCATGGACAAAGGAAATGCAAACGTATACGTTTGGGCGGAATTTATTTTTGAATAAAGCGTTTCCGATATTTTACTGCACAGTAACATTAGACGATTTTTAAAGGATTGGACGTGAAAGAGAAAATTCGAGATATTTTCGTATACAGACTGGAGCACAAAAATATTTGGACACTTATCGTAGGAAAATTTTGTGAATATATTATACGTATGCGTTATACAGTTTTTTCAAATTTTATCGGCAGGACCATCAGGATCGTATTGGTAAAACTTGAAACTAATCTGAAAATGTATTTGATTGAAATGTATCACATTAAAATATCTTGTAGATTTTATATATATTTTTAGTTTTGTTTCAAACTTTGATCTTGTAAAATCTGTCCACTTTAATTCGCTTAATCTTCGATAATCTAAATGATACAAATTGTGTTTTATTATAGTACTAACAAATTTCGAAACGTTTCGTATATCACGTACAATATTATTCGCTAAACAATTCTTTTTTTTTATTGTTCAGTGAACAGTACTTCCGTGAACCATGTGTTGCGTTATTTCGCTTCTTTCCTTTTATCATACATACCGGGGTGATAAATATTCATGATGCTAGTATGTCTGTGTCATTCAGTGGAAAACAAGACATCGATGTGCATAAACGAGGATATATGTATAGGCGAATTTCAAAAATTACCGAACCGAAAAAAAAACAGAAACGTGAAAAAAGTGTTATCGTTGAAATGATACACCGATCGGGCGTCGAACAATGATAAAAAAAAAAAGAGGAAAAAATTTGGAAAGGAAGGAGGACTCAATTGTCCATGACGAACGTGAAAAAGCGTGAAACGTAATGGCGTCGATACAGCCGAAATAACGTTTCGAGATCGTAACTGAAAATTGTTAGCCGGGATGAGCGGCGTTTCATAAAGTTTCTCTATCCTGATGGGGTTGCTAGTTTTCAGAAAGTTTTACATAAAAGTTGAAAAAACGAAGAGCAAAAATAATTTCGTAAAAAATTTCACAATTTTACCGTATCGATTATTATTATTTTGACACATTTCTTTCCTCGGTGGAAACTAAAGCGAGATTCAGACATAAAAAATTCAAGCACCGCAGCACCGTTAAAACAGACATCACGATAAATCTTCACGTCCAATCGACAAATCCACCATTCACGTTTTAACCTCGCAAACTTGAGGCTATCAGATCTGAAATCGCGATAAGACTTGGTGACAATCGATAGTTCGCTCAGGATTCACTCAACGGCCAATGTTTCAATATTTGACGCGGTTCGCAGCTGTTGAATAAATAGCGGCTCTTCGTAGCGGCTAAGTGCGCTCGTGTTTTATCTACATCTTGCATCGAGTTGGCTAAACGGTTTTCCTATTCGAAACAGAGTAACATCGTGGTACAGCGAAGATGTATTGTCACCTGTGTATGCAGGTGTTCGCACGGTGAATAGTTCGCGATCAGAATCAAGTTTGAGGGAGTAACGTGTCGTAACACTCCACTGTTGACAGGGTTGATTGCGTAGGTTGTGCGTAAATGTTTATACGTGGACGCGAAGACATCAACTGGTTTGACAACGTGAATCGTTTAGATATCTCGCTCTGCTATCTCTCATAAGCTACGTAAGATAGAAAATCAGGCATTTCAGGAGACGCGTCGAGCAGATCTTTTATCTTCCTAAAGGTTTGTGGTTCGGTGCAATGAAACATCGTACAGTGGAATACAGTAGATTGGGAAACATTCTGCGTAGGATCAAAGTTAGAAAAGCGGGGTCATTGAAACGGAAGTCGAGGAAGGATTCGACGTTGTTGGCTGATATAAAACATTTTACGAAAGATTGTAGAAAAAGACGCGATATTGTAAGATGAAACAGTGGGATTGTTAGGATCGCGTCATAAACACTGGATGTAAGTATTGGATTGGCAAATAAGTGATTGCGGATTTTGTCAGTAGGTGGTATTGGCAAAGTCCGCAATCGCTTAGTTGCAAACCCAATGTATATGTGGCGGCATTCGACGACGGGACTTCCCGACGGCTTCGCGACACAAAATGCTATACCATCAAAGCGTAAGTCCGACATGCCCAATATACCATCGACATCCCTACGGTCCTTTCGCCGAATATTCGGAAGAATGCATACGCGGCAACGGTCGCGGATGTCTAACAAACGAACAACGAAGAAAAGAATCCGTTTTTGAACAAAAGATTCATTCCGTTTCGAACAGCGAAGTGCGAAGGGTCTAGCGTAACAGCAAAGCAAACACATTCGAGAAGCGTGATTGTTGATCGTTGATTGTTGACTGGTAATTGTTAAATAAACTATATTTTTGAACATCAAGAGTATTTCTTTGTCACTTACATCTAAAACCACCTCACATATATAAAATATCGTTGAAGATATTAAACTTGCTTAAAGTTCCAGCTCCGATCTCGCAATACCTCGATGCCTAAATCTCAATCTAACGCGGAAAATGGAACATTCTATGCACCTTTATATTCGTTTATAATTTGTCATATATAATATTTGTATTTATATTACGTTAAATTATTTATTACATGTAACAGTATGACGGTAGAATTCTGCTGAGTCTGAATTTAACTATAGTTGGCCAATCGACACGTAACAGTAACGAAAGGAATCAATAAATGAAACGGTCGGGTTTAACATCACCTTTGCGATGGTATAAACGTCGAAAATTTTGAACGTCTACGGATGTGATTTCCAACGACCACGGACCATTTGCCGTGAAGTGGCTGAAATAAAAACGGAATTGCACGGCATCGAAAGCGTGTCCCGGAAATTTTATAACCGATAGCGCGCCGGTTTCTTTATGCTGGCTGTAAAATCCTCCATTGGAGGTGGGATGAACGCGTCGACGGAATGTTAAGAGCTACGATGCCCGAGGAATTGTTTAATTAAACTAAACGCGGCCCGTTACCGGGTAAAAGTACGGGCCTCGTTAATTTCAACCGCCGCCGCGCGGCAACTTGAAATTCTACGTTGTCTACTTTATCGCCGGGACATTCTGGGAATTATTAGAGGGGAATTTAGCGCGATCTTGATGAAAGTTTAATTGTCCGGATTGCACAAGCGAGTGCAAGAAGGATTTCATCGTTGATGTAATCGTGAAAACAAGCTTGCGAGTGATTTGTTTCGAAGGGCGAATTTTGCGTGAAGCCCGGGAAGCGAAGTTTCAGCTTTCGAGAACGGAACGTTAGAGCTTTGCGAATCGTTATCAAAATTCCGCGAATAGGATATTAAATATAGTTCATTTGGATTTCGAAGAACATGGCCTGCGGCATTACCTGTGCCTTCAAAAGAAACTGCAGGGGAAGAGAATTTCAATTTGATAACTACATCGTCCCTCGTTCGTTTGTAACGATTAAAAAACTGGAAAAATCCATTTTAGATTATAAAACAAAAATATAGCGACTGAAGGATTTAAATAGAACTTGAAATCTGAAACATAGTGCATCGAATAACGCCAAAATCGTTTCTAGCACTAGAAAACTGTCCCTGAAACAGTTCCATTCGAATCTAACCACAATGTGGCAGTGTCCTCCAATCAAGACCAGTAGTCGACCAAAAAGTCTCGCCATTATCAACCACTCATTCGTCAGCCATAAAGGGTAACCAACCCTCGCGGTAGAGGAATTAACGAACTCCGACAAACTCTGCCGAGAGGATCCAACGTGTTCCACTTCCTCTATCCGTCTGCTCTGCTCTTGATGCACGTCTAAAGGATCGTGACCAGCTTCGAAACGCAAAAATCAAACTAGAAGAAGATCAAATAGGGCAGCTACGTTCTCCGATGTAAAGACCAGATAGATGTCCAGCTACAAACGTACATCAAACACGCAAAATCCAATGTGAGTTGGCACGTGACATGCGTATGAACGTGTACTTGTAACTGCAGGTTCCTGCTCCGTGCTGTCTTTGACGCGTAAGAAGTCTCAATATCGAGAGTATAGTGGAAATCATGTAGTTTCGTTTCTTCTATAAGATTTTTTTTTGTTAAGTGCGTGGAAAATTTATCGAGTAGCCGTTTAAAATGTTTTGGATAAAACCAATAAGTATTTCGGATGGTACTTCTTATTGGCTCACTCTGTATGTATGTAACTTTGCAAAAAAGTAAAGTAGTCGAACAAACAACCGGTAAAATATACCTGAAAACGTTTCAGAAATCTCAAAGAGTGAATTTGCATTCCAATTAATTTCGTCGTTGCTCGGGTGTAATATTTTAACGCTGGTAAAAACCTGCATTACGCGAACTTGCCCCGGCGCTATAATCGATACCAGGAATCAACCTATTAGATCGTTGAAATGGCCGAAGTTTCTGCTTCTATCGGTAATTTCAGAACGGCGAAAACTTTCCTGAGCTACGATCCAATTTGAATCTTGTGTTTTTGAACGTAACTATAACCATTAGAACGTATATACGAGTAGCAGAAAAAACAACTCTTAGATTTGTTACAGAAAGAAGAAAAGGGAGGACTTTATACTTAAATTTCCAATTTTTCTCCATTTTCTTTCTCTCTCTCTCTATATATATAGATGTATATATCTTTTTCTCTCTCGCTCTTTTTTATTCATGACAATAACAGTGGCGGAACAGGAATTTCATAGACGTCGAAAAACCGAGCGCTGGAAAACGAACTATTCACCATCGTTCGTACGTTCGGTTTGATCCATTTCATTCTATTGTTCCATACGTGAGGCATAAGATATTAAAGGGAAAAAGAAAAGGGAAAAATTAGTCCGTTTCTACGTTTCCTCTGTTAAAGAAAAAAAAAAAAAATTACCAGTAGATTTTCGAGTTTCATTGGACCATTAAACTGTTAAATATCAATATCTAGGTATTGTCGATCGTATATGCTACCTTAGCAAGGTATTCAGAGATTAAACCGAATTTCTACCATTGTATCGTACTTTATCGTGTTCTATAAACTCGGAGCTTTACATTGTGAAACATTTTCTTGAACAAATCCTTGCTTGAAATTTGAACCAACGACAAAGAACTCTGCGAAGCTCGAATATACGAAAAGTTATCATAAATATCTCGCTTCGATGCATCGTAACATCTCTATATTTCGGTTTATCGTTACGTCTATCGTTATGAGGTTTCTCCTAATGAAAATCAATCGTTAAAAATTTGTTAAATACATTAATAGTGGTTCGATTATTTTGAAATACTAGGAAAAATTCGGAGGATTCAGAGTTAAAATCGAACTTCTACTATCCTATTTTATTGCATTCTATAAACTCGTGAATCCATATCGTAAAAAAATTCCCGCGAATAAATTCCCAACTGAAATCCAATTCAACGGCGAATAGAATTTCTAAAACGCGACACACGGATGCGAAAACCCATTCAAATTCTCTCCGCCATTTGCTCTTTAAAACTAAATCGCCTAAAGACCGTCGTATAGCGGTGGCTGTATCATTGCCGTTTAAAGTTGTGTGTAGAAAAAAGAAAAATAAAAAGGAAAAGATACTTCGATAACCAGCTGCAGTTCGAAATATAAAAAATATTTCCACTTCCCGTGGGAGGATGACCCACGGCCGTGGGTGATAGAAAACGAACCGGAGGACGAAATGAACGCAGCGGCCGTAGTTTCTCCTTTGAATTCGCTCGATTGCGCGCGGATTAACGTTGGCCGGGGCGAAAAAGAAACGCGTCGCCGCGGGAAAATGTCAATATCAACGGTGGTGGCGAAAGAGGATGGCGAACGTAAAGGTAGAAAAAAAGAAGAGAGGAGAAATGAAAAGAAAAGAAGGAAGGAAAAGGAAGGGGGAGAAAAACGACGAGGGAAAACGAGACGCGCAGCGAGAGTGAATAATTCTCGCGTTTCACAGCGCGGCGTGGCGTGTCTCGACGAACACCGCGTTTTCTCGAGGCTGGTTCGCCCGCGAGTTCGCTGCTCCTTCAGAGCGGAGGCGTTTAAGCGGCTTAATTCCCAATAAGCTGCAAAGCTGATCTCCGCTGAATTCGCCATCCTCGCGTCACCATGCCGGTCACCTCGGCCTCTCGTTGTTCCGCGTGATTCTTAACGATTTAATTCTGAGCAGTGCGAAATAAACGAATTTGAAAATTATATCTCTTTTTCTTTATTCTTGTTGCCGTTGCCATTCGAGCAAAGGTGTCTCTGTATTCGGAGGAAATTTGGAAGTACGAAATACACGAGCTGCGTGTTTAAAGCTGATATACTATGAATTTTAGGAACTCTCGTATCAACATCGTTTACCATAGTGGCAATATTTCTTATATTTCTTATTAAAGATCAGCAGACGTATAGAATTAAAGATCGATATAAAATTCGAAAGACGTCTAGGAAGCTTAAGTTTCGCTACTACCATTCGGAATATTGATACGTTGAAAGCTGAGAGTAGAGACAACTTCGGTAGACGCGACCGGTGCTGGAACATTATCTGGAGCAGGCGCGTTTGCGAGGAAACTTGGCCAAGAACAACACACGGCAAAGATATCCCCCGAACCAGCCTGATCTCCGTCCCGAAGCATTCCGAACATTCTCCTGGTTGCTTTGTCTTCGATTCCTAGCTACGAACCTCGTATAATGACGAAAAAACATTGTACCGAGGAAAACGAAAGAAGAAGAACCACGAAAGACAACAAAAGTTGCCTCTCGTTCGAATCCAGCCTACCCGCAATATTTTAAGACTAATAAACGAGCGAATCAGCAGTCCGGCTCCTACTTCGAGCCTGCGTTATTTTTCCATTCAACGTGGAGAACTAAAGATTTGAAATCGTCTGGTTAATACTTTCCTGCTCGATAACGTAGCACGTAATATGTCTTCTTCCATTTAAAAGTTGTTCTACATTGGCTCGCGAAATTATTCGGAAACTTGTAACGATAAGTGAGTGTGGATATTTATGCAAATTCATATTTTTGTGAATATAATTTAAAAAATGAGACCTAAATAGAGAATTGTCATGGCCAGTAAAAATTATATAAATATTATATCGATATTTTCTATATTTTTCGATATTATATGTACTTTTACACCGTCAAATTTCCCATAAATACAAATACAAATCCGCGCTTTATTTATGACAGAATATACGAAACGAAACAATTTCTATGTATGTAGAATTGTTAATTATTGATGTTTGTAATAATTGTGGAATTTTATTTTAACTACTGCCCTTTTAATTCATTTCTTTATTACTCTCGCAATTATCCTTTAATTATCTTTTAATTTCGATATCTGAACTTCTCCCTTTGACGAACTCTTTTTACTTCACAAGATCGGAATGAAGCAATTTACATAGAATTATTATTTATTGATACGTGTTATCCGGACGTTGCGATATTCTTTCAGTTATTTACGCTTTCATTTCTCATTTTAATATACTTTGCCCGGTCTTTGCGATTTTCGCGGATATTAATTTAATATACGTATAAAATATTATCCGAATTCGACGTGATATAAAATTATTCTTATTCCTGTATATAAATAATGCAAATAATTATACAGAATCAACAAAACGTGTATTCTCTCTAAATTACATTTTTTCCATAAATATCGTCTCGACCTTGATCTTTTAATAGCACCAAATCGAAAGAGTAGAAGTTGAGATCTCGTTTATCATAAATCGCACAGTGAAAAATGATAACGAAAAACATAGGAAAAATAAAACTACGACAAATACACGAAACATATTGCTTCTGAAAGTAAGAAATGGGTTAACTTGTGGCTACCAGAGAAACTAGTAGTCTGCCGCGTTTTTCAGCCGGACCTCGAGGGTAATTGACTTGCGGAGAACTCAAAATCTTGTCGGGAAGTTTCCACTGGCTTCTTTTTGGTCGTGCGAGCGAGAATTCTTAAACAGTTGAAAGTATTATGACGCTGTTCGGGATAAGAGTTATGAAGTTTCCCGTACATCCAACCGGTCGGTATTCGCCGAGCTTCGGTACAGCGTTCTCGCGAACCAAGAAGAGAGAACGTAAAATCACGAAGAGTGAATGGAACGTTAGTGTTAGCTTCTAGGGAAGAGAAAGTGAGAAACGCGTGGTACGCTGGGTTACCGAACACGACGTAATCGTGGAAAGTTGCTGGGAACACGGATAAGTCGATTAACGAAACGAAGCTTTTGGATTATTCTGATAGCGCAGCTACGGTCCGTTTAACTGAATGATCGTGTTCTTCAAGAATAGTATTGTGAATCTTGGCTTCGCGAAAGAAAACCTCGCCTTATTCAGCTACAGACGTTTACATTTGCTTACAATTTCCAGTGAAATTTCTCTAGAAACTTTCTAAATCTAGACATTTTCTGCGTTAAATTAGTCGCCTTTCTCTGGGCGGGAATTTAACGCGTTAAATTAAAGAACAAAGTAAATCGAGGAACCATTCGACGTATAAGCCAGTGTTAGTCGAACGATTCGATGGAAAACTCGGAGGAAAATCCGTTGGAAGTGTCGGGTATAGCGAACATCGATTGCACCGGTGTTCGGCGAAGATAACGACGGGCCAGCGAAAAATAATATTAATCCATTGAGTATGCATTATTCATAAGACGACACACGCTGTGTGCAGATAGAATGTCGGTTTATCTGAAACACGTGCACACGTACGCACACGCGAGCCGACCAGCTAGCGAAACGAACGTTAGCGAAGGAAAAAGGAACAGGCAGAAACAGAGGTAGGAACGGCGGAAAAGACTGTTCCTCGTCACGTAACAGAGTTTCGAGAGTTTTAACTCGATCATGCCCGCTGCTGATGGATCGGATAAGTTGGCAGGGTCCGCGATTTATTTTCCTCCGCGGGAAAAGAAGGCGAATTAGGTATTCGACGAAGGTGACTCGTGGAACGAGCTAGCTATTCATTCTTTTCCTCGAACCCCGTGCACGAAAAACTCTACCATCCTCGCGAGTTACGTTTCCACGCGACGAGATTTATTATACGAGGAAACTTGGTCCAAAACCGTGGATTTTATTTCGTTGTTACCTCACGCAGCAACGAGCTACGTGTGTAAGAGCTATGTATATGTATAGGTGTGCACAAGCGTGGAAGAAAACGAATTGTTAAAGTTTGTTAAGTCCAGTTTACAGCGTGGAACGATCGATGTTTGTGATTTAACGCGATTTAAAAACTACGACGTAAGCTTCGTCTTTTGTATAATACATTTCGTTGGAATATTTAGAACGAAACGAACGTTACGGGTGTTCGATGATTAGTCATCGTTCGTTTTATCGTATCGTGTTAGCGGAGAAAAGAATTTCTCGATGAACCTGAGAAACGTAGTCGAGTCTGTGGAACGGTGTAGACCGGGTGGTTCGTATTAATCGACGTTGTAATTAAACCATGCACCAGCCGCCCTTTAATATCCAGCCTTTGAGTACTCGATCGAGAGACTGGTTCTTGGTTTTGTCCGTAAGGGTTGATTAAGCCTGCAGATTGAGTTGAATATTTCAAAGAGTGAATTTGGAAATTCAAAAAGGGCCACGTAAACGTGTAATCTGGAAGGAAATATTAGATTTCGCGAGTCCGACGATGCGCAGACTAAAAATTCGAAAACTCCTAGATTCGAAGTTTGCAGAATTCAAAAGATCATCTAGTACACTTTTCGCGTCTTTTATCATTTGTACGAGCCAACCAAATTTATGCGTACCAATTATATACATATTATTATAATATACTATATATATATATTTATTTACACGTATAAAATCTTATAATAAAACATATATAACATATATTTGTTGAAACAAATTTCTGTTTCTATTAATTCCTACTTATTCCACGTCCTCGGTTACGTCCATAAACATACGAGTTTGCATACGATTCTTTGTATTTACTTAAAAAATTAATACTTTCGAGTTATATCACGTTCGAACGAAAGATTCGCGACTACTTTGAAAACTCGCAAAATGGAAATACATCGCGTAAAAGGACAAAAGTCCGAATACTACGAGAAGCCTTCCTGTTTCATCCGAATGATAAAATTTCAATTTTTCTCGAAAATTCCCCACTGGACATCCTCTTCTTCGAGCCGAACGAGAGAAAATTTTCCCCGTCATAATCGATTTCACCAAAAAGTGCGGAATATACAGGCTGACTGGCACGAGACGACGCGGTTGGCAAATTCGATAAGAGAAACTTCAGCTCGGACGTGGCTGGAATAATTTCCCGAAACACCATGAAACCACCCCTAACAAGACCTCTCCCAACGAGAGGAAAAAAAATACGTCAAACAAGAGAACGGGTGTTTAGGAAAATCTCGTTGACATAATCGAACGTATTCTCTGGAGATGTGTAACCTCGGAAGATCTGTCAGGTAAACAGGATGTCGGTACACACGTTTGTTATGCATGCACCGGATATGCATACGATGGTTGAAGGATGCATATGTAATCTCGCGTGAATATGCAGCGTGACGCGATTACTGGTGGCAGGCAGAGCTTGAATTTGCCGCGACAGTGCATTTTTGCGATTGTTCCGTCATGATATGCGCGAAAGAATATCGTGCAATGTCCGTTAGTAAAGTTTGTTGTGTGTGTGTGTGGTGTGTCCATGGTTGACAGAAAGTTGACGCAAGATGCTCGTTATATAGACAATGACCATATGCTACCTTATCTTCGTGCGAGATATTTCAGTGATCGAAGGAAACAATGTTTTCAAGGATAATGATATGCTCTATGAATACACGTAGACACAGAACACGTAGATAATTTTATCACGTGGATAAAAACTGCTCAGAAATGTATAAAACGTGATGCTGTGAGTTATTGACGCACACTGACATAGTCTTTAAATTACCTATGCATACATCTACGTTAACAGTTCAACGCGATATATTTTCCAAATTGTCACATACATAAAAATTTCTAGGATTTCATCGAATCCGCCTTTCCATTTATAGGTTGATAACGCTGACTATTTATTTGATATTAGGATATTTTGATAGAACAAAATGGACCATACGTAATTCGATAAAATAATATAAAACGGGAAATGTGTATCCATTATTTCCTTATAAAACGAAAAGAAACTTTTCGGTAGACCTAATATTTGTTCCTGAGGGTAGCGTATGAAACGCCTGATCCTTAAATTTCCCCTCTGTTCCGAAGCTACCCTTCTCGAAATACAAATCATTCGTATCAAGGTTTGCTGTTTCACAGAATCTGTACCCTAGCCTCGTACATAGCTCTTTGATATTTTTGTCGCGCTCGGAACAAACGATAGAACGCGACGCACGTGACAAGTTCTCCTAATTAAACTATATCGTTGGTGAATAATTTTCCGATCGTATTCAATACGAGGTCGTTTCACGGTGAAAAATTAGCAAGGACAAACAATGACAATCTCGACCAACGCGATCCTGATATTAAATTTTCCTCGAAGCAATTTCGAAGAAGAGAGAAGATTCTACGTAAATTTCGAAGGAGAACGAATTCCGCTGAAGAAATTTTTCAGCTGCCTCTCTACATCTCTTTCGCTACCGTGTCGAGTTGAAGCAGACGTACCGTTTGATGAATGGTTCTGATGGATAGTAGGATTACGATCATCCTTCATCGAAATTGTTCGTTACTCTGAAACTGCACCAGCTTCTTGACTGGATCGTGTTACTAATTCCTTGGTGATTCCAGGATTTTTCACCTCGACGGTTTTTATTGATTCGAATGGTGAGTAATCGAGAGGATTCTCGATTTATCGGGTTAGTTCGTTTCGTGTTTGATGAAGTTCTTCGTTCCATCCAAGATTTTTCCTTGATAGATTTTTCCAAAGTCCGTCGTCCGGCGATAGATTTTTCTATTCTAATGGATTATTACTCAATAGGCGATTATATAAATTGAGCGATTAGAAAACCGAAGAATATTATCACATATATAAAATATAATACGAGTATAATAAAAATAGAAACTATGTAAGCGTGTCACTTTTAAATTTGAATAGAATACCATCGAATAAAACAAGTAATAAAACTAAAAATCTTCCTTCTGCTCAGCTTAAAATTTACGTAGAAGCTCTTTGCAAGAGTAGAGGAGATTTAATATTGCGATCGCGCAGCTGGCTCATCGCAGGAGTGCATTATCGTTGATGCAATTCGTGAGAGTGATAATAAAACAAACACCCCTTTCGTTATTATACGCCGTTTTCTTATACACCTCTGATAAGAAATTCTGCCATGAACGTTGTAAAAAGTAATTTTTTATTCGATCGGTTCTCGATGCCCGTAAATACAAAAATCATAATGAAATATAATTGTGAGATATTTATTTAACAATGAAAACGAGCCAGTCGAGTGTTATTTTATTTCGTTATGGTCATTCTATAATATTGAATATACTTCTTATCATTTTATTTAATATATCACGATTTAATAATTCACACGAAAGTCCATCTGCAATCCAATATCCCCGTAAAACGATAAAAATAATGGTATTCGAGCGTTTTAGCGTTAACCACTGAAAACTTTTCATCGATGAATCAGCCCGTTCGATTCCCTATTAACTCTCTGCATCGTTACAAACGTTTCGTCCTCTCCTCTCCTTCGCATCCTTCGCGAAAAGCTTGCCCGCGTTTTTGCAAAAAAGAACCTATTTTGTTCAATATCGCGTTTCATTTGCCGCGTATAAAGCACGGCTCTACAGAAATGTAGAGACAAAAGGGATCTCGGCAAGTGGTGAAATTTCACGGAATTCCAAATCGACGATTGATTAATCGTTAAATAATCGTGCTAGACTGCCTGCAATTTTAACGCGTTCAGGAAGCTTTAAAGCGGAGGATGTGGGCCGAGAATTTTCCGGAATTTACGACTCCCTTTCACGACCCCATTCTTGAGCAGCCGCGCTCTCTTCATGCATCCTGCAGCTGCATCCTAACCAGAACCTTTTCTCTGCCTGTGAAAATGCATCAAAGGGACGTCTGGTCTCTCTGAGACCCACTCTGCCGAAGATTCGCCGAGAATCTTCCTTAGCTATTCGCTAAATCTCACGATCGTCCTGCGATTCTTCCGGTTGCTCTTTCGCGCCCTCGTCTTCTCTTGCTTTGTTACAACTGTCTTTTCCTCCTTATTTTCGCATGATATCTGTTACGTAAATTATTAACTTGTTCGCGAGCCAATCCTTTGCTCGATGAATTTATAAATCGTACTGTGTTCTGTAAATTTTCAAACTCGGCGCAACGAACTTAAATCATCGAACCTCTGTCTGTAGCTGAGCTTACCGATCGTATTTTCTGCTTAAAAAATTCCTCGCCGTGGCAAAGCTCGCGTATTCCGACAAATATTAAAAAAAATCAAGGCATTGTAACGAAAACGATAAATCCTCTGTCCAATTAACGACCTGAAAATTCCGGCGTCTCTGCAGTCGGTTCATTAAAAATTACAACAAAAACCACCAAATTTTTCCTTTTCTTTTTTCCACCTTCTTTCTTTCTGCAATCATTAACTGGCTCGAATCTACACGGTCTCCCGTATAGTTATACGGGGAACCTCGGCATTCAAGTCACGCGAACACGCAATATTCACGCTGCGATACTCGTTCTGTTTCTATTTCTCTCTCATCAAGAATGATTGATGCGAAACAATATTAAACGTAATAATGTTGCACGCAAAAATTATTTATTAGATTCGAAGGAACGGTCGAGCCTCGCGTTCCTTCATATGCGCTCGGCAAAACGAAGAATCGGATATCGAATTTGTCTCCGTCGTTTCTCCATGTCGGACAAATCGTTCGATAAAAAAAAGATAATTTGTTTAACGCTACTATGTTTCTACGTATCACTACTGTTACGAATATTGCACATATATTTATGTATATCGCGTGTGAACGTATGTACGCTATTATCCTTTTATACGAAATCCAGTTGTGGGCCACTTGTTCGTTAGAGTAACTTACAGCTCGCGTGCTACGGAATGCAAATCGTCGCGTTATCGTCCGGTATTTCCAGCGCGCTAACAAGCCGCTGGCCTGATAGTACGACCGTTTGATAACGCGTTTGTATCGGCTAATTGAACGATAACAGAGAGGTCCAAGCGTATTACAACATTTTAGCGACGTGCTCCGGACTGCTAATCGCCGGCTTTGTGAAATGTAACCGGCTATTTTGCCGGAAATCGCAGTATCGAGTTAAATGTAACGATTAAGGGTGCAAGAGATTGCGGCTTGTCTTTCGTTTCGATGTTGCCCTATCTGTTTCTTAAGGTAAATTATTTCCATAGATAAGGGGACTGTGCATTAAAGACTTCCGAATAGTTACAGGAAGATAAGATCTCGAAATTAGGAAAAGCAATGCGAAGTCGTAAAGTAAGTCAATGTAAGAGTCGGTTAAATTTTAGTCTTCGGAATATATCGGTGGAGAAATCAGTGAAATTTCACCTATCTACTCATTTTACTTATTGCTACATTATATTATTATATTATACTTATTACCATATTACTATATTATATATATGTAGTATGGTGGAAGAAAGGCCTAAGAGATATCGGGTTAACCATAAAGAATGTCGCGAGAGCCGAAGCGTCGTCGGGTCCATCAATGTGTCGTCGGTCCTTCGATGGAATAGTTTCGTAGAAAAGGTCTACGTGATCCTGGCCACGGGTGTTTGCGGACCACATGCGTGGTAGGGCTAAGAAGAGACAAAGGGATGCTGGAACAGTCGGTGTCAGTAGAGGAGCCAGAGAGTGTGAATCGAGAAGTTGAGAGCCGAGTATGAGAATAAGACGTACGACGATATTGTAATCAGTTTTTGTATTGGGTATTGCTTGTTAAACTAAAACTAAACTCAACTCCAAATAAAACATCCTTACTTGTCCTTGCTCTGGACCCATTTAAGATACTATATACATATCACCTGATAGAGAAAATTACTTTCTTTTCTTTTTAGTATTTCTTTAAATAGAAACCATCTTCTTTTAATTTGTTTAATCTATATATTTCATTTTTTTACTTTTTAATCTTGACACATCGAGCTCAATTACGTGGAAGAAAGGCTCTAGGCAGACAATCGTTTCCGATAAAAAAAATATCAACTTTTTGAAATTATATCGTATCGTCGTCGGAAATGAGCGTATGTTGGAAATTTCAGCTTTCCAACTGGACGGGAAGTGGGCGAAATTCCGCTTACAAAATTCCATCCAAAGAGACAGACAAACAGCAAGATAAACTAAACGAAACTCGTTAATAAAGACAACGCTATATCAAGGTATATCTCAAAAACACATAATTTTAGGTAACAAGCCGTTAAACAATCTTTGAAAGAGCACAAGAATTTTCCAGACCAACTTGTCAATATACTCTGTTCGTACTAAGCAAAGTCGACAAACATATTAAGACTATAACTCGCGGATTTTTTTCGATCCGTAAAATCGTCGGAACGATTACGAACGACGCTGTACCGGTGACGCGGAACGATATTAAATTTACAGAATGTTCGACGTCGTCGTTATAACAGGCTAGATTTACGTCGTTGCAGCGCGCCACATTTACGTCGAAATAAAATGTCACCCGGAAAACGTAACTCGTCCGACGCGACACCGTAACGTACAAGCGTTTTTTCTTTCCCTTTGTTTAGTCCGCTCTTTTATTTCCGTTACTCTTTTACTTCCTTTTTTCTATCCTTTTCTTTATGTTTCTCTTTTTTTCTATTACTTATAACTACAGAACTTTTAATATTCAGTCGGACGAACGATAATTTATCTCGATGCGTAAAATACGCGATATAACCGCGATAACTAATTATGAGTTATTAACCGCCAAGTAATATCGTTAGCAGAATCGTGAACGTAGAAAAGTTGGCCAGCTATTGTTCGTGAAATATAATTGACTCAGAAACTGCATTACTCCGCAATATTTAATTCCTTCCTGTGTATATTGTATTTCGTTACGTCGATATAATTCGGGTCACTGATTCCTTTCAACCTTTCTCTTATTTTTTACCTCTTTTTTTCCTTTCTTGGTTGTCTATCTCGCGAAGAGGTAGAAATAGTTTTTGGAATATGCGCGTGTATGTGGAATTTTATATTTAAATAAAAAGTAAGAGAATTTGTCCAACGTCGATAGGCAGAGTCTTCCTCAATCAAAATCCGAGCAGTGAAATAACATGTATCGAGAATTTACGTAATGCGAACATTATCAAAGGAACATAGATAAAGCGAGCCACAAGTCGAGGAAACAGAAGTTCTATAATTTGAAAAGAGGATAGTTGATCGTTCGGTTTCTTCAAACTTTATAAAATTGCAAGATTTAGGTAGAAATGATTAGGTTGTTCGAAAAGTTTCTTTCGTTTTAGAAGGAAATAATAGACAATGTTTTCTGTTTTGTATTAGTTCATCGAATTATGCACCAACATAATAATGGAAATATAACGAAATGGATCATACGTAATTCGATAAAATAATATAAAACAGAAATTTTGGTTCATCTATCATCACCTTTACCTACGTTTACGCGATGTCGATCCTTTAAACAACTTTCAAAAATTTCTCATTCGAAATATCCTTAACGAAATTACTTGTGCTATTACTCAGGATGGCGATCGTATTTAACAAAGAAAATGATGAACTTTTCTAACTCGAAACGCGAGATGTCGCACCTTCGATCTCAAGTCGATTGCCGGAAACTGCTACAAGTCGGTGACTTTCTCGTTAAACAAACTGTAACCAAGATCGCCTGTAACCGTATCTCAAAAACCAATCTTAGTTGCGAAGCTGGATCTTCGCTTTCAAATCCCAACATCGAGAAAAACATGTTCTCTCGTCGTTCAACTTACACACAAGCTTATTTACATTGCGAACGTTTCCGTAATTAATTTTCTGTGCCGTGAGTCGCGTATTACTAGTCATAAACTCGCGACCTATCCAAACTATCTGGCTCACGTTTCCGAGGAAAACGCTTTTCCCACCCTTTCTCGACGCCAGATTCGTTAATCATCCCCTTGGCTCTCTCGGTGAATCCACCGTAAGGAAGCCGAGTATATCGAGGACTAATCGATAATTCGCAGCGGTTGGGGCGTTCCGTGACGATCCTTCAAAAGTTTCGTGCACGAAATTGAGAAATTAAACCGACAGGATGGTGAGAACGGAGGGATGGGGTTTATAAGCGGGCCATGGGGGTTGGATGTTCCGGCGAAGAAGCCACGACATCTCCGGATGCGAAGTCGGTAATTTATTTCGTATCGCGGCATCTGAATCGCAAATTGTCCGGGCTTATGTGGTCCTCGTTAATTCTATCGAACAAATTAGGTTTTTTATCATATAATTTCAAAGTAGTAATTGAGTTAATCGAAAACCAGAGTGATTGTGCTCCATTTTCTGGAAATTTTTTAATGTCAATGATAGAAGAGATAATTTTTGTGTCTGATTTTTCAAAGATCGAAGAATTAATTCTTCTATAAATATCTTTAATAACTTTGATAAAGTTGACGATTTTTTCAAATAGCAAGACATTCTCTAATGGATAAGAGAGAGTTTGTTAACAAATTTGGAATCTATTTGACGAGAATTAGGAATTGTAGAATATTTCTTGCTCTTCCGGAGAACGACAAAAATTGACAGGGATCGTCTTTTGTACGAAACTTTCGAGTATTACATAAAATATTTTTTAATATAATGGGGATGAATCCCAAACGAGTTTGATTATGAATTTCAGAATAATAATCAAAATAAATTTCATATCGAATATAGAATAAATTTAATTAACGAATTTGACGTAGGATTGTGTCGTTAATTCGAAAAGACGGTATTGTTCTCGAATGAATTATACCTCACGATGATAAAGTTAAACGTATAGAAATTTTTATTCATCTAATTATTCGATTATCAGTTTGTAACAAATGAAATTAATTTATATCCCCACGAATCAAATTCGGTATTATTAAATTGTGTATATAATCAATATCGTTGATTTCAACTTTATCGAAGAGAATAATTGATAACTTCAGCAACAAGATTTGTATAGAATTTTAAATGGAGAACAAAACAAAATAGTAAAAGATAGACGAAGTACCTGATCGAAAGATCAAGCGGTAAGTGACATTTAATAGAAAAATCGGCTTTACGTTGGATTTTAATAATGTTGGAATAATTGAGAAAGGTTAATTAGCATCAAGTGAATTTTGGACCTTTGATTAAACTTTGGATCGTGCTTCGCTTCTTTCGACGTAATCTGTGTGGTCTTTTGTTGGTACTTTTTGAAGTTACAATAGCGCGAGGTAATAAAGAGGAGCGTATTGTGGAATCAATGTGACTATAATATAAGAAGAATTTAGAAGTTTTAATTATGGCTTAAGGTACTTATTAATCTTATCAAAAAATTGTATGCAAATTTACTCGAGGATTATAGGAGAGATTTTGAGTTCTTAATTACGGCTTCAATCACTATATGCTACTTCATGAAGCGAATAGTATGACGTTTAATTAAAAAGTAGACGCGAGCAAAAAGTAAATAGACCGAGTTTTCATTTTTCATTAAACCACGAAACTGGCGCAAAATAGACAAAGCTTAATAACCCTTCTACTACGATTGACATATTGTAAAATCTTAAAGCAAGAATATTAATTTTTAATCGATCTCGTAGCTTCTAAAAATAAAATATACCGTTGTTACGTTACACGCGTTAATGACAAACTAGCAATTGTTCGGTTGTTGATTCAAAAAATTATTTACGTGGCAGCTGGCCAATTAACTCCAAGTTTAACGTTGCGAAAATAAATGCGAATCGGCGAAAATTTATCGTTACTGTTTTATACAGCCGTGTAATCACCGCGATAATTACATTATAATTGCACGGAAAGTCGGTCGCGTATTTCGTTAAAAAATAAACCGTGCAATTTCCACTCCATGAACTAATTTTCGGTTATTTCGAGCACGACCGTGATGAAATTTTGTTTATAAGCTATCGTTCTATTCTTTTGTAAACGTTATTCGAAAATCCGCTCTCGCAATAACAAGCAACTTATTATATTACGATTCGGTATGTTACACCAATATGCTACACGTGCTGGTTGCTTATTGAAAAGATGTGTACTTTAAAGTTTGCCAGTTATGTAGATACTACGGTTATTACGTCTAGGAAGAGGATTATGAGATATTCGAAACTTGAAAAGACACTTATCCCTTCAGCATCCTCAGTTATGACTCTTGTTATATCGTTACTTACAATTAGCTCCAACTCACTGTACAATGAAAAATTATTGTCGTTCCTAAACATTTACGGTACGATGGTTATCAGAAAATGGAGAAAGTATCTTTTCTTATATAGGGAATAATTACGATACTTTGGAAACATCGTAAAATTTCAAAGGCGAAGGACTAAAATCCCTAACCGAGGTATTACAAAACAAAATTAAATTCATAACCAAAGAAAACACCGAGTAGTTAATTTTGAACAAATTTCAATCTGGAAGAAAATTACATTTTCTCGCTTGCGGATTAAATCCAAGTGTAAAGCGGAGCTCCATTTATCATTCGCGAAATATATGATCAATTTGTAAAATCACGCGCAAAAACCTTGTGTTACGTATACAAAAACGTCGTTTCGATTCATTTCCTTCGAAAAAAATTCAGTACAATGATTAGCAAATCGATGCACAAGCGAAATCGAACGAAACATATTTGTAATACGGCCAGAAACGAAACAAGAGCTTTCGTAAACCGCGTTCTTGAAATATTTACCGAAACGTCGCCGCAATTGCGCTAGTTCCAACAGCAAGTTCCATTGTGGTTGCAGTGCAAATTTACTTTTAACGGGGGGGGGGGTTACAGCTGCCAGATGGACAGACAACTTTTAACGACATGGTTATCGCCATTATTGGTTACATATTGGCCGTTAAACCCGATCAGTTATAAAGCAGATTGAACTGGTGGCAGTATTTTGACGCTTGCTAATCCCTCCGCCGCGTTTCGAATAATTTAAGCGCTTAAGAGACGCGAGTTCGTTGTATCGCGCCGTTTCAACGCCATTTCGACCGTCGACCCGCCCTTTCAACTCGAACCGGAATTACGTGATGCGTGTACACTCGCGGGAAACTCTGGTCCCTTTTCCGGTCCCTGGCAATTCAACGCTAGGCGCCATTCAATCTCGAAACGTTTGCGTTTCGCACTTCGGGGCGCGACGTTTCGTTAAATGTCTCAACGTCTTTCTGTATGCTTGCAGCTTTTTCTATTTCCTTTTGGCAAAGTACGGAAAAGGGAATGAAAAGTTGAGAAAGTTCGCGTTAATGAGAAATAATTGGAAAAATGTTGTTCCGCGATGTTTTCCTTCCAAGAAATTTAATTAAAATACGTTGCTCGAGAATCGTAATTCCTGAATTTTTAAGTAATATCCATTTGACTTGGACGGTTTATTTCGCAAATGTTTCGAGAATATAGAATATTTCGCAAATATTATGGCGTTTCGTATTTCTCGACAAATTATATTCCCATTTAGAATTTTCTCAATTTCCCGGGTTTTATAGCTGGCGGGAACGTTAAACACAAGTAAAAAAATAGCTCTAACTAACGATTTATGCAAATAACGAACGTTTTGTTTGACACAAAAATAGTAAGAAGTACGAGACGAAGATTAAACGGCGAAGTATCGAGAGGAAAATACGCGAACGATTGTATTTGACTCGGAAATCCGTCAAAATCAACCGAAGCAACGAAGCAGAAGGGAAATTCGATTTGAATTTGGCCAAGTTTAGATTCGCTTGGCCTAACCTGCGATAACGAGGTCGTCGAATCTGAAAGGCACGTGAAACGATCTATACTTTCGATGGAAAATCGATATGCTTGTGAAACAGCCGGCCCGAGAGAACTCTCGAGTTTATAATACAGGCTGTTTCAGCCGTTACAAGTGCCGGTTAACGAGTTCTCCGTTAAGAAACGTTTTGCTCCTTCCTTTGTTGCAAAGAAACCGTACAGCCTTCGTTTCTTTCAAGGACGTGATAAAAATATTCGATTTTAACGTGCTTTACTTTTACCGCGGTTAAAATTCTGTAACATACGAAAGATATATACGTGAAACGCGATATCATAAGTAGACTGTGAATATTTACGCATTTATAGGTTTAGACGCGCAAAAATGTAGAAAATGCGTATAACACGTGAAAATATGTAAAATAGCCAAAATTTAGTACGCCATTTAATGGATAAAACGAACATCACCGGCCAGAATTTTTACAATTTATACTGCTACAGGTTTGTTCGAGGCGTTTCATTTATTTTGTAATCTTTTTTTATCCTTTCCTCGGTTATTTAATTTATTTTATCATTTGTTTTTAAGCACTCGCCATTCTCGTTTACCCGTAAGAAGTCCACGCTCGTTTTACGCACAGCAGAGTAATACACGTGCTTTGTCGCTGAAAATACGCTGAACCGAGGTTAACTGGTCGATTCGATGTTCGAGCGGAAATTTCGCGAAGCCACGTTCGGTTGCATCAACTTCGATAAAGGGTTGAGCGTAATTTTTACAGAAAATTTTTATGAAAATTTCCAAGTTGCCTGAAAGTTAAACACCGGCCTCTTGATTTTTTTCATTACAACTTGGGGCGAAGTCTCGCCTGAAACTAAACCACTCGACCGCACCGACCAGTTACCAACGGCGGTTCAACATTTTTCGAACTTTCTTCCCTGCATCGCTACTTGCATCGCTTTATTATATTATCTGCTTAACGCTTGTTCTTGTACATTACACGATAAACACTTCATCTTTGTTTCGTTTATCGTTCGCGAGGCCTAAGATTCTGCACAATAGACAATTGTATATACATAAGTGTTATATATATATATATATATTTATTTATTTATTTATAAATTTATAGAAAATTGGAAGGTGGAAAAATATAAAAATCCTCGTTCCGATATATTTATACCTTTTAGTAATTTTAATATTTATAATGTTTACGTCACTATACTTCTCTGTTCACCCAACAACGAAAATGCTAATTTCGGCGATACTTTAAGTCGCCAAACCCCTCTTTTTCATTCTAACATGACTTTCAGCGAGGTAACCGAGCAACGCCTATAATGTCTGGCCTAAACGAGAGCGAGGAATTCGCGTTCCTTTTCAAAAGGACTCTTTCTTCTGGATTATGGCGTCACTCCTTAAAGAAAGAAAGAGGGGAAGTGAGCAAAAGGAAGGAAGAGTCGGCTCTAAGAAGGACGTGGTCGCTCTATAGTCGAACGAGATCCGCAAAAGGAACCGCATTCATCAAGATTCTTTTCTCCGTTGGTTATGTGGGGACGGCTGAACAAAAGCCTGGAAAATATTAATTTAATGCCAGGACGAAAATTATGCGTCATAGTAAATCAACCTCTTCCCTGTTCTTTTGTCCAAAAAGTACCGCTCCTGGATGCGTGGTCTTCTTCTGTTACCGGTCAACCAGACCGACGTGACCCTCGATAGAATTTCTGCTCGACTTTCGCGCAAGTAACGAACGAACCGCGAAATTGAATGCTAACAGGCTATTGTCCACGTCCAGGAGGAAGAAATATTTTTAGAAACATCAAAGAGCTTGAGAGAGATGTTTACGAGTGAGAAACGATTATTCTGAGATAAATGTGGTTTCTTTGAGCGTCGAATAATTTCTTCGAATTCCGCTTAAAAATGAGACAGAAGCTGGAGTTTATGACTTGCAGACTCGTTCGATGAAGCCAACGAACCTCGTTCCTCGATACATTTAATTTGTGTAGGAGAATCGTCGAGCGATATTTGCTGGTAAATAAAAGAAAAAGAAGCGAAAAGGAAATCTTGTCGTTGTCTAGCCCCAAGTCTCGTCTGCTCTCGTTAAATGGCACAAAAGATGGCATTCCGTTTCTGATTTATAATACTTCCACGGCATAATTTCAATTCGTTTGCGATAAAACACGGCCGAACTTTTTAACCCTGGCATTCAACGGCTGAAACGCGGCGTTCAATTCAAAACGGAACAAAAGAGAAACGTGTTTATAAATTCTCCAACGAGACGCGTTAGCGCGCACAATATGCCTGTTCCTCTTGCTTTCGGATCGACACTTTTGTTTCCCCTGATTTAAACCAGCTCGAACAGACTTTGTAAAACCTGCCTTTAAAATTCATTATACTCTTTTATTCGATCGTTTCTTTATACCAGTCTTGAGTATTGGTTGAGATTGAAAGTTACAGAACCAACATGTTCTCCGCATTCATGCGACTTATGCTTATAAAATATTCTGCGCGCGTAAATCAACGAACTTTTCATTTTCCAATTAAAGTTGGACGACCCACGCGGAACCATATGGAAGACTTACATCCTATTCGCGCGAGAATATGAAAATTGTCGACGAAAGTTCTGCCATTTCTACATTTGCAGCTTCTTAAGAATACCTTGCAGAAGTCAAATCTTCGCATCGAGATCAGAAGGAGTCGGGAAGTTCGCAGTTATCGTTAGAAGCGCGACATCCAGGTGAAACTGTGTACGTGCCAAGCATACTTAAGAACTTCTGGCAAAGTCGAATCGGCCAAATTAACTCGTTACCAAACCATGACATAATAAAATCCATTCCGAGCCGTCATCGCTTTGGTATCGTATATAATATCTTGGTTAAAATCAAAATTGATACCAAGGAATAAAGGGAACGAGCAAATGTTCCATTTCCTAGTGACACTTGTTGAAAATTGTGGATCTTAATTGTCGAGATAAAAGTAAAGGAACGCTAAGGTTACACTTAGAATTCATATTAAGATAGTTTTAGATTTATTTAATAAAAGATTTCCAGGATCTTCGTCGATATACATTTGCACTCTCTTTGTCTCACCATCTTCCATACAACACTGCCAACGAAACAGTTACATTCATCTGTTTTACGAGATGCTGTGCACACATATACTTCCACACGTTCCATACTTCCACACTACGCGACCAATATAATCTAACACACAAAATTATACATATTTCAATAATGCTAACTCAAATCTCCATGGAAATCAGAGTAATCCTTTTCTTTCGCAGAGAGTCAGGGAAGAAATACGATCGTGCGTCACCGAAAAATGTTATCGAATTAGAAGTGTTATCGAGAAAAAATGGCGAGAAACCAGACTAACGATCATCGTGACCTATCCTCTGGTCTATCTTTATTGGCCCATTCTGCGCTACTTTGACGATTTTGGCTGCATGACTCGGATACTTCAACCAGATCGTATCAAGTATCGATATATCGAGTTGGTCTTTATCTCGAGGATGGATGTTTGTTCTTTGTCCATATTGAAGAAACTAGAATCGTTGGGAAGATCTGAGAAAAATTGCGCGGTAACGAGAAAAGTGGAGTTGTAGAGCGATTAAGATGCTTTTAGGGAAATTCAGTGATCAAGATGCAAGAGACACGTTGTTGAGGAGGTGAAAATTTTAAGGAAATTCGAAGCTAAGGTCACCGAGAACATTATGCAGGAAGAGAAGTGGACCAATTGTAAATGAGAAGAACTTTCGAGATAAAAATGTTTTCGAAGATACTTGAGGGTTGTAAAGTAGGTGATTAAGATATGGGATTTTGCGTATCCGCCAATATAGTTGAAATTTCAAAGAAACTTAACGAGAAAATTGCTTGAAATTATATTTTCAGTAATGTTACAGTCCGGAAGAATGTGAAGATTGTAAAGATAAAACGTGTTTCAAACGTTACTCTATAATTTACAAACTTAATTATGAAACAAAGGGAAGAAGACGGAATACGATAAAAATTTGAATAAATTTTCTATAAATAGAAAATAGTGAAACCAAGATGCGTTTTAGATATCCTGAATATGGAAACAGTGGAGTTAGGACACAGCGAAAGGAAGTCGACATAAAACCAATGTTTAAATACATCTAGTTGCGCGATAAAAAAATAAATACAGAATGATATAAACATTTAAATTAATGTTGCTACTGTTAATATCGATATTAAATCTAATTTAAAAATATTTAAAGTACTAAATCTCTATTACTATTAATATCAGATTACTTTTAATATATTAGTATTAAATAACTAATAATTTTAAATTGGAATCGATTAGTAATTTTCAAATGATGGAATCTCTATGCTATTCCATAAGTCTCTGCGAATAAAATAGTCACACGAAACATTTCTTGGTAAAAAAAAAAAAAAGATTACGCTTGTAGAACTCACCAACGAACGAAAATTCTAATTAAGTCTCTGGAACTGGGTTAAGGTGCTAAGGTTTTTCTTTGCCATTTTATGCAACTATAACACAAACTTCGCAATTTCTCGTATCTTCTAACTTTAATTACAAAATAGGTCTTGGCAACCGGCTGCCGCCGGTCCCTGCAAACTTATAAACTCGCCTAACTCGATAATTACATAAGTTTCAACATTCATTACGCAACTTTTAACGTGTACCTTTGTGTTTCATAATGTTATCAAATTTGTCGGTAATTTAATTACGCGATATCTGCTACAATTTTGTGGCGCGTTAGCGTGTGTCAACGTTGTTGTTTAACAATGTCTCGTCCACATTCAAAAACATATATATCCACGACGAGATGGAACTAGAAAACGTTAAATATTCGTGCCACGCTCGAGTGCAAAGATAACTTGCGCCAACGGTACAACTTTTTACTATTGTTTTTAAGTCTTACACCGTAAATATCACGTTACTTTCATAATTGAAACAATTCTTCTGTTTTTCCTTCGTTGGACTAATCGATACGACGCGATACCCTTGGCGAACTATTCGCAATCAAATTCTTAGTTGATTTCACTCGCTATGAATTAATTATGAAATGCAGTGTACGTGTCGCGATACTCGTTAACGAGCTATTTCGTACGCTAATAACGAACTACAAGCCGTCGAAGTGGTCGCGAATTAAATTCGAAAACGGGTTAAGGAATTACGATACAAACTAATTCCGATGGAGATGTTCTCCGAGGCAAACTTCCAACAACGCCGATCGAAATACCAAATATGTTAGCACTTGACGTGGTGTTCGACAAATATTAGGCTGTCGGATGTTACCGTATGTTGAAAGTATCGCATATGGCGCGAGTCACATTTCCATAATGGGAATGGCGACAGAGGTTGTGGCAGAAGAACGAACGATTAATCATATCACACAGCTGGAAAATGTCGGATAACTTTGATCCCCTTTGAATACGCCTGATTTACCGCCGGGGATGATACGTGTCGATACATTTCGCCCGCGTTATCACTTGCTGCAATTTATAGCGAGATGCGTGGCAAAAAGATGAGAAAGTGGAACATACGATTCTAAACAATTACTTGATTAATTTTATAAAATATTTTGTTACGTGTTACATAGGAATTTCGTAATTTATCTGTTTGAGATCGAGAAGCGAAATTATATAATAGAATCATATGATTCAATTCTATTAAAGCATGTACGTAATGTAATTTATATATCGTTTCGACAAGATATAAAAAATACATTATTATTATAGAATACTAGATACGGTAATATATTACAAAGGTGTTACATGTATCAGAAATCTACAATATTACGATAATTAAAGATTAAACAAAATTTCTATAATTTAAGAAAGTGGATCTTTTATCGTTCATGCACGTTCGCATTATAACACAAGATATAATACAAAAATATCAGATATGCATAGGTGTAGCAATTCTTAGCTATTCTACGGTTTCAGATATAATTTGCTAATCTAACCGTACACCATCCAATTCTACATGCTCAATCGCGTAATTCCTCTATGCCACTTGCCAGACTACATATCATTCCTGTTCTTCTCATCTGACTGCGGACGTATCCTGTTCTACTATGCTGACGAGATATACCAGCATTATTCTACTCGTTTGACTATATAAGATTATGATGCTATTTATCTAACTAAACACGATCCTCGCTCTGCTTGGCCCGCCACGTAACGTCTTCGTACTACTTGCCTGGCTGCGTATATCCATGCCATCGTCTGATCAAATACCGCGCATAATCTACTTGTCTGACCACATACTAGCTGTAACACGCTAGTTTGGTTACACACTGTATATAATCTAGTTGTTTGGTCGTACGCCGAAATACGGTACTTGTTTCAAAGTTTCGTGCACCTCTGGTTGCTTGTTCGACCGTGCACACACCTGTTCTATTCGATTCTAAAGTTCTCTGTCGCGCCATAAACGTTTCTGTTCTACACGTCTTGCCACATATAATTCTGTACCGCTTACCTGACCGCGTACGCTCCTCTAAATGACTTACCAAATATTAGTTTTAAGTAAACTTTTTTATCAAATCCAATCGGTATTGCATTCTAACATTCTCTGTTTCGTGCGTCTTTTGTTTAAAATATCGTTAAAAATTAATTGATAGTTTTACATAGGTTTTATAAAATTCGGAATAAACATATTTCAAATGAAAATATTGTACCTCGGTGGAAAGAAGAAGAAGAAGGATATTTATTTTCAACCGTGGCAGAATATTTAACACTAGATAAGGTTTCAGAAATAGCAGGTAATTCAGCTCTCTTTTCCTAATCTAAATAAAAACTGATAAGTGCCGACTTCATTTCACTGCAACATTACTTTATCATTATCCTAAACACACTGCACGTTCCATTCGTTCGTACTTGCCTACCCATACATCGTTCAACTCTATCTCGCGATAACTCAGGCTCGTACGTCAAGCGGCTGACAAGATATCGCCTCGTACTACTTGCCTGACAAAACGTAATTCATTACTATTTTACAAGGATAAAATCTAACATTATCGTTACCTGCAAATAGAATTTTAAACATAGTATACGCTCGTATTGCGCGTCGTAACTTCTTTTACTTTTAATTTTTAATTGCACACGCGCCTCTCTTAATACGCGAACCGTAAAACGCAAAACGTAAGAAAGTTTGGATAAATACGAAATAGTCGGTGGAGCTCGGTTACACGGACATACACGCGGCATGCAATGGCGAGGCTGACGTGCTTCTGAAAATTATAAATTCCAGCTCATATTTTATTGTGCGAGGGATGAAAAGTCGTGCAGGCGCATCTGGCGTGAACGGTCGGGTCCGCAGTGGCAAAAGGCATAATTTGTCGGACGACAAGAGCGGTGCGCGTCGGGTCGGTGAAATTTTTAATTCCTTTCGAGGAAACGCGGAGAAAAGCCGGGGCTCGTTTGTTGCCAGGCAATTACTCCTGTGCAATACGGCATAATGGATGCGTGGAGACGTAGAAAAACTATTGGACAGAAAGAACAGTTACGCTACCGTTCCACAGTATCTGGACATTTGCTCGTTTCTCGTAAGATCTACTTTAATTACCAGATTACGGACGAATCAAACTACGATACTTTCGTCGTTTACGACCACCATATCTACGGTGGCTGACGAAAGTATTCGAATACTTTTCGCAGGAGACTTTTATGCATATCTTTGTTCGTAAGTATTAGAACAGTTACCGACTGGTCATTAATTTGTACACTTTGGTAAAATTCACACATTATTGCTATGAATCGTTTACATGTGCGAGTACTTAAGAGTGCTGTCTTTTCGCATAGGAAACTTGAATATTTTGCTCGTATCAAAAGAGAGAACACGGTGATATTTTTCCACGATTTTCGTGAAAGAGGGTTAACAAATCTGATTTAACAAAATTAAGCCAGCGCACCGTACGGAGCTTAGAGTTTAAGGAAGAAATGAACTAATGGAACAGGATTTTACGCTGCAAAGCGGTGCAAGTGGCTGGGAGTTAAAAAATTAATTTTTTCCCTGGTAGGATTAAAGCAAATGTCTACGCCTTTCGTTGGATAAAATCTTGGTCTTTTTTTCCTTTCCATACAAAAGTTCTTTTTTAATATTTACGTTGTTCGCGTTGTTTCGGCAAGTCTTCACCCGTTTCCCGTTCCCGACACGGGTTTCCGTAATTATTTCGACCAATACGTTTTCATTTGACGGGACGCTAGCCGCAAATTGAGCAGCTGATTCGTCACGACAGCTTTAATGAAAACACATTTCGCGTATTTCACATTTTCTATGTAAATATTTTTCGGCTATCGATCGAAGACCACGCGGACAATGTACGACAAGTTCGTTCACGTTGATTGTCTGACTTTTGTGTCGCCTGTTAATTAAAAAGAACTATTTTAATTTGTGTAAAATAATCGAAACTGAATGAATATTAACATAGATATATACGTAACAGATGACGTTAGTAATATTTTTTAAATGTTCAATTTAAATATAAACGATAACGACGCATATTTGATCTGGAATTCAAACTGAAAGATATTTTGTACGTGAGATTCAAACACAAATGAAATATTTGTTAATAAAACATTGTAGTAAATATTTTTTAAAGATGTCTTTGTGGGTTTATTGCAGAAATAGCGAGTAAAATTCCAAGAGAAACGAAGATAGCAAAAGAAAAGGGGGATTTATCGTGCGTTTCCAACCTGGTAAGTTTCAATGGCAGCCATATATCATTCTACAATAGCAAAATAACATTTTTCGACACAATACGTTAACACTGCTAACAAAATGAAAAATTCTAAACATTATCTGCATCTACCTTTTTCCTTTCTGTCTGCTTAAAACTTCTCTGTAACGTTCCAAAGTATTACGTAGAACTTGAAAGAAGTTATGAAAAAATTGTCGCGCTCGTACATCACCCTATTCTATCTATTGTTTCGCTAACAAAAGTTTTCCTACGTTGACACGTGGGATTCCATTACATTTCCCTCGAAACGTATCCAACGTGAGAAAGGAACAATCCTGCATGATGTACGACGAGAATATTCCGATTTCGAGTGTTACATACGCGACCAAGGAAAACTCGTGTCTCGTTTCACATCTGCGGCCCTCGAATTTCACCGAAATTCTCACACCGATGTCTCCGGGCCTCGAAACAGCCTTCTATCGTCCGTTGTTCGCCGACGACTCGATTACGACGCGATAAAAGTGGACTAGCCGAGGAAAATTTACGCCATCGCGTCGCTATTAAGAAGCTGTCGAAGTTAATAGCGGCAATTCGTTTTTGGCTACAGTCGACTCGCAACTTTCTCGTTCACTTCCTCTTACCCCTCGCTTCCCTTTGACTTTAACTCCGCCAGAAACCAGCCAGTTACCGTAACAGCTTCTCTCGAGAAGTCGGACGACACACTTGCCTTTTCCACTTGCCGCCACTGTGACTGCTTCAACTACTGAAATACTCTCGTCGTAGTTCCTCGGGTGCAGGACAAATACGACCGAATGATATTGTTTACGTTTGAGCATAGTTAATTTTTTGCCGATTACAAAAGCATACAATTCTGGAGAATATTCGAATATGTATAAAGTGATTTTTTGAATAATTCTAATAATGAATACGAATAACGAATACATAATCCTGTTAACGAGCGAGTATATTTGACTTTTTAGTGGTTAAAGAAGGAGTGAAATTCTGGAGAAGGAATTGCAAGAACCGATGTATGAGACATTGAATAAAGCAACGTCAATTATATTTCATGACTATACACTAAGAACGAAGACTAGAGTTACGTTTAAAGCCTTATCCAAGCTATGGTTGACTTTAATTGTAAATTCTCTCTGTCAAGCTCTCTCTAAAATTCCGTTTCCCAAATATATTCTTACTGCTTTTTACTCTTTGACATCAACAATTATTTATTCTTCCTTTATCCCTTGCACTCGACCAAGGCTATTCTTACACCACGTTATCGTAGTATTAACATGTTGTAGCCACACCTGCAGTTTATTCGACTAATTTCGAAAGATTTACATTTTCGAACCTAACAGATTGTTCCTATTTTCAATTTTGCTTATATCGAAATCCGCCTCATTTATATTCAACTACGCAATTGATAAGTAAAATTTGCCACCCTATAGACCGCGATTAAATAATTTAATAAAAGGTTGGAAAGTGATTCGCGTCACATGGACGTAAAATTTTATACCGCTGGAAGGATCCAACTCACATAAACTGCGAACAATTTCATCGTGATCTCGATTAATTCGGTCGTTTCTAGATTTCCGGGATTCTCAAGGATGAAGAGACGGGAGGGGCTTGTAATTGAACAGAGTCCAATGCATGTCGGATAGCCAGAATTTTCAGGCGGCCACCTAATTCAACGCGAATCGATGTCTCGAGTTGAAACCGATGCCAGGAGGCCGGCACAATCCAGGAAACGGGTTTCCCTGCATTTCAGACACTCCTACGTGCTTCCCGCTAACAGATTGCCTGTGTTCTCCGAATCGACGCGTTTAGCTTAGGATTATTTAGCTTTGGGATTGAATGCTGATTTGGCGCAATGGTATCGGTGAGCAGATTCGTTCGAACGAACGTTTCGTGGATGACGCTATAGCGTATGTGGTCTCGTTTTACGACGAAAGATAAATCGTTTGAAGTTGAAATTTCAAGTGACATGGTACAGATTCTATAGAAATTTTACAGAATAATATACACTGTAAAGATACCATTATCATAGCCAATGTATTGGTCACCGTATTTCTCCGTTTTTCATTGAAACAATTATTTACGTAAACTGGAACAATATATTCGAATGCAATAATCCATCGACACGCAATAATATCGCAACGAATGGAAGCGATATACGATTCGTAAAAAAAAACGAAATTTTAATTTCTTTATCCGTAGATAACGATCGTTCTATAGAAAATTGGAAAGCAACATCGAGGTTATCCAATTTTTGGAAGTTTAAACGTTTCCAATGGCAAGAGTGATCTCCTTTAATAGCACCAGAGGGAAATTGCACGTGCTCGTCCCCGTTGAAAATTTCGAGCGCAGCAAAGTGTAATACAATGCGCGTGTTAAAATGAACGCTCACGTTCCGTATAAATCCGGCCAATTTTTCCCGGGATCGCACACGCAATAAACATTGATCAGGCTCGTTCTTTAGCCCGTGACGCTATAAAATACTGTGAAAACGAATACGAAAATCGGTCGCTCGATCGATCGTCGTTTTGCATTCTCCTTTCGAAAGCCTATGCTTTAAGAGGCGCACGTGCTGTGGAAACACTTATGTCTTTTGGCAGATTTTCCCCTTTCAAGAATTCAATATTTGGTAGATATAACAGTAGGAAGGACATTGTTCGAATAAAATCCAATGGTACAAAAATCCAACGTGATGTTAATGTACAATGTCATTGTATTTTCCTGTGCTGCGCCCCGAAAAATCTTCCTAATTTCTTTAAACAGACGAAACTTTAAGACGAAACGTAAGATGAACACTCGTTAAACGGATGAAAGAGTGGCGCCAAAACAGAAGCAATCGTAAAGTCGTCAACGTGAAATAGGAAATGCTCTTTCTCCATCGATCTGCATAAAATGGAATTTCAGTTGCGTGTTATTGAAACGAACGAACAACTGTGATCGGCGCAGGTTATTCAGAAGTTTATACGTCTCGATGGCATTGTATCTGGCATCTATTATTTCGAACCGGCACCGATAGGCCATGCCAAAGTGGCCTGGCAGCATTGAAAGATCAACACACGTTATTATGTATCATGTACACGTATTATGTATGTAGTCCTTACGGCTAACTCGCACAGGGTCGTACTACTAGCTGACTACGAGGTAACTTCGGTTTTCTCCAGTTGGCGATCAGCTCCGGCCACTGTACCAGGACTCTTACAATTCCCAGCTAGAACAACACAATGCATACAGAGAAGGGAAACTACTTTATGCGGAACTCGAGGTACGCGGGGAAATTGCATTTATAGCGGAGCACCGAGGAACTGCACGTATGCCTCTGTTGTGGACAGTTGTTGTAATTGTTTGATTTATATGAAAATTGGAAACACAGCATGAGCTGACCTCTCCGGTGACTGACGTAATAAGTCTGAGTTTGTTGTATGCTGATTCTACTTAAGGGAATCTCGATGGCTGTCCGATTTACTTGAATTTGTTTGTGTACTATTATCGATTTTCCTGAAAAGAATTGCGAATGATCGTGTTACAAAATTTTATTCGCAAAGTACGATCATCTTAGAAATCGTTTAAAGAAAAATGAAAGAAGGAAAGATTGGTTAATTTAATTACGAATATCTCATTCCTGTCTTTGATTTATCACATCTGTATCGTTTTATTCGAATTTTGTTTCATTAGTATCGCGAAGTAAGATTTTAAACACGGAGAAAATACAAAAAAAGGAGGCTACAGAAACTTGTATAGAATTTTTACATAAAGGTTACTAGAATAGAATTTTTTTGTTGCATAGAATTTTCCTAAAAATTTTCTATTCACGCAACGAATATAAAACGAGATACTATAGAAACTTCAATAAAATTTCCATATAAAGGGATTTTTTTTTATATTTCATATTCTCTTCGTGGTTGTTTACCCGTTGAAACTATTTTATCTGGAATTAGTATTGGAAATAGTATTATCGAAATCAATAACGTCAATGTCAATATGACGTTAGAATGGTAAACGTTGAGAAACACGAGCGATACAACTATTCGGCTTACGGCCGACGAAAACGCGAGATTTCGACCATGCGCGGTTTTCAAGCCAGCAAATCATTGCGGGCAAACGTAGGACAGTGTGCAATTACATCAAGCTTTAGTGAACTAACCCATGGTTGCCCGGACGATTGGAAATCCCTGGGTCAGGTACGTGGCGTCGACCACCTACGTACTATTAGGTGCTCACCTAGCTGGATCGTGCACACGCGATTTAGCCGGACGTTGTAGATAAATTTCTGCAGACGCCTGCCCATTCCCCCCGACCCGTAATCCTCCGATTACACGATCAAATCGGCAGCAACATAAAAAGTAAGAGCCTCTTGTTCGCTTTTAATGAGTTAGCCCGCAAGAACGATCGCTTTCCGATTTTCCCGAGATTTCCTTGGAAACACACCATTGCGAACAAAATATAACTCTGTTTTATTCGTACGGTTTTATTTGACTGACAGCAACGTTGTTCGTTTTTTAAATTAATTCATCGTGTATTGGGCGCTGTATGCGCAGGTTGTCAGACGTAGTAACGTAAATTTCAAGCCTTAAACGTTATCATACAGAACGTGGTTTGAAATATTTGTCTGGTATAAAAAGATTTAGAGATCGAGCCGGAAGGCATATCGTTATACCGTTGGATCGAGCTACTTGTCGCGTTAAGTTCATGGTACGCGTATTGATTAATTTATATCGTCTAGAGACATCCTGCTCTAGACTAAGAACTTCTAATCTCAATGGAAGCCTGTAACACAGCTGAAGATAATTCCTATAATTAATCTTCTTACGTGAGATTTGCTTCAAGACGCAACAAATAATTTATAAGTAATATTCGGAATTCCTATAGAGGGAAAGTCAAAAATACGCGTATCGTTTCGTGTATCTAAACGCAGACTTTTAATGTCATTTAAAAAATGTACAATATATATGTATATATAATAGACATTATAATATTCATCCATACGATCCGAACCAGTGCTACCCTGTTACAGGAAAAAAAGAAAATATTTTTCTCTCGCATATACGATAAGCACCAGCGATGTATGTATACCGAATAAACACAAAGACAAGCCAACTCCGATTTTTTCCAAGCGTGATATCAACTTGCCGAACAATCATACCATACGAGGCAGCGTTTCCAGACGGCGGACGTCGACAATAAGCACACGCGCGCAACGGTATAAAAACGCGATTAACCCCGGGTCGAGCCGTAATCGCGAGTCATAAATAAAATCGCATCACGCGTAATATCTGCTCGTACGAATCGCTGGCCGTGACTAATGTCCTGCCTCGTTAGATGCAAAGCCGGCTCGTTTGCGGATTACTGGCGTCTTTTGTGTTGGCACGAATCGGCCAGCGCCGTAACCAAAGGGAGAACTAAAAAAAAAAAGAAAGAAAAAAAAGAAAATGGGGCGAAACGAAGGAAGGAAGAGAACACTCCGTTAACCTAAGTCTACATCCTTCGGCGTGGCAATAAAGACGGCTAAGCGAATAACGGAACAGAAGCCACAAGAACATTTCGCAGGCAACCTTAGCCAACGTTTGCCGGATGCTAGAATGCCAAAAGATCTTGGAATGCGTACAAACTGCTTGGATAAGGAGAGCACACGTTGATGCTGGTGTCATAGAAGCTTCCCTTTGAGCTGCTGATGCGTTACTGAGTTCCGTATTGTGAAAGTATAACGGAAAAGAACAATAGAAAAGCTTCTCGAAAATAGAAGAAATAGAGAAGCATGCGGGTAGCAAAGACGCTTCCAATTGAAAACCGGGAGAAATGTATCGTGTTTGGTGAATAACTCCGAAATGAAACATCAAACACGTTGAACGAAACTATCGATATATGCTGAATCGCGTATTGTATTTTTATTTTTATCGACTATATTTTGCTGTCGAGTATGCACGCTTAAAATAGATATATATGTACGTTGGATAGATACGAGGTTCCTACGTCTTCGCATCTCGCGCGTTGCGTCATCAACGATGGTTAGACGAATTATTATCTGTATTAATATCGTATATTCATCGCACTTTGTCTCTGTGTCGCGATTAATTCTTTTATCAAATAAATTCAGTCTCAAGACTAACTATGTATAGTGGTGTTATTAAGGACGCCTGTGTTTGTTCCAAACGAGTTAATCGCTCCCAATATCCCTGCAAATCTCCTAAAGCAGTTCCTCCGAACGCGAAAACATTCGAAAACGATGGAAAGTCGCAACAATGTGTCAAAACATCAAACACTCGCCTGAACCGGAACGATAACAATTAACCGTCGTTAATTCCCGCTAACGAGGAACAATATTGGCGAACAGGCGGTTAGAAGTTCGCCGGAGAGTCAATCCAATTAGCGGACGCTGCGATCTCGTCTTGGAGGTCGCGTAGCGACGCAATGCCATCCAACATCCGTCGTATAAATTCGAGCTTCCCACTCGAACATCGCTCGAGGCCGTGGTAGTTCACCATCGCGTCGTTTTCGCTTGCATCCGGTGCGATTCGCCTCGAGGCAGCGAAGAGTCTCGGAACTTGCATTGTAAACCAAAGGGGAATTGGCCAGGAAGCTCCGAATTTCTGTCTTTAGTCACGTAGTCGAAGGACGATCCGTAGCTTTGTTAAGCAGCCTGTCCTTAGCTCCTGCGAAATCTTCCTCCGAAGCGGATACAAACAATACCTTGTGGGGATTTGTCTCGATTGCCCCCGTAATAGTTCGCTACTACCTTCTGTGATCGTTTATGCGAACCGTTTGGCTTAAATTTGATAGTTTATTTGGTAGTTTATTAGACTGGTTGTTGGCGTAGAGTGTTTGGATTCGGATTATAGGATAGTTGGCGTTGTATCGCATTATTATGGAATAATGTAAATTATTATTTATCAAAAGACACAATATATGTGCTTAGTATAGATTCTCACGTTATAAATTATCCTAAACCAATAATATCATGGGTTTCCGATCATCTCCGAAAGCTGTATTGCATATTTACTGCCTATCGTTTGTTGAGTTTCGTCCAATAATTGATAGAACAGAATAACGTGAACCAATGGTACTACAAATTCCTAGCGTGTTTCGAAATTTACCGAAACGCACGATATTCGTTCTTAATAGTTTCTCGCGTTAGAAGTTTTACCATAACCGTCATCCTAATATCATTAGCAAGAGATTCGGTACATCTACGAAACGACGTTTGGGAAAGTCTGATTACAAACGAACGATTCTCAAGCTTTCGGCTATCGACGAACGAGATTCTACGGGATATTTAAATTTGGTTCTTTGAGTACGTAATTGAAATTTAACGAATTCACAGACTCAATGAGACCATGACTGAACCAAGTTCGTTGGCGAATAGTATGACAGTGCGTAAATGATATTAAGTAAAGGAAGTTCCTCCACGAATTTGTACTTTAACTGTGCGATATTAGATAAGAGCAAGTGGAATCTTCATAACTGACGTTTAGTTCGAAGCACTGAATATCTCAGAATGGATATTGAATTTCAGTTCGTTTCAGGCACGTCGGAAACCGTGGAAATCTGATTAGAAGAATTACAGAAACACCCACTCTGTATGCATCTTGAAATAGTAAACGTGGGAAAGCGGCTTAAGCAATTATTAATACACGCGATATGCGCATACGTGTAACACAACCGAATAAAATCTATTAAAAGAAGAAGACCAGAAAAATACAGATAAATCGAGAAATAAAAACTTTTCTCCCTCGAAATAGCAAATAAGGCGAATTAATTTAAAGAGGAAGTTTAGAATATTATTTATTCTTATTTCACGCACGATCGTTATTTATTCCAGAATGTACATCTTTTAATGGAGGAAAAAATTGTAAAGCTAGATAAAAACAAAAGAAAAAAAGATGAAAATTGCTATCCGCTATAACAGCAGGTAGCAAAACGCGTTCGTCAAAGGTATTCGTCATATTCTCGATGGAACTGTTGATTGACGAGGAAAGTCACTTCTGATGGTGAATTTTCTGGGATGCATTTCAATCTATCTGCCTTTTCCGGCTGTCTATTATTCCGGATAGAAGGAATCCTTCAGCGGTAAATGGATGGTATACATAAGTCTCGGTCGAAAGGAAATTCCACGGATGAGAGCGGTTACATGACTAAAAACTGGCTGTCCGTATGCACGGTATCGAGAAAAAGTTCCCGATAATTTTCCCTATTCCTTGTAGAAGTTACCATTACAAGTTATTTTTACGACGTGTCTTCCTCTTTATCAAAATCCAGGCCCATCGACGATACGTAATTTTTTAAGTTGGAACTCTTCAGATACGTTTGAATTATTTTATCGGTTAACTAATTTTTATTAGAACAGCGTTAGACTCTTTTGCCTCGCAACTAGCGTAAATTAATTAATAAATTTGAAATTATCTTCCACGTTGATCTTTTTTAAAACAAGACAGTGGACTAACGAAAAAATTGTATATTGATCAGACATTAAGTTTATAAGACACGCTCGATTTTACGTGTACTTTAACAAATGATTAACCAACTAAACGATAAATGCATTTATTTTTTATAAATATTTTTATAGGAAAAACCTGAAAACCTACAACTTCAGCGGAACGAGTTCAAACGAATATTCCGATGTAGGAATAATCTCGCTTGATTTATATGCGATTTTCTCTGTATGAACAAACAGGAAGATTGAACGTCACTAAGGGTATTCACAGCAAAAGTGGATGCACCTAAGCGAACAGCGTATAGTACGTGCAGAATTAACTGCTAGCTACCGATAACTTCATGCTCGTGCGCATGACTAACGTCATTACACCGTGGATGAGCAACGAAGACGCGATCAAAAGAGATAACGCCCGTAGACCTCGATCCCGGTGGAAGATTTTGTCGTTACGATAAACGCAACCGATGCACAGTCAGCTGGTGCATGAAACTAATGCTGCATACACGATGTCCCATTTTAGTCCGTAAATAGATGTATACCATCGTTAGAAGCCATTCTACGAGAGGCACGATTATCAAGCGATTGAAATAAGAGTAACAATTTTTTTAAGGCACACGAAAATACGAAAAGCAACTTGGACGATTTAAGATCACGAAATTATTTAAACTTTCTTAATAGAGAAAAAGGAACAAGTACGTATAGCTGCGATAAAGTGTAGAACTTGCTTCATTCTCTTAATGTCTAGAATCAAACTTTACAAATGCCTTTCTAACGTCTTGTTTGAGAGATACACAAAGATAAAAATATTTATTCATGTTGAGAATTGTGGATCTGAATTGCCGAAATAAAAGTAAAGGAATACCAAGGTTACGCTTAGAGTTCATATTAAAATAGTTTTAGATTTATTTAATAAACGATTTCCAGCACTCTCTTTGTCTCACCATCTTCTAAACCAGACTGCCAACGAAACAGTCACAGTCTTCTGTTTTACGAGACGCTGTGCACGCACGTATTTCCACACGCTGATATTCACATACGTGTGTCACTACTACGCGGCCAATCTAGTCTAGCACACAAAATTATACATATCTGAATACAATTGAATAATAGGATTCAGAAAATATCGATACAACGAAATCGTACATTCATACCGTAAAATAGTCTTTCTGATAAATGTGAAATCCGCAATGTAAGACTATCGATCACCCACATAATCATAGAGTGTCCTACATACAACGAAGAAAGGCAAAGGTATAACGTGGACGATAATCCTAAGGATATCCTCGCATCGATCCCGTTCCAACAAAAGACCATCGATTTTCGTAAAATTACGATATTGAAGAGAATTTAGAAATCCACCGAGTATGAAAATAAACGCTAATCAGGATAAATATTCTGTATTCTATATTCTATATACCGCCATATTCTATATACATATATAATAATGCAATGTATTAGGTCATCCCATAAGTTGGTGTCGACTTTTGTGTATACATTTCATGTGTCGATTTATAAACATACGGCGATAAGGGACCAATGCACTTGAAAAATGGGAAGAAGTTGTACAACGAGAGGGGGATTATATTTTTTCATGAAACTGAAAGGTATGCAAACGATCTTAACATATATAACCGCTCGAAAAACGGAACGAACTTATGGGATGACCTAATAATTAATAATTTCTGAAAAATTCTACCAAGTATATACGATATCGCTGTGATAAATATGAATAAGTATGCAGAATAGAACACAAATATCCAGCCCATCCATTAACAAAATTCCACGCGAAATCGACGCATAATGCTCTGCAGGTTCCCCTGGAGTCCTATTCAAGCACTCAGCGAGAGGCGTTCATTCAAAACTCTAACAAGTCTCACAGGCCGAGCACGTAGCGCGTAATTCACTATACTTTTCTCGTGGTAGTTTGCACGAAGCTCGTCCCGACTCGCGGCCAGTTGCCCCATTGTCTTCTACCATCGTCGATGATCTCCTCCCACCGTTTCCTTTATCTTTTAACCGTGGAGGGAAAACTTCTTGGCGCGTTTATCAGCGCAACAATGACGGCGAATATCGGCGAGTGGATGCGTTTTCATAAGTTGCTCGGCGCTGATATTAAGAGGAGAGGCTTCCGGTAAATTTATAGGTAACCGGTTAACGACCGCGTGAAACACATCGGATCGCTGACGGAACGTTCCTTCGCGCTTGCGGAACGTTAACGTTTATTATCGTCGTGGACGTCGCGTTTGAACGTTTCCTCGAAATGGACGATCATTAGCGATAAGGCACGATGAGAGAAGCTTTCGAGAAAATGAACTAAGCCTCGTGCTGGTATTGCTTTTTTCTTCGGAGGTGTTTTTCTCTGTGGTTAATGGAAGTGCTTTGGATGGCGCTGGCTTATGGTTTCGGCTATTGTATAGTGTGTTTGAGAAGCGGAGGAGTATTAAGAGAGACGCGATAACAGGGCGATCTTGCGGATTGAAACACGAAGAACTGCATATCGTAGATGTTTTATAATATTACGATTTTATGTGAAAACATCTTTCGTTTGATAAACGTAGAGTGGCGGATGAAGAAAGAACCGGAAGTACAGTTTTTTTAACGAGAAAATAAAATAGTGGCGTGATAGAGATAGGTAGCGAGCCCATGAATCGTTATTGGAGTTACATGTTCCACTGTTGCGTTATAAATGTACATGGCGCGGATGTAAGCGAGCTATTAAAAATCCGTCTGATGCATTCGACGAACAGTTTGAGATCGCGATTCTGCTAGTAATCGAATATCGCTGTAATTTAACGACAATCCGATCGTTCCGAAAGGGAGCTTCAACCGTGGGAAAAAATGCAGAATATTCAAGGAGTTGAAGATTGTTACGAAATCGACCTTTCTCCAACTGCTTACCGTTCGCTTGAAAATGTTGCCATTTTTCATTCCAATCTCTCGCAGGAACTCACCGATGTATTTCTAGACGAATCCAATTTCCAACGCGAAATCTGCTTTAAAAAATGCACATTTTCCGCCTCTTCGCCGTTATCATGCAGCAAATAAATCTTTCCATTTACACATAAATTTGTAATAATTACTACTTCATCTCGTTTTATCAAAATTCCATAGAAAGGGGAGAAAACGACGAAAATTCTCGATGAAAGTTCGCGTGTCGACCAAAGCAAAACCTTTTTTCCAGCAAAATTACAAAGGACTGGAATCGAAGCTTTGCACGAAACGACGTTCCACGAAAAAAGAAAGAAAAAGTGTGGCAAAATATTGTGAAACACTGGTAGCAGAATGCTGGATCTGCAAACGTCGCGTAATTACAAACAGTTTGATGCAGTGGCTATTATTAGAGGCAAAGTAGAGACACGGTTATTCGTTTTGCTTCAATTATCACCGTTTTCGATCGAAGGAATGTGAGAACCGACGAACCTCGTTGAAGATCGTACGAGTTGGCACGCTTTCGTAAATTGCTTCCTCTTACGGGTATTAGACGAGAGCTTCCGGCGAATTTCAGGGAATCCCGATGAACTGAATCTTGATTACGCTCACAATTTCGATCATTCCGTCGCCGTCCGAGCCGCGGAATATTTCGCCGAGCGAATGAGCTCGTTACTCGCGAGTCACGATACCGAGCAAACTCCGTGTACAATCGTGCAATGGATACAGAATTGGTCGCAGAATATTTGTACAAAGAGAGAATCGTTTGTTCAGGAACCCGCCGTCTCGTTTTCCCAATGTTTCTTCCAGAGAAAAGCAAATAACGTTCGAAAGGAAACGTGCATTTTAGTTTTTATTGTCGGTTCTGCGACGCTTCGAATCAACTTTGATTGAACCGTGTTTTCTGTCGTTAGCAATTTTTTTAACTTTCAGAAGAATGTCGAAAAATCGTTATCGATGCGCGTTACTCCTCGTTTCAACGTTATGCCGAAGATTTTCATGAGGCGAGATCGAGGCATAAATTTTTGAGGACGCGAGAGTTAAAAATTATGAAAAATAATTTTATATCGTACGGGAGAATCATTTTCTTCGATCTATGTTTCGAGTCTTTGAAGTTTCTATAGGAATTGGACGAGTGGTTTTTAGAAACTCGATGCAACGGAAAGTTTATCGACTTTATCCTTTTTATTATAGCATATCAAGAGCAACGAGAAGAGGTACGATAAAGACAATTTTTGTCGGCCTTTTTATTATAAAGACATCCACCGTCATTACCTTGATGTAACGTCGTTGAAGAGAAAAATAACCCGAGGCCAGAGAAACATGCCTTTTAACGGTAGCTCATAAGTTCATGCAGTTTTGTAAAATGCCAAAGATGCGTTTAATATCACCACGATCGATATCTTTCAACGAAATGATAAATTACAGATTTAATCCTCAAAATGAACAGTTGAAAATCAAAGTTGCACTATTTCACGTGTAAAGCGTATTTGATAAATTTGATCCAACAAGGAACGATATATTAAAACGAACGTTATCAACGTAAATCCGTTAATCAGACGAGTCTAAAAGAGTCGACTAAACGACACGAAACTGCAGAAGCTTCGTTTCATCGAAACATTTTCCACGACGTTGATCATGAAAATTGTTTACTTTTCAAGCTTGCGATTTCCATGAAAATCGTCAGATTAATTTTACCAGACGCCTGGAGGGTTGCAGCCAGAGGGTGGAAACGAATAGAGGGAGAAACGAGAGGAAATTTCACGATTCCCACCGTGAAATTCTCTCGCCGGTTCGTGTTGCGCGAAAGGAACGTGTCTCCTTATTTCGAGGTTCTAACGGAGTAATGGTGTTTTCCGTGTAGTTGGCCTGAAATTTTCGCTAGTCAAAAATTTCACGCTACGACGAGGTAACAACCGCGAATAAAAGCTCGACGATGCTTTGACAAACCATCTCTGCCTGTCTCGATCGATATCGAGGTCGAAAACTGGCTTCAATAATTGGCCGTCTACCCTGAAACTCTTTAATTGACACCGAAAAAATGGAATCTGATACTTGGAATTCGGTTTCTGGCCATTTATTACTGGACTCTGAATGTTTGGGGCTGAACGTACACAAATGTACAAAACGCGCATAACGTTTGCAAATATATATAAAATATTCGAAATAAAGAATTCGTAGTTCCGTTAATTCTGTAAAAGTTAAAAAAAATCATCTGAACGACTATTATTTCCATGCGATTAAAAATAATCGAAACTTAACCGACTAATTAGAAATTATTAGTTAATTAGGAATGCTTCTCAAGGGATATAATTTGTAAGTGATCTCTCCGATTCTGAAAATGCAAAAATCTTCTTTCCATCTAATTCCATGAATATTCCAACCTTTACAAATGAAATCCTATTATTTTTTACACAGATCACCTAAATATTTCGCTTCGTTTCATTTGAGAGTAACATCAATACACGTCACATCCATGAGAGAAAATCCATAAGAGCAAATTAAAACAGAATGCCTGCAATGTTAAAAATAACCGAGCTGCAAAAGCATGTCAAAACAATTCCATGAATCCTCAGTAAAATATCACCGTGCGCCATTCTACCTTCCAACGCTGTATTCGTCATCAATTTCCTGCATAACATTGTTCAAAATTTGTTTTTATCCAGAAAGTGGAACAACAAAAGAACGAAGGAAACACCAAAAAACTTCACAAGTAAATATACACTACTCGTCGTATAGTTCATCGATGAAAAAATTGATCTCGTTAAATGTATCGAACGATCGCCGAAAAAATTGTTAGATAAAATGTAAAGTGGTGGACATTTCGGTAGAGCTGAATTCTCTCCGACCATATTAACCGGGAACTTTGCTTTTCGATTTATACTGGCATGTTTAACACGATTGTTGCATCACGCTGTAATAACAAAGGCGCGACTGCATCAGAAAGTTGTGATAAACATTTACGATATTTCGCATAATACGCAGAGAGAGAGAGAGAGAGAGAGAGAGGTTTATCGTGTTTTATTGCAAAACAACGTGGCGTTTACGCGGCTACGCTTTGTTTTCGAGAAAATACGTCAAACCTCCTACCTTCTCTCACCTTTCGTAGTGAAAAATTAATAAATATTAATAACACAGGTGAGAAGGGTACGGAAGGGTAACTTGGTGTTAGTAAAGAGCGAAAAGTAAGGTTCAAGGACTGCATAACTATAAAGATTACTCGTAAAGCGTAAAAAATATGCATAGTAAATCAATATATGTTACTTTTGTTGTGAAAATCGACAAATGCAAAGCTGAGTGGATTTTGATGGATGTATTGTTCCTAAAGGGATGCAAATGGACTCCCTTTCGAATAGGAATCTGAATGTTTTTATGCATTAACTGGTACTGTTTTTTGTTGTCGATGAAACAGAATAAATAATATGAAACGTGAAAATGTAATATGAATTCGACAGATATTACATTTTCCCGATGTACGTGATATCTGTTTTATGGAACTGGAATATTTTTACAAGAATAGTTTTAAATAATGGATTACTATTTTTTCTTTGTTTTATAGCGACAGGCTGTACGACAAATCTCTTCGCAAAAGATCAAAATTTTCCTTGTTACAAATCATAATTGTTTCTTGTTAATGTATATTAATCGTACTTGTTAATATATAAAGGTTATTGTGCGAAGAAAAATCCCTTGATTTAGTGGAAATACTTCACTTAACAATTTTTTCAATTCAATTTTCTAATTTCACTATTTGCAAAAATATGTGTTTGCATAAACATGCACAGTCTGATAATAGCATTGCACCGGTTTCTTTACGCGACTTCTCATACTTTACACATCGTCTGAACGACAAAGCGAACAGAGAGAACACTCGACGTTCGCTTACGAGAACGACTCATACTGGGAATTGGATGCACTTTGAACCTTCGAAAACGTCTTGTCGACGATCCTGGGCAGCGTGAAATTCGGCCGCGTCTCAAAGAAGCACAACGAACATCGAAGAATTTAATACGACAGCTGGACCATCGAGATAGAGAGAGGAGAGACTATCGTCTCCTGAGTTTCTTCGATCTTTCTTTGCGGATTTTCGATACCGTGGCGAGTGCACTTCAGTTTCCGGGGAAACGGCGATTTTCCTTTCGATTTCCTGGCCAGCCCATAATGTCAGCGTAGATCGCAGTTAGAAGTGGCGGCACGATTGGAAATTGAACCCGGTGAAAGGGTGGAAGCGGTACGCGAGGTCACCGTACGTACAATATGGGAAGCGAGAATCCGACAATTCGACTTGTTAAACAACGAATTTATTTGTGATAATAATTTTATAGTTCAAATGTCTAAAATTTAGATTACGACGGATACATATCATTTATAACGGTATAACATTTTACCTTCTACACGAAAATGGTAATATTTAAAAATGTTCACGTAGAACTAAACATTCGCAGAGTTATTTTATGGGTTAAAAATACAAGTTGATTCGTGTGAAATTACGAGGGAAGGAAGAAAAAAGGGACTTTTATAGGCTCAACAGGTTCTTCGAAATTCGCGAAAGAATGGGCAAAATGGTTGGCAGAGATGGGAAATAAAACAGCCATTGAAAAATTCATGCACGAGTCGAGCGAACGTTTAAAAATAACGTTGCGAACTGGTTCTACCGGAACGACAAGCTGATTTTTCGGCGAATGGATGGAAGACAGAATTATTAACCGTCCGCGGAATATTGATGCGGCCATGTGTTACTTCGTTTCACGAACTACGATTTGCGTTTCGAAAAACTAATTTCGCCTCGTGCACGGCAGGCGTGATGAACAGCGAGGACTTCATTCCGGCTAGTAAATTTACGAGGAACACGGCGCGTGTGACGTGCTGATCTTCCACTTCCGGCTATCGTTCTCCAAACCTTCCGCGAATAATCCAGCAAAATGGATGTTGCAAGAAAATTCATCGTACTATAAATTTTCTTTAAATTTCCCTTCAGAATGTAAAACTTTATCCAGTTGAATGTACCACCGATAAAGTATAAAATAATATTCAACAAGTTCGGAATGTTAGATGTTATTTTATTATATTATTCGGAATTCTTTTTTTTTTTCTTTTAATTTTGAACGAAAATAGATATTCGGGGGAAATAGGGCATCGTTGAAATTTGACGTAAATTCTTCAACGTCTTCATTTTCTATACTTTCGTTTACCGTGATAATGTATTGCGAGGACATGAATCATAATTAGTCAAAACAATAGGCCCGAGGACATAATAACGTATAAATTATCGTCGTTATGAGAAGCCCTAGGGGTTCCAGGGCAATCTGTTAACCAGCAGGGACTTAATTTAATGGACTCCCAGTATCGTCATAGTTTGCACGCTTGATATTTCCTAACGAGCTGACACAGAGTCTCGGTCTCGAGCTAATACCCAGAGTCGAAAATGTCTGAGCCGCTATAGCTAATGTCGCGAACTATTCACGGTGTCTGAAAGTATGTTTGCGTCCATGGGATAAAATTCCAGTCACGGAATGTACCATAGTATCTGGTAACCCTCGCCATGTATGCTACGTTAATACCTTTGTGATTCTCATGGAAAACCGCGTGATAGATACGAGTAGGGGAAAATCGAATTTTCGAGGAATGAGGCACTGTTTTAAACAAATTTGACTGCTTAATGTAGCGGTTAATATTCGAGAATAGCGCTTTTGATTGGAAATACGACTATCTGGTATGGAATTGTACAATTATAATGAAATAAAATTTCTTCTGCGGTGGTATTATTCTATTAATCAGAATTTTCATTGGCGGAAAGTATAACGTAGCTAATACATTGACGTAATAATAAGAATATAATGAAAATAAAATGGCATAATAAAATTAATTTAGCGGTGCTCCTCTAACATTCTGTTAATTATAATTTTCAGAAATTAGTAGAAAATTATGGAGTAGGAAAATTTGATGTAGTAATCAGAAGATGATGAATATTAAATAACACGATGAAATAGAATTCTCAGTGCAATGATGATATTTCACTAATTATAATTTCATCTATTTAGAGAAAATTATGATGTAGAAATATTTGACGAAATAACGATAATTCGATGAATAGTAATAAGAAATATTAATAATTTACATAAATATTAATAAACGTTATTAGCTGATATGTACATGCTAACTGGCGAAGAACATGGCTTCCAGCGTAAAATACCAAACCCAAGGTGAACGTAACAAAGGAGGATAGGAAGTTTACACAAGTTCGTGAACTAGTCCCCATTTACAGATCCATCTTCCGGTCGTAGTTTGTTCCCAGAGCAAATGTTCGTTTAAACTGGCAACCAGTCCTGCTAGTTTTCCTACATTTCGATGTCAGTTTAAATGAGCACCAACCCTGGAACACTGTTAAACGCGCGGTACATAATTTATCTTCTCGCTGCCTTATGCGTTCCTTTCCAAATGTACCTATATTCCTGTGTCCCTCAAATTGCACGCTGAATTTTTTTTTACCGAAACGTCAAGCCAACGTAACGTACTGCAACGAAAAAATGCCGCACTTTTCATGAAATTTAACTCTTATTAGCTACGGGCGAATAAAAATTTATACCGAGAAAATTAAAATATAAAATATATGAAAACATATATGTAGAGCGCAAGCCATATTTTACACAAAGTCTGAAATTCCTATAAACGCAGCATTGTAAATCTATGAAATTCTTATGGGGAATTACAAATTGATCTATTCGATTACCTTTGTACGAAATTTCTCTGAAAAACTACGAATCCGTCATTTCGTCCAATTTTGAAGCAAAGTGTATGACTTTCCATTTATACTTTCATTCGTATCTTCGTTCGTTTCCATTTTCTTGAAAGAAAATTATCGGCCTGTTTGAAAATTCTGTTTGATCCCGTTTGGAGAAAATCTTAGAGTGGGTGAAACGTAAGTAGATCCGGAGAGTTCTAATCGGAAAAGATTTTCACGATCTCATAAACAACTTGGTCCTCGGCTCGCTGAAGCACGAGTTAAAATTAATGGTCACCGGCAAAAACTCGAATCCTCTAATCTCCGTGACTCTACATTATTCATCGGCTTT